>NC_069500.1:501209359-501569359 GCF_027579735.1 Bombina bombina
CATTTTTGTTTTTAATCTATCTGTGAAAGGGATAAATTAGTGCATATTGTAATGATTCTATTGTAATGTTATGCCAGCACACTTGGATGAATACTATTTTTATTTTTATGACAGTTCCAGTGAACATTCAAATCAATGTGTGTGTCATATGATATGACAATCTTGAAGTCTAGCTACTTTAAAACCTTAGAAAACCTATGTAGAGAGTAGATTTGACTGCTCTATACATCACAGCCCAGCCAAAAGAGGAAATGAAGGGGGGAAAGAAAAAGACGATTGCAATTAGGATTATACATTTTTTATTATAAAATATATATATATAATTTTTTAAAATAAAAAACATTAATGTGGTTTTGCTTGCAAACTACAGAGAGAAGGAAAACGTTGCTGCTGCAGTATACTTCCGCAAAGGACCGGGGTGAACGGGCCAGACCAAAAAACTGGAAAGGGGTGTGTGGAGCCAACCAAGTAGCGGAGGACGACCGCCAAAGACTCAGCAAGAAACAAAAAATGTAAGGCTGCTGAGCAACATGTAAAAAAGAGCTTTATTCCATTAAAAAATAAGAAGACACAAAATGACAAGGAGGGTAGTTAGCCATATAACATGTTTCGCGCTAGTATGCTCTTGCTCATAGATGCTAATTGCAAGTAAGAAAGGCTAGTGCATTTAAAGGGGCAGGCACCAATAGGAGACAAATCTGTTTTGCTTCCCTTTTTGTGATTAACGCTGGACTTATACTAACCACATTGCATCTTCGGCTTACAGCCTTTCATTGCCTCATAAGCTTTGATAATTGTTGGAAGCACAGTACATAAAGTGAGCAGCGTTATTCGCTAACTGACACCAGCTTTGTTTTTCTTGCTCCCCTGCTTTTAATTAATGCCGGACTGATACAAGTGATTTATTGTTTGGCTCTGTCATATCTTGGCTTCCCCTTCATTGTTTGTTAAAAGGAGACTTGCAAATGAAAACTGTGTTAATGGTATCCTAGTCTATCTAACACACTAACAAACAAAGTGCATTTATGATGGTTCTTTGAATTGCATTAGGGGTGATTTATCTTTTATGATTTACTAACTAAGTCACACCATACCTATTGGAAACTGTGACTTTACAGACCTAACTGGTATATAAAGAATTTAATAAGGGGTTTATCAGTGTGAGTAGCAACAGGTTATTGTTATTCCTATTTTCAATACTATATTAGACACATTATCATGGAGGGTGAAAGTAACAACTTGGCCACATTTTTTAATATTCAGAACAGAAAACAGTTTTTTGATACGATATTTTCAAGTTCTGCTAATACCACATGTGAAGGTGATTTGAAGCAACTCTTCAACACATTGGAAAAATTATTAATGTCAGATCTGCGGTCTATGTGGGATGTTGTCACGTTAACACACTACATAGATGTGAAAAGGATTCCCAGGGGCCTCAGAATAAAGAAATATCCAAACTATGACCTTGAAGATAGTGATCTCCAGGATGAATGGAATACAGCTTTAAATGAGTGCTCTCTAAAATTGCTGGGGTTCCTGATTAAAAGCAAGGAACAGAAACAAAATAATCTAAAAGAAAAAATATTGACCACTAAAGCAGACCTGAAAACACGTAAGACCGATGAACACTATGCAGAACTGAAATTACAAATGAAAGACAAGATAAAGAAAGCAGATGCAGAAATTAATGAAAAGAAATAAATTTCTACGTGATTGCGAGGACTATGAAAATAACAGAGTGTATGATTGGTCGAGGTTCTGCAGACGTCAAAAGAAACCCTCAAAGAAGCGGTCGAATAATGTGGAAGACAATAAACCCCTTAAACCGATTTTGAAAAAAGATAAAGAACGCAGGGTGGTCTTCTCATCCACTGAACCTGAATCTACCGATTGTGACTCTGATTCCACAGGATCAAGTGATGACATATCTGTTCCAATGTCTCCCCATCCCTCTTCTCTCTCTCTTTCCTTACAGGGTACATCAAAGAAGGATAAAGCGCACAGTGATAAGGCAGTTCGCCCTAAAACTCGCAATCAACCAAGTATCCCTTTAGGAAACGAACAAGAAGATCAAGGAAGAAAAAAAGAAGACAACTTAGGAAAACAACAGAAATCACAGAAGAAGAAATAACCTTTAATGTTATCAATCTTTCTAATACACAGCTATCCTTGGAACATGAAAAGGTCTTGAAAAAGGGACTAGGATTCGCACCAACACATACATTTTCTGCATTCAGAACATTAATAGATGTAAATAAGTTTATCAGGAAACTGACACTTAAAAGGTTTTTTCACAATTCTGAGCACACAGCCACCTATGATGTATCTAATCCTAATTCTAATTCTTTGTCTAATAGCATTGATAAAAATGTAGATTGGAATAAATTATTTTCCTTCACAGATATTTGTCTAATTGAAACTATAGATAACTTAAATGCAGAAATTACTGATTCCAAACAAGAGAACTTACCAATTCCTAAGAAATATGAGTCCAATTTCTATCCTAGACATTTTAGGGGGAACTTTATCAACTCTTTTCATAAGCGCATAGAGGAGGATGTCTTAAAACTGGAGGAAACATGTAATTCTGCTAGTTACAGATATAAACACAATTTAACTACCCAAGAACAACAAGCTGTGAAGGACTTAGCTGAGAATGACGACATTGTCATCCGTAACTCAGACAAAGGGGGCAATGTCGTTGTTCTCAATAAATCGGACTACATGACAGAGGCTACTAGACAGTTGTCTGAAAGTATTACATATAGGAAACTTGAGTCAGATCCTACTACTCTTTTTTCAAAACAGCTACAGAGACTGCTCGAGGAAGCAGTCTCTTTGGGTGTTTTTACTATAGAACAATCTAGATATCTTCTACCAACACATGCCATTACACCCATATTTCATTACCTGCCAAAAACACATAAGAGTCTTCTATCACCGCCAGGGCATCCCATTATTTCAGGCATAGGCTCCCCTTTGGAGCCTATGTCTGAATGGATAGATAGCATATTGCAACTTCTGGTCAAGAATTTGTATAGTTATATTAGGGACTCTGGTCACCTTCTAGAAATACTGCAGAATTTTGAATGGCAGTAAGGTTATAAGTGGGTGACAATAGATGCTACATCTTTGTATTCATCTATACCTCATGTGCATGGATGCCAGGCCTTGGAATTCTTCCTGAATAGGAATACCTCTTATGGTGATGAGATCAAACAATTTATTCTGGAGGTTGTGGAGTTCCTACTTACTCACAATTATTTTATTTTTGATTCTGTTTATTATTTACAATGCCAAGGAACAGTTATGGGGGCGAAATTCGCCCCCTCCTATGCAAATTTGTTTGTGGGTAAGTGGGAGCTCCAACAACTATATGACATAGGGGAGCCTTTCAGGTCCGGCATCTTTATGTACATGAGGTATATAGATGACCTTATCTTTATTGTGAAGGATGACTTTCCTTTTGATGAATTTTTAACTATCATAAATGACAATGAAATTAACTTGAGGTTTACCGGAGATTTACATCCTGAGGGAGTTAATTTTTTGGATCTCCATCTTTATGGTGATAATTCTACACATAAAATTCTATCAAGTACATATAGAAAGGATATAGCAGGCAACACCATACTTCATGCCACCTCCTGCCACCCACACCATTTAGTGAAATCGATACCTAGGAGCCAATTTATCAGACTCAGGCGTAATGCCAGTAATCTTGAGAATTATATACAAGGTGGCAAGGAGTTAATTGTAAGGCTTTAATCCAGAGGCTTCAATGAAAAAGAACTACTCAAAACATTTGAGGAGATTAAGTATTGGAAACCAAAACCAAAAGATCCTTCTCTCTCAGTAGGCATAACCAGTAGCATTGCTACACCTAGGGATGATCTCAAAAAGAGAAGCTATCTAGATGAGAACAGTATAGTATTCTCAACTGAATTCTCACTTCAATACAATTCTATTTGTAGTATTATTAAAAAACATCTACATGTTTTGAGAGGTGATGAAATTTTACAATCCTATATCAAAAACTGCAAATTTGTAGCAAAAAAGCCACCTACATTAGCCACAAAGCTTTCACCTAGTTTAGTGAAATCCAACATCGGCACTGACACCAATTGGCTCAGGGGTAAAGGTAATTTTAAAGCACACCTTTCAAATTGTCTAACGTGACACTATGGATTATACCAACAAATTCTGTAGTGCAGTTACAGGTGAAAATTTTAAAATTGACTTTTATGCTACTTGCCTTACTTCTTACATAGTATACCTACTTGATTGCCAACTCTGTGGGGCCCAGTATGTTGGTCAATCAACTAGGAGCCTTAGAGATCGCACTAGGGAACATTTGAGAGATGTGAAAAATTTTAACAAAGATTCTGCAGTAGCGAAGCATTTTAACCTGTTTCATCTCACTAATGTACCTAGATTTAAAATTAAGGTTATAGATATAGCTAGGGTTTCCATACGTGGCGGTAATGTGTCAAAAATATTGGATAAGAAGTAGTTATTTTGGATTTATAACAAGTTAAGATCTAAATCACCACTGGGCATGAATTTAGAGTGGGATATGAGATATTTTGTCGATTAGATAAATATGAGTTTATATATTTACTAATGTATATTGATACTCATACATATATTTTCATATTAGTATGTTTTCTATACTTATTTATATAACTCACTAGACAGGTTCCATATACCCAAATCTACATTTGTCTGGACTACAAGAGAGAGATAGATGCATAGGGTCACACACGTGGTCACATGTATGTATATATATATATATATATATATATATATATATTTATATATATCCTCTAGCACTCCATAAGGCTTGTTTATGGACACTTTTTGTACATTAACTTAAACATTTATTCATTCTCTGTTGATTTTTATGTACATGTATCCTGTCCTTTACATATGTCTAGTGCATGTATTGTGTCCACTTGAGCGAGCCCCTTAACTAGACCTATATACATGGATATATGGCCATAATTCCATCTTTTGGCTGTATATGGTTATTTCTTTAAATGTTTTAAATATTTTCAACAATCTTTCATCATATCACACATGGGGATAACTAATACTAACTGTGCTCTAACATGAATCAATTATGTATTAGGCAATATGATTTGATTTTTTTACTTCACAGTATAACATTATTTACTTTTTTTCTCTTCCATTTCTTGTCTTTCTTATATTATTTACTATGGCCTAGATTTAGAGTTTGGCGGTAGCCGTGAAAACCAGCGTTAGAGGCTCCTAACGCTGGTTTTAGGCTACCGCCGGTATTTGGAGTCATTCAAAAAAGGGTCTAACGCTCACTTTTCAGCCGCGACTTTTACATACCGCAGATCCCCTTACGTCAATTGCGTATCCTATCTTTTCAATGGGATCTTTCTAACTCCGGTATTTAGAGTCGTGTCTGAAGTGAGCGTTAGAAATCTAACGACAAAACTCCAGCCGCAGAAAAAAGTCAGGAGTTAAGAGCTTTTTGGGCTAACGCCGGTTCATAAAGCTCTTAACTACTGTACTCTAAAGTACACTAACACCCATAAACTACCTATGTACCCCTAAACTGAGGTCCCCCCCACATCGCCGCCACTCGATTAAATTTTTTTAACCCCTAATCTGCCGACCGCCACCTACGTTATACTTATGTACCCCTAATCTGCTGCCCCTAACACCGCCGACCCCTGTATTATATTTATTAACCCCTAATCTGCCCCCCACAACGTCGCCGCCAACTACCTACAATAATTAACCCCTAATCTGCCGACCGCAAAGCGCCGCTACTTAAGTTATCCTTATGTACCCCTAATCTGCTGCCCCTAACACTGCCGACCCCTATATTATATTTATTAACCCCTAATCTGCCCCCCTCAACGTCGCCTCCACCTGCCTACACTTATTAACCCCTAATCTGCCGAGTGGACCTGAGCGCTACTATAATAAAGTTATTAACCCCTAATCCGCCTCACTAACCCTATAATAAATAGTATTAACCCCTAATCTGCCCTCCCTAACATCGCCGACACCTAACTTCAATTATTAACCCCTAATCTGCCGACCGGAGCTCACCGCTATTCTAATAAATGTATTAACCCCTAAAGCTAAATCTAACCCTAACACTAACACCCCCCTAAATTAAATATAATTTTAATCTAACGAAATTAATTAACTCTTATTAAATAAATTATTCATATTTAAAGCTAAATACTTACCTGTAAAATAAATCCTAATATAGCTACAATATAAATTATAATTACATTGTAGCTATTTTCGGATTAATATTTATTTTACAGGCAACTTTGTAATTATTTTAACCAGGTACAATAGCTATTAAATAGTTAAGAACTATTTAATAGTTACCTAGTTAAAATAATAACAAAATTACCTGTAAAATAAATCCTAACCTAAGTTACAATTAAACCTAACACTACACTATCATTAGATTAATTAAATAAAATATCTACAATTACCTACAATTAAACCTAACACTACACTATCAATACATTAATTAAATACAATATCTACAAATAACTACAATGAAATAAACTAACTAAAGTACAAAAAATAAAAAAGAACTAAGTTACAAAAAATTAAAAAATATTTACAAACATAAGGAAAATCTTACAACAATTTTAAACTAATTACACCTACTCTAAGCCCCCTAATAAAATAACAAAGCCCCCCAAAATAAAAAAATGCCCTACCCTATTCTAAATTACTAAAGTTCAATGCTCTTTTACCTTACCAGCCCTGAACAGGGCCCTTTGCGGGGCATGCCCCAAGAAGTTCAGCTCTTTTGCCTGTAAAAAAAAACATACAATACCCCCCCCAACATTACAACCCACCACCCACATACCCCTAATCTAACCCAAACCCCCCTTAAATAAACCTAACACTAAGCCCCTGAAGATCTTCCTACCTTATCTTCACCATACCAGGTTCACCCATCGGTCCAGAGAGCTCCTCCGATGTCCTGATCCAAGCCCAAGCGGGGGGCTGAAGATGTCCATGATCCGGTAGAAGTCTTCATCCAAGCGGGGCAGAAGAGGTCTTCCATCCGATTGAAGTCTTCATCCAAGCGGCATCTTCTATCGTCATCCATCCGGAGCGGAGCGGCAGCATCCTGAAGACATCCGACGCGGAACATCCATCCTGGCCGACGACTGAACGACGAATGACGGTTCCTTTAAATGATGTCATCCAAGATGGCGTCCCTCGAATTCCGATTGGCTGATAGGATTCTATCAGCCAATCGGAATTAAGGTAGGAATATTCTGATTGGCTGATCGAATCAGCCAATCAGAATCAAGTTCAATCCGATTGGCTGATCCAATCAGCCAATCAGATTGAGCTCGCATTCTATTGGCTGTTCCGATCAGCCAATAGAATGCGAGCTCAATCTGATTGGCTGATTGGATCAGCCAATCGGATTGATCTTGATTCTGATTGGCTGATTCCATCAGCCAATCAGAATATTCCTACCTTAATTCCGATTGGCTGATAGAATCCTATCAGCCAATAGCGGTGAGCTCCAGTCGGCAGATTAGGGGTTAATGTTTGAAGTTAGGTGTCGGCGATGTTAGGGAGGGCAGATTAGGGGTTAATACTATTTATTATAGGGTTAGTGAGGCGGATTAGGGGTTAATAACTTTATTATGATAGCTGTGCGGTCCACTGGGCAGATTAGGGGTTAATAAGTGTAGGCAGGTGGAGGCAACGTTGTGGGGGGCAGATTAGGGGTTAATAAATATAATATAGGGGTCGGCGGTGTTAGGGGCAGCAGATTAGGGGTACATAAGGATAATGTAAGTAGCAGCGGTTTACGGAGCGGCAGATTAGGGGTTAAAAATAATATGCAGGGGTCAGCGATAGCGGGGGCGGCAGATTAGGGGTTAATAAGTGTAAGGTTAGGGGTGTTTAGACTCGGGGTACATGTTAGGGTGTTAGGTGCAGACGTAGGAAGTGTTTCCCCATAGCAAACAATGGGGCTGCGTTAGGAGCTGAACGCGGCTTTTTTGCAGGTGTTAGGTTTTTGAGGCTGGCCGCGTCCGTAAGCAACTCTGGTATCGAGAGTTGCAGTTGCGTTAAAAATGCTCTACGCTCCTTTTTTGGAGCCTAACGCAGCCATTCTGTGGACTCTCAATACCAGAGTTATTTTAGAGGTGCGGCCAGAAAAAAGCCAGCGTTAGCTACGCGGGTCGTTACCGACAAAACTCTAAATCTAGCCGTAAGTAAACTGTTTTCTGAACAAACTGTAATTTTTGGATGTAAATTTCTGATTTTTTGATTCAATTTTTTTATGAGCAAAGTATTGCTATACTTTCACAAGTAATATGTATTTGTTTTTAATATACAACCTATTGCATCCAAATAGGGCTGAGTACTGTAATTAATAGGGAGAAACTATATGTGTGAAATTGACTGCATTAAATCATTTAACAGATTTGTCTCCTATTGGTGCCTGCCCCTTTAAATGCACTAGCCTTTCTAACTTGCAATTAGCATCTATGAGTAAGCACGTACTAGCGCGAAACATGTTGGCTAACTACCCTCCTTGTCATTTTGTGTCTTCTTATTTTTTAATGGAATAAAGCTCTTTTTTACCTGTTGCTCAGCAGCCTTCCATTTTTTGTTTCTTACTATATTTTTCATTGCAACATTCTTATATTCTGAAATTTACCATCACTTTAATTGCGCTAGATGCACGATTTTTGTGCTCGTCGAGTTGCACTGGTATTATGAGTTGAAATTATACTGTTTTTGCTCTCGTGCTACAACTACGAATGCAAAAGTCAGAAGTTAGAATATCACATTCACGTTCATGTATTCTCCCATATAATATAATGGAGAAAGAAAAGGGGGGGGGAAATAACACCCCACTCTCGCGCAAGCACAATCTCATATTCTCATTTGCGCTAGCCCAACATGAAAATATGAATATTTCACGTTCCAATGTTCTGAAGATAACAGAATATGTTCTATTTATTCAGAAATAAATATTTCTATTTTCATAACCACCTGTATCTTTAACTCAAGTTCCCCTCCTACCTCATCCAACTATATTAAATCAACAATCACACTCACACCTTGCTTGAAAATTTGCAAGCTTACTGAAGCTGCATCTCCTAAGCATACTCCATTTTTTTCCCTAGCCTTCCCTCCCAGCCTTGCTAATTCTAAATACTTTTAGAACCGCAGCACAAACCTTGAGTCTCTGACTTTTATCTCTCTGTTTTCAACGCTGTCAGTGTAAAGATTACTCCTCTAAGCCACTGCTGGGATTCACGCTGAAACTTTAACGTCATCAAGCCGCAACATTGCTCAGTCTGACCCTGTGTTTGAAAACAGCCTAGGCGCACACAGACTTCTCTGTTTCTCTGGATTGCTGACAGGCTCACCTCTTGCTCGCTCACTGCATTCCTGCTGCTTCACACCATCTGTCGACTCATCTGCCTAACCTGACCAGGATACAGCAAACGAGCGGCTAGATTAAGAGTTCGGCGTTAGCTTTAAAAAGCAGCGTTAAGGGGTCCTAACGCTGCTTTTTAACGCCCGCTGGTAATACAAGTTTGGCAGGTACAGGTGTACCGCTCACTTTTCTTCCGCTACTTTTCCATACCGCAAATCCCCTTACGTCAATTGCGTATCCTATCTTTTAATGGGATTTTCCTAACAAGTCTTGGAAGAAGTGAGCGGTACAGCCTCTACCTCCAAGACTCCTATCGCATATAAAAGTCAGTAGTTAAGAGTTTTATGGGCTAACGCCGGAACATAAAGCTCTTAACTACAGTGCTACAAAGTACACTAACACCCATAAACTACCTATTAACCCCTAAACCGCCCCCCCCCAAATCGCAAACACTATAATTAAATTATTTAACACCTAATCTGCTGACCGAACATCACCGCCACTACATTATACCTATGAACCCCTAATCTGCTGCCCCTAACATCACCGACACCTACATTATATTTATTAACCCCTAATCTGCCGCCCCCAATGTCGCCGCCACCTAACTACAATTATTAACCCCAAATTTGCTGACTGGACATCGCCGCCACTATAATAAATGTATTAACCCCCACCTCGCAAACACTAGTTACATTTTATTAACCCCTAATCTGCCACCCCCCAACGTCGCTGCTAATATATTAAATGTATTAACCCCTAAACCTAAGTCTAACCCTAACCTTATCACCCCCCTAACTTAAATCTATTTTTAATAAATCTAAATAAAATTACTATAATTAAATAAATTATTCCTATTTAAAAATAAATACTTACCTATTAAATAAACCATAAGATAGCTACAATATAACTGTAACATATCTCAGCCTAATGTCACTATCCCTTTAAGACTTCCTTCCATAACTGCTGCCTTTGGGCAATATTTACATTCAGCTTGCTTGCCTGCCTGATTAATCATTCATGCACCTGATTACCTCAGCCTCTTTTTAAGTCTTCTCAGGCCTAAGGTGCTTTGCATTAACTTTGAAGTTGTGATCCTGAACAACAGAGGTCTGTGACTGTTTCCTGCATGAATTTACCAACTATTTCAAGCTACAGCATTTTCTATTACCAATGCTTAAAATCATCAAATTGCAAGTATCCAAATAATTTCATTCTGTTTCCTGGAATCTGCTACTTAACAAACTCTGAACTTTATTATAAATCACAAGTATGCTTTTGGTTATCATCACTCTCTAATTACAACAACAGCATCTTACTCAGAACTTTATAACTATTTCTCTGCTACAAGTTGTCATTGCTGAAATATCCTGCTGCAAATATGTTAACATATTCAGAACTCTGCATCTATGTGTTCAGTTAAAAGCTTTCATGTTATTCTCCAATATATGCACAAACAGTAATTAATGACTAAACTTGCAGCTTATCACCTGTGCTTAATACTGACATACAGCTTTATATAATATTATGTACTGTGAACCTTCAACAAACCTTAGTTTGCATCTAAGTGTCAATCTTTTACCAGTTTACTCTGAAGCCTGAACATTCCACATTGCTATATTTTCCACTCATTGAATCCTTCAGCTACTCCTATTAACTAACTATAAGTCACAGAGAAGCCAGATTATATTGTATACAAATGTTGCACTCTCCATTTTTTCTACAATAACTTTTAGCAACTATGAATCACAGAATATCATCTATCCACGTCCAGGATACTCTTCCACGTGTCAGGGGTCGGTGTCTTCAAATCCCTACCACTGCCCCGAGGGTCTGTGACCTGAGCGCATGTACACCGGATCATGACAGAAAGTTAATGCCTAAAAAAGGGATCCGCAGTGGTAGTGGATGCACCGACCCTCAAAGGAAAACAAAAAATTGCAACATATCTCAGACCCACGCTATCCCTAAAGAAAAAACAGAAGATTTTCATACTTTTAAAAATTTAAAGACACAGTACTCCTATTCTAGACTATCCTCTACTCATGTTCGTGGTTACCATTTTGATGAAACTGATCCTGAATCTATGAAAATGAAGAGGATTTAACCAAAACTTCAGCAGAAAAAAATCAGATCTTTAAAGATTTAAAGAGACAGAACCACTTTTCTAAAATGTCATCTGTTCCTCATGTTAGTGATTACCATTTTGGTGAAACTGATTCTGAATCTGATAATGAAAATGAAGAGAATGTATCCATCGATTCAGCAGAAAAAAATCAGATCTTTAAAGATTTAAAGAGACAGAACCACTTTTCTAGAATTTCATCTGTTCCCCATGTTCGTGATTTCCATTTTGGTGAAACTGATTCTGAGTCTGACTATGTAACTGAAGAGGATGCATTCATAGATTCAGCAGAAAAAAATCAGACCTTTAAAGATTTAAAGAGACAGGACTACTGTTCCAGAATACCATCTACTCCTCCTGTTTGTGATTCCTATCCTGGTGATGCTGATTCTGAGTCTGAATATGTCAACAAGCAGGATGACTTCACAGATCCAGCTGAATTGGCATTAGACTGGTATGAGCGCAACTTTAATTCGCCACAAACTCAGACAAAACCTCAACCTATTGGCTATAATGACATCCTTGGTTGTTATATTTACAATATGGATGATACAGACAGCACCCATCATGAAATCTCTCATGAAAATACTGATCTTCCTATTTCTGATATTCCCATGGATTCGTTAGATTGGACAGATTCAGAACCGGAAGAAAAGACATCTGGTTTAAAGACTGCTGTTTGGAGAAAAGGTCCCCTCAACTACTATGCAGATTTATTACATCAGAATTATGCATCCAGTGATGAAGAGGATTTCTGTTCTCAACCTGATGTAAGGTACTACAAGCCACAATGGCAGCAACCTAAGAAGCATCATACTGGGAAGAAATATCAGTTATCTAAGCTCTCTAAGAAAAAGAAGAAGAAAGTCTTTCTGCCTACAGAAAATCAGAAGTGTAAAGAGTAAACTCAGCCTGAATCTCCTGTTTCAGTTTCTGTTGAGCCAGACCCTCTCTTGCCTCATGTCACTGTCAACACCAAGCTGGATGTTGTCTCTAGTCACCATCTGTCTGTTCTTAAAGCATCTAATGGTATCTCTTCTCAGACTCTACAATAACTACAAAAACTGTTTCCAACTATTGATTTCTTGCATCCCTCTCATGCTGCCTCAATGTCTATAAATCCTGTGCTAGAAGCAAAATTTTGTTCCAGATATACAATCTAACAGTTTACCAGAGATAATCCCTGAAGAATTTAGCTCTGATATTCAAACTCAAATAAGTATGCCTGCTGAACCCCAGACAACTTCTTAGTCAGAATCTTGTGTCACAATTCCTCCGCATCTACCTGAGTGTGGCATATTTCAGTACACTTCACCTTCTCAAAATTCTTCTGTTACTGCAGCTAAGAAATTTTTTCCCTTGGGAGATACTTTGCATCAACCTACATTTTCTACTACATCAGTTTCCTGCACAGGAATTCCTGATACTGAATCCTGTGAGGACAACTTTGAACCAAGTTCGCAAGTGAACATTCTTGACCCTGAAACTTGTACAAAAGTTCTTCAAGAAGATTCCCCAGTGGCTAATCCTGTCCCTGTTTTCCATGATGATACCACTAAACCTGGCATCAAGGTGGACTCTTCTTTTTTTGACCCTGGTATGGGTATTCCTTTGTTTAACCCAGAAATGGGTGTGATAATACCTGATCCTGAAGATAACCATGCCCTCTGCTCAGAAGCGAGTATGGTTCTTGGCTCTAAAGTGGGTCTTGTAAATTCCTCGTTTATGAACCCTGAAGAAAGCCTTGCCCTCTGCTCAGAAGCGAGTATGGTTCCTGGCTCTAAAGTGGGTTCTTTTTATTTTCTATAGTTGAACCTTGCCCTGGCATGGGCATTCCTTCACCCGATCCTACTGAGGATATTCCTGAACCTTGCCCTGGTGAAGGCATTCCTTTACCTGATCCTACTGAGGATATTCCTGAACCTTGCCCTGGTGTGGGCATTCATATACCTGTTCCTAGTGAGAACACTCTTGATTCTGAATCCAGTAAGGAGACATTTCATATTTAACTAGAAGAAGGCAAGAACTGGTCAAATCTTGCACTCTACACTCCTATCTCCTACTTTAAAGAAAGCCCTGCTATTGGATTAGAAGTGACTATAGCTTTTCTTTTGGAGTATATCTAATCCTCAGCCAAGAGGTTAATTCTGAGGATACTCAAATCTCTGACCCAAAGGTGGTTAATCTGGTTATCAATCCAGAATAATGCATCTCTATTTCTGAAGCTGAGGAAAACCTATTCATATCTCTAGGACTGGCTGCCTTTTCATTGGCTATGTACATGGTCATCTATCATGAAGAACATCCGCCTATCTACCCTCATGATGATTCTGTGGTAGGAAGCTCATTGTTTGTTACGTTCATGCATTCTCACGATGACTACAAGAAAGATGACTTCAAGTTTTGCTCTCATCATTGTCAAGATCTTTTGACACCTGAATTACATGGCCTTTGCTTCGTCATTCAACTTTTTCAAGAGATCTCCAACCCTCCTTTCTTGATTTCCGATTGGACTCACTACCTCCATACACCTACTACCGGTTATCCATATCATTTTTGTTCTCTCTCCTTTTGGATTGTGTTGGGCGCCCGGAGGTCGCCTTTGAGGAGGGGGATCTGAGCTTGCTTGCCTGCCTGCTTAATCATTCATGCACCTGATTACCTCAGCCTCTTTTTAAGTCTTCTCAGGCCTAATGAGCTGTGGATTAACTTTGAAGTTGTGATCCTGAACAACAGAGATCTGTGACTGTTTCCTGCATGAATTTACCAACTATTTCAAACTACAGCATTTTCTATTACCAATGCTTAAAATCATCAAATTGCAAGTATCCAAATAATTTCATTCTGTTTCCTGGACTCTGCTAAATAACAAACTCTGAACTTTATTATAAATCACAAGTATGCTTTTGGTTATCATCACTCTTTAATTACAACAACAGCATCTTACTCAGAACTTTATAACTATTTATCTGCTACAAGTTGTCATTGCTGAAATATCCTGCTGCATATATGTTAACATATTCAGAACTCTGCATCTATGTGTTCAGTTAAAAGCTTTCATGTGATTCTCCAATATATGCACAAACAGTAATTAATTACTAAACTTGCAGCTTGTTTATCACCTGTGCTTAATACTGACATACAGCTTTATATAATATTATGTACTGTGAACCTGCAACAAACCTTAGTTTGCATCTAAGTGTCAATCTTTTACCAGTTTACTCTGAAGCCTGAACATTCCACATTGCTATATTTTCCACTCATTGAATCCTGCAGCTACTCCTATTAACTAACTATAAGTCACAGTGCAGCCAGATTATATTGTATACAAATGTTGCACTCTCCATTTTTTCTACAATAACCTCTAGCAACTATGAATCACAGATTATCATCTATCCACGTCCAGGATACTCTTCCCTGGGTCAGGGGTCGGTGTCTTCAAATCCCTACCACTGCCCCGAGGGTCTTTGTCCTGAGCACATGTACACCGGATCATGACAATAACTAATAATTACATTTTACAGGCAACTTTGTATTTATTTTAACTAGGTAAAATAGCTATTAATAGTTAATAACTTTTTAATAGCTACCTAGTTAAAATAATAACAAAATGACCTGTAAAATAAATCCTAACCTAAGTTACAAATACACCTAACACTACACTATCAATAAATTAATTAAAAAAATTAACTACAATTATAAAAAATTAAATACAATTAAATAAACTAAACTATAGTACAAAAAAAACAAACACTAAACTACAAAAAATAAAAAAATATTACAAGAAGTTTAATCTAATTACACTTAATCTAATCCCCCTAATAAAATAAAGAAGCCCCCCAAAATAATAAAAATTCCCTATCCTAAACTAAATTACAATCAGCCCTTAAAAGGGCCTTTTGCGGGGCATTGCCCCAAAGTAATCAGCTCTTTTACCAGCCCTTAAAATTGCTTTTTGCGGGGCATTGCCCCAAAGTAATCAGCTCTTTTACCTGTAACAAAAAGAAATACAATACCCCCCAACATTACAACCCACCACCCACACACCCCTACTCTAAACCCACCCGATCCCCCCCTTAAAAAAAACTAACACTACCCCATTGAAGATCACCCTACCTTGAGCCGTCTTCAGCCAGCCGGGCACCGAAGGGGCGTAAGAGGACATCCGGACCGGCACAAGTCTTCATCCGATCCAGCCACAAGTCTTCATCGAATCCGGGCAGAAGAGGTTCTCCAAGCGGCAGAAGACTTCATCCAAACGGCATCTTCTATCTTCAATCAATCGGAGCGGAGCAGGTCCATCTTCAATTCAGCCGACAAGGAGCCATCCTCTTCTTCCGATGTCCTAACACTGAATGAAGGTTCCTTTAAATGACGTCATCCAAGATGGCGTCCCTCGAATTCTGATTGGCTGATAGGATTCTATCAGCCAATTGGAATTAAGGCAAGAAAAATCTGATTGGTTGATTTAATCAGCCAATCGGATTGAAGTTCAATCCGATTGGCTGATTGGATCAGCCAATAGAATGCAAGGTCCATTCTATTGGCTGATCCAATCAGCCAATCAGATTGAACTTCAATCCGATTGGCTGATTAAATCAACCATTAGGATTTTTCCTACCTTAATTCCAATTGGCTGATAGGATTCTATCAGCCAATCAGAATTTGAGGGACGCCATCTTGGATGACGTCTTTTAAAGAAACCTTCATTCAGTGTTAGGACATCGGAAGAAGAGGATGGCTCCGCGTCGGCTGGATTGAAGATGGACCCACTCCGCTCCGATTGATTGACGTTAGAAGATGCCGCTTGGATGAAGACTTCTGCCGCTTGGAGGACCTCTTCTGCCCAGATTCGATGAAGACTTCTGGCCAGATCGGATGAAAACTTGTGCTGGTCCGGAAGTCCTCTTCTGCCCCATCGGTGCCCGGCTGGCTGAAGACAGCTCAAGGTAGGGTGATCTTCAATGGGGTAGTGTTAGGTTTTTTTAAGGGGGGATTGGGTGGGTTTTAGAGTAGGGGTGTGTGGGTAGTGGGTTGTAATGTTGGGGGGGGTATTGTATTTCTTTTTTTTACAGGTAAACGAGCTGATTACTTTGGGGCAATGCCCGGCAAAAAACCCTTTTAAGGGCTGGTAAAAGAGCTGATTACTTTGGGGCAATGCCCGCAAAAGGCCCTTTTAAGGGTTATTTGTAATTTAGTTTAGGATAGGGAATTTTATTATTTTGGGGGGCTTTTTTATTTTATTAGGGGGATTAGATTAGGTGTAATTAGATTAAACTTCTTGTAATATTTTTTATTTTTTGTAATTTAGTGTTTGTTTTGTTTTTAGTTTAGTTTATTTAATTGTATTTTATTTTAGATAATTGCAGTTAATTTATTTTATTAATTTATTGATAGTGTAGTGTTAGGTGTATTTGTAACTTAGGTTAAGATTTATTTTACAGGTCATTCTGTAATTATTTTAACTAGGTAGCTATTAAATAGTTATTAACTATTTAATAGCTATTGTACCTAGTTAAAATAAATACAAAGTTGCCTGTAAAATAAATATAAATCCTAAAATAGCTACAATGTAATTATTAGTTATATTGTAGATATCTTATGGTTTATTTTATAGTTAAGTATTTATTTTTAAATAGGACTAATTTATTTAATTATAGTAATTTTATTTAGATTTATTAAAAATAGATTTGTTAAGGGGGTGTTAGGGTTAGGGTTAGACTTAGGTTTAGGGGTTAATACATTTAATATAGTAGCGGCGACGTTGGGGGTGGCAGATTAGGGGTTAATAATTGTAGTTAGGTGGCGGCGACATTGGGGGCGACAGATTAGGGGTTAATAAATATAATGTAGGAGTCAGCAATGTTAGGGGCAGCAGATTAGGGGTTCATAGGTATAATGTAGGTGGCGGCGGTGTCCGGAGCGGCAGATTAGGGGTTAATAATATAATGCAGGTGGCGAGGATGTCGGGCGCCGCTGATTAGGGGTTAATAAGTGTAAGATTAGGGGTGTTTAGACTCGGGGTTCATGTTAGGGTGTTAGGTGTAGACTTAGAAAGTATTTCCCCATAGGAATCAATGGGGCTGCGTTAGAAGCTGAACACTGCTTTTTTGCAGGTGTTTTTTCCAGCCATCTCAGCCCCATTGTTTCCTATGGGGAAATCGTGCACGAGCACATTTTAGCCAGCTTACCGCTACCGTAAACAATGCTGGTATTATAGTGAGAAGTGGCGCTAGATTTGCTCAACACTTACTTTTATGAGGCTAACGCAGCCATTCAGAAAACTTGTAATACCAGCGTTGTTTAAAGTGAGCGCTGGAAAAAAAAAGGAGCGTTAGCACCGCACGGCTTTACCGACAAAACTTGTAATCTAGCCGGAACTTTGAAAGTATTTAATCTAAAGTGGAGGTTGATGTGTATTATCTGTTTGAACTCATTACTTCAATTGTTTGTGTGCTCATTACATCAGACTGCCATTACAACTCTTATGTTTAACAATAATGAGAGTCTTATGAATCATTTGTTTCTAATTACAGCTCTGTGGTAATTATATTACCTTCTATTTTAAAGTTATCCTGCGTAAGAGAAATATACATTCTACTATTGACCTCTCACTTACTTTAATATTAAATTGAGAATTACCAAAGCATCTCAACTTTTTACCTGAAGGCTATGGGCTCTATGTAACAAGCTCCGTATGGAGCTTGATGGCCCCTTTTTCTGGCGAGTCTTCAGACTCGCCAGAAACATCAGTTATGAAGCAGCAGTCACAAAGACCACTGCTCCATAACCTGTCCACCTGCTCTGAGCAGGTGGACACCCATCGTCGGAAATCAACCCGATCGAGTACGATCGGGTTGATTGACACCCCCCTGCTGGTGGCCGATTAGCCGCGAGTCTGCAGGGGCGGCGTTGCACCAGCAGCTCTTGTGAGCTGTTGGTGCAATGCTGAATACGGCGAGTGTATTGCTCGCCGTATTCAGCGATGTTTGTCGGACCTGATCCGCACTGTCGGATCAGGTCCGGCAGACATTGATAAATAGAGGCCAATGTATTTACTTGGTAACACTACATTCTGGGTTTTAACATATATCTAAACTACTCTCATATGTGTATCCCTGTTAAAGACCAATTTGCTATTCATTGCAGTTTAGCTCTCTAACTCTGTATTGAGCTGTATAATTGTATAGCTACATTTACCAATTTAAATAAAAACATTATTTGGAGATACTCAGTCTAACCTAAATAAGGATAACAGGTTAATGTTATTGCATCTATATATATCTGATTATATTTTGGTACAATATATATCTATACCTACAGTATATAACCTCCAAATTATGGCAAGCACTCTCTGGTATTACAATAAACAAATGTCTTTTATTTCCAAAGTTTGTAAATAAAATAAATGTGTTTATTGTAATATCAGAGATTGCTTGCCATACTTTGGAGGATATTGATACGTTTGCTTTTGCAATCCGGCCAGAAGTGGTTATTTTCGAGAGTCCTAAACTCCTTTGTACATTATACCTATATATATATATATATATATATATATATATATATATATATATATATATATATATATATATATATCATTTCATATAGGTATAGATATATAAAGATATATATAGGGATATCTATTTATACATAGACTATATTCTGCTATGTGCAGAAAATTGGAATGTGAAATACAAATTTAAAACCTTTATTAAATATTACATGTTTTCTTCTATTTAACGGCAAACAGCTCCAGTTCACACATATATATATATATATATATATATATATACACATTTGCATTTATGTTTATATGTGTACACATATAAATGCATATGTACCCATATAAATATATAAATATATATATATATATATATATACACAAACATATAAAACTTCAGACATGTATATGTATGTATCCCTATGTTAAAGCCTTTTGCCTGCCTTTTTTTTATTCTAACATCTGAGAACTCCTATCTTTGAGCTGTTATAACTTTTGTGTGCAATTTTTTTTTATAAGATAGTGTTATTATGTGTAAGTGTACTTTGTAATGTATTTTTTATGTGTTTTGTGAAAATTGTATGTTTCGCGAAAAAGTTAACGAAAGCTCTGAAGTCGTGGTAATCGCTCTAGCAAAAATTGTGATTACTTTCATCTCATAATATGAGTGGTTAGCTTGATCAGTGCAAACCCTCCAGATATACCCTTTTTCGCCCAGACGCAAACATTTGTATAACCCTCATAGGGACCGAATGGCCCCTGATGCCCCTGTTTCCGTGCGATCCTTCAGGCTCACCAGAAACAGCAGTTATGAAGCAGCAGACTTAAGACTGCTGCTCCATAACTGGTCCGCTGCCTCTGAGGCTTTGGTCTGCAATCCGCCCGATCCTATACGATCAGGTTGATTCACACCTCCTGCTAGCAGCCGCTTTGCAGCGAATCTGCAGGGGGCGGCATTGCACAAGCAGTTCACTAGAACTGCTTGTGCAATGTTAAATGCTGACAGCATATCATGTCGGATTGACAATGATAAATTGGCTCCATAATCTAGTCCTTAATCTTTTGTTTTTATTGGCCAGTCTGAGATATCATGTTATCTTGGCATTTTACTGTTGACATTGAAACTTGTGTTTTCTGGGTACTATTTAATGCAGCTGCTAATTGAGGACCTGTGAGGAGTCTGTTTCTCAAACTAGACACTCTAATCCTTTTGCTCAGTTGTGCACCAGAGCCTCTCGCTCCTCTTTCTATTATTGTTAAAGCCAATTTGCATTGTTCTGTGAAGGGAGTATTATACTGCATTGTACGAGATCTTTAGTTTCTTGGCAATTTCTTGCATAGAATAGCCTCCATTTCTCAGAAAAAGAATAGAGTGACGAGTTTCAGAAGACATTTCTTTGTTTCTGGTCATCTTGAGCATGTAATTAAACCCACAATTGCTGATGCTACACATACTCAACTAGTTTAATGAAGGCCAGTTTATTGCTTCTTTAATCAGCACAACAATTTTCAGCTGTGCTACCATAATTTCAAAAGGGTTTTCTAATGATCAGTTAGCCTTTTTAAATGATAAACTTGGATTAGCAAACACAATGTTCCTTTGGAACACAGGACAGATGGTTGCTGATAATGGGCCTCTGTACACCTATGTAAATATACCTTTAAAAATCAACCATTTCCAGCTACAATTGACATTAATAACATTAACAATGTCAACACTGTATTTCTGACAAAAACAAAATTGCTTTTCTTTCAAAAACAAGGAAATATCTACCCTAAACTTTTGAACGCCAGTGTATATATACAACTTTTAACCTGTCCTAGTCAAATACCTTGACATATACCATTTCCATTTATAACAATATGAATATGATTATTTTTTTTAATAGAAATACTTTAAATACTTTTGATCTTCACATAGAAGAAAATATCTATCTATCTATCTATCTATACATACATACATAAATAGATGAATATATTTTAAAAAATAATTTTCTTCTAAGTGAAGAATAAAGATATTTAAAGTATTTCTTAATGCACCTTTGGCTTTAGAGCAGTTGGCCTAGTGCACCTTCGGGTTAGGGCACAAGAGAAAGCCAGAGCAGGGTTTTGTAGCTTGTCCTATAGAAGTCAATGGGAAAGGGAGTTAACGCTATCTACCTCCAAATGTTAGCGCACCTAACTTGCACACACACTTTTTGCGTTCAACTTGTAATACAAGTGCATGAAAATGCTAAGCAGGAAGAAGATAACATGTTGTTACTAAAAATAACATATTGCACCTAGGTCTACTTAGTTTTCTTTATCCTATTTCATTTTTGAACTTGTCAGGTGAACTTTTAAAAAGTAATTTTAAATTAATAATAAAATGCAAGATATTGTAGCTGAATAAATTAATTAATATTAATATTTTACTTAACCTAGACTATATATTTTTTCCGTTATCATTTGGCTCATTTCATCCTGAGAGTTGAAGAACAATACATAGCTAACTATTCATTAACACTCAATCCCTAGGGATTACAAATATTCTATAAAATCCCCAATACCCAGGCATTGTCAGCATATGCTCACTAATATATGGTGGCAAATACATGTACAGTAATTACCTGTGACGCAAAGCTCTTTAAGTTGCTAAATATATGAATAATAACATACATTTCAGGAATAGATTTTATTTGTGGTTTAAGCAGAGAACAGTTGTGGTTTAATGAAAGCACGGTAAGTGGAAACACATTATATTAATGTCTGCATGCAGCATGCAGTGATAGATATCTTTATTATTGCACTAATATTTTTTTATATTACAAAATCATTTTTAAGGAGTTTGTCATATCTGAAAGATTACTGATCATTATGAGCAACACACATATTTAATCTTAATAGACAGGACTTGAGAAACATAGCTAAATACAAGATAAATACTAAATAGAAATCATAGTCTATACTTACATACTTATAAACATACACATCACACAAACATACATGGTCTGCAAATATATAACATACAAAAAACTGGATGCAGAAAATATATTTAAATATGAATTGTAATATATATATACTTATTTTACAGCAAATTAAGCATTTAGATCTAATCTAATGGAGGTATATTATAACAAGATTAAACAAATTATTTTGAGTCAAAATTTATTTTGACATTATTAATTTTAAATGTTTTTTGCAGGTCCTCTAGACAACTTTTTTTAAAATATATTTAATTATAATTTATATGTTGGTATATTTGACTAAATTATAAGGTTAGGTCAGGTATCTATTTCATATAATATATATCTACAATTACAATATGTATATCTACAAAATGATTAGCTTTCAGGGATGTACACCACTGGCTCAGTGGTAGCCATTACAAATCAGTAAAGCAAGAGACAATCATTTGTGTATTCACTCATTTAACAGAAATAATCTGTAGTACGCTCATGAAGTATAGCTGTGTTTCGAGCTCTCAGTTTTTCAGCTTACATCATGTTTACAGGAAGCACTTAAAGGAGAAGTCTTCATTTAATATCGTAGAATGTAAAGCCTGCAGCTCCTATATCCACCTGTTTTCCTTCTGTAGCAATACATAAATACCTACATTTTGCACCTGGTCAATTGCAAATAATTTAATATCATATTTGTCACTACGGTATAGAAATCATCTGCATTGCGACCGAGACAGGATGGCCCCACTTATGTTCCAATTCCCTACTAGTTTTGCAAACATAAATCTTGAGGCTATGACAGATACTAACAAGTACAACCATCCTAGAGCTACAGTATAGAAAAAAGACCACTGCTCCATAACCTGTCCACCTGCTCTGAGGCGGCAGACAGACATCGCCAGAAATCAACCCGATCGTATTCGACACCCCCTGCTAGCGGCCGTGAATCTGCAGGGGGCAGTATTGCATCTGCGGTTCACAAGAACTTCTGGTGCAATGATAAATGCAGAGAGCGTATGCTGTTGACATTTATCGATGTGCAGCGGACATGATCCGCAATATCGGATCATGTGCGCTCGCACAATAATAAATAGGCCCCTATATGTCAATTAATCATTCAGATTTTTAGATTTTTTTTTAAATTCGTAGGTAGTTGTTTATCACATCTTTTAGGATCATCATAAATTATTTGTCAATACTTTAAAAAATTCTATTTATTGCAACTTCTTTTTATCAAATGTACCAATAACCCTTAGACATTTCTTCTGTTCATCATTTTTTTATTGTTAGATTGTCAGGTGCTCCTACCTATAATTAATGTTCTCCTGTTTGTTGTTTTCACGCATTTATTACGATATCCCCTGTCCCTAAAATCATTGCTCTAAATCCTTAGTTGCTGTTTTGAAATCCCGTTCTTACCAGAACTCCTTTTCAATATATAGAATAACATTTCAGCTAATTCTCAAATTTTTGAAACAATTTATCAAGAGCAGAATTATATAACATTATTTTAGTGTTATCGTTATAAACCCTTTTATTCCCTTTGAATTTTTTTAAAATATGCCAGTTTTTCAGACCCGCTCTCTGTACTCTTCTGACAGCAGGAGCGAGCTGCACTTAGTGTTATGGCGCGGTCGGGCCGGGCTGTGACTATACAGCTGGCCAGATGCGCTGTGTAAAAAAAAAAAAACCCGCTCAGCAGAGTACAGAGAGCGGGTCTGAAAAACTGGCATATTTTAAAAAAATTCAAAGGGAATAAAAGAGTTTATAACGGTAACACTAAAATAATGTTATATAATTCTGCACTATGTGCAGAATTATATAACATTATTTTTTAAGTTTACTGTCCCTTTAAAGCAATTTCTGGAACAAAAATTGTTTTAACGTTATGCTCTTGATAAAGGCTTCTTTTAGCCGAAACGCGTTGAGCTGTATTTGAAATAAAACCTGAAGCTGCACCTGAAGACACATTTGTGATGATTTTAAGGCTTATTTTAACTGCAATCTTGTGAGTATAACAAGTTTGTGCGCCTACCACATTGTCTGAAATCTACTACACTATTGTGAGCTCTTTTATTTTGGAGGTAAAAGCAACAAGGTTGACTCAGAGGACGTGGGCAGCTTGGTTCCCTGGAGGTGACACATTGCCGCCATTTCCAACACTTTCTGCTTCTATACACGGTTTGGGAGAATCGGGGCTGGCAGCGAGCACCTGAAGAGAAGTGCTAACATTCCTTCATACTTTATCCTTTCTAATACGTTTTAAAACAATTTAGCATTCTTTTTACTGCAATTGTTTATCAATAGCCAAACTCTATCCATCATTTGCATTATTTGGAGTAGCCAATTGGGGATTTAGTCTGCAGACAACAAGGCTTGCCCTGGCTATAATGTTTGTATAAAGTACATTATTTTGCAATTGTTATTAGTTAAAAGCAATAACAAATCATCATGGTGTTTTTCAGTTATGGGAATTAGACAATCCTTAAAGGGATAGTAAACACCAAAAATGTTATTGTTTAAAAAGATAGATAATACCTTTATTTACCATTCCCCAGGTTTGCATAACCAACACTGTTTTAAAAATAAACGTTTTACCTCTGTAATTACCTTGTATCTAAGCTTTTGCAGACTGCCTCCTTATCTCAGATATTTTGACAGACTTGCATTTCAGGCAATTAGAGCTGACTCTTAAATAACTTCATGTGCATGAGCACAATGTTATTTATATGAAACACATAAACTAACGCCCTCTAGACATGAAAAAATGTCAAATGCATTTGGATAAGAAGCAACCTTCAAGGGCTTAGAAATTAGCATATGAGCCTACCTAGGTTTAGCTTTCAACTAAGAATACCAAGAGAAGAAAGCAATTTGGTTATAAATGTAAATTAAAAAGTTGTTTAAATTTACGTGCCCTATCTGAATCATTAAAGTTTAATTTGGACTTTATTATCCCTTTCATTTTTTTTCCAAGAGCTAAATTACATGAAAATGGGATAAATTAAAAATGAAAGTATTTCATAAAACTGTCTCATTATGCATAATTATTATGTAAAAATCGCAAGGTGTTTGCTGTCCCTTTAAATCTATTTGCTTAACAATATGGTTATTTTAATGTAATCAATAATATAAACTGACCTGTTATGACATTTTGTTTATTAATACCTTACGCTTTTAATATAGATTAAAAAACAAATCAGATACATCAGTGTTTATTAGTCAGGATCAGGATTCAACAGAAAATGTCTAAAGGTGAAGATGAAACAATAGTGTAAGGTAATGTTTTGGTATTGTTTTTAAATATAAATGGTATTACTTTATTCAAATTTAAAAGATGTGTGGTATTTTGTAAAATATTGCTTAGATGATAGATAATAGATAGATCGATAGATAAATAGATGATAGATAGATGATAGATAGATAGATAGATAGATAGATAGATAGATAGATAGAGCAAGAAAGATAGATAGATAGATAGATAGATAGATAGATAGATAGATGATAGATAGATAGATAGATAGATAGGTTTTAGAATCAAACTTTTATACAAAAATAAAGAGATAGGGCTAGATTACAAGTGGAGCCGTATCGTTAGCCCTAGGGGCATAAACATGATGGAGAAACGCAGTGTTCTTTACACTCAAATCCATATTACAAGTGGTGTCAAAATTACCGCAAATGTGTTTGCGCAAGCTGGCGGTAATTTACACTCCCTATATTTTCTATGGGTAGCGTATAGTGCTAATTTGCACTTGTATTACAAGTTGAAAGTAAATGTGATCGTGGAAGTGCAATCACTTTTACCACTCAAAATTTTTATGCATCCTGAAAGGCCAGGTAAAGAGTTTGTCCAGATGAAACAGGTACATTAAAACACACTATTAACCCCTAAACCATCATTCCCCCTAGGCTACAAAAGAGATGAATTCCCTTTTAAAGGCAATGCCGAGCCAAATGCCCTTTTCAGGGCACTTTGTAGATTAGTTTTTTTTAGGATAGTTTTTATTTTGGGGCATTGGGGGGTTAATTTTTTTTGTAAAAAGTTTGGGTTAGTTTATTTTGGTTAAGTTTTGGGGTGTTAGGTTAGAGGGTTTAGATGTTAGTATATTACTTTGCGATGTGGGGGAGGCGGTTTAGGGGTTAATAGTATAGTTTAGATATTGCAATGTGGGGGGATGGTGGATTAGTGACTATTAGCCTATATAGGTAGTTTGCGGTGTAGGGGTGTGGCGGATTAGGGGTTTCTAGTGTATTGGTGACTTTGTGGTGGGCTATGTGGCGGTTTAGGGGTTATTAAATTAAGGGATTATGGTTATTCGGGTTAGCACGCAAGTAGGATGTTAGTTATTTTTTTACATTTTTTGCTCCACTGACTTCTGTGGAGCAGTAGGTTATTGCGATAGCGATATTTATTTTATGCGAGTTGGGTTATCGCTAGAGCATTAATTTTTTACTTTTAACTTGTAATACCAGTGCAATAGCGATATTTATTTTGCGCGAGTTGGGTTAGTGCTAGAGCAATATTTTTTTATTTTTAACTTGTAATACCAGTGCAACCCGATGCGCAAAAAAAGACACCACTAATGCAATTGGCACTCTAGTGCAAGCACTAGTTAGCGCTCCACTTGTAATCTAGCTCATAATGGGGTAAATATTGGTGCAAACTAATATGTAATGGGGAAAAAAATCATAATTTCTTCATGTAACAGGTAAATTATTCTTTTGTCTGTACTATATTCATGCTATAAATCTGATGTGTTTATTCTTGGCTTCCTTAGAAATGAAAATGTTGAACATTTGATTCTTACCAACATGGGCAACCAAACAGTACCGATGGAGTTCATCCTTAATGATTTTTCAGTAAATCCAGGACTTCAAATTTTTACTTTTATATTGTTTCTGGTTATCTATCTTGCTGCATCTGGAGGAAACATATTGATCATCTTGATCATATTGCATGCGCCTCATCTTTGGACACCTATGTACTTTTTTGTTGTAAATCTTGGTATTTTGGACATGTGTTATATTTCAACTACTGTCCCTAATTTCTTAAAAAACAGTTTATCACAAAGGAAAACCATCTCATTCATTGGATGTGTGATTCAGCTTTATGTATTTCTGAGTATGGCTGCCACTGAGTCTACGCTTCTGGCAGTTATGTCTTATGACAGATATGTAGCAATTTGCAATCCATTGCATTACCATATTATCATGAACAGAAAAAACTGCCTGTATCTTGCAGTCAGTGCTTGGTTTAATGGGACTATTTATTCCATTATTCATACTACCAACACTTTCAGGCTACAATTCTGCCAATCAAATGTCATAGACCATTTCTTCTGTGACATTACACCTCTACTGAAGATTGCATGTTCAAATACCAAATTAAATGAAATCATGATTTTTGGGGTTGGGGCTGTTATGATTTTGCCTTGTTTTCCATTAATTATTACCTCTTATATTTACATTATAAAGACTGTTTTACGAATCCCTTCAGCTAAGGGGCGTAGTAAGACTTTTTCCACCTGTGTTTCCCATTTAACTACAGTTGGCCTGTTTTACCTTACTGGAATTTCTGTGTACTTACATCCAGTGTCAACATCAACTGCAGTAAACCAAGACAAGATCAGTGCAGTATTTTACACTATGTTAGTGCCAATGGTTAATCCTATTATATATAGTTTGAGGAACAAGGAGTTAAAAGAAGCCATATTGAAAAGAGTGTTCATAAAGTTAATTTTATGATAGAAGACAGGGATTTTTCAGGAAACATTGTGAACAAGTGAAGAAAAAGTATATAAACATTTTTGTTTTTCAGGTATGGTATTGAACGTTCAAAGAATAAAAATCTTTACAGCAAAAAGTAACACAAATATTTATTTTCTGTTATAAATTGGAGAGACCATTAAAGGGACACTAAACCCCATTTTTTTAATGATTCAGATAGAGCATGCAATTTTGAGCAACTTTCTAATTTACGCCTATTATCACTTTTTCTTTGTTCTTTTGCTATCTTTATATGAAAAGCAGGAATGTAAAACTTAGGAGCCGGCCCATTTTTGATTCAGCACCTGGATACATTCATGCTTTTCATATAAAGATAGCAAGAGAATGAGGAAAAAGTAATAATAGGAGTAAATTAGAAAGTTGCTTAAATTGCATGCTCTATCTGAATCATGAAAGAAAACAAAATTAGGTTTCATATCCCTTTATTGTGCTAACAATGGAAAACATAACTTTTGTTTTATTTTACATATACTTACTACAATTTTTTTTAAAATGTTAAAGCAGAAAGGGTAGCAGCATATTTTTAAGAGTGTAAAATTAGTTTCTGGTCTTTGTATACCAGTGCTAACCAACTTAAACTATCTTTACTATCAGTATTTCCATATAAAATCATAAATATTGATTCTCCAGTGTACAACAAATGAACCATACTCAACAACTTATTTAATGAACTGCAAAGGAGCTAATGGAGTGAATCTAAGGAACAAATATGCAGTATATTTTATTAATAATTGATGGACTGCAACTGACCACATCATCTGATCAATAAATATTTATTTATACTTTTCCTCTCCAAATTTATGCTTAGTATATTTTCTTTTTATAAAAATTATAAAAATTAATATAACCTGAAATGATTGAAGTGATACTTTATAATATAGTTTTAAATATGTGTCTACCTGACCTTCTGAAAATAAAAACTTGTTTTGATGTAATCTAAAGTAAAGTTGTTGTTTGGTTTGATATTACCTTTCATATTAGTACTTTGTCATCCATTTGTTGTTTCATTCAAATAAAAATTTGCAAAGGATTAATAAATAATACTCAGCTCTCTAATTTGTTCAAGATTTTACCTTTCTGTTTCTGTTAGTTTAACAACCTTAATTGTGAGTGAAAAAACTGTTCATTCTGCTCCATAGCAAAATATATGAAATGCTGTACTATTTCAGACAGAAAATCAATTTAAAAGACTAAACAACTATCTCTAGACGTGCATTTGTTTTGTTATAAATATGCATTTTCACAAAACTAATATCTAAACTAATTTTAAAGAAAATGAATATATACTAACAAAATTTGTCAGTTTATATTTGTTTCTTTTATGTTATTTTTAAAAGGTAAAATACTTACCTATAGGGGCCTATTTATCAAAGCGTCAACTGAAAATATGCTGGAATTCTGCGTCGTAATTGTCATGAGATTGATCTGCCGTAGTTATCAAAGCGTCAAAATCGGCAAATATTGAAATTTGTGACATAACATACGATCCTGTGATCTCATTCCAACGCAGATCAATGCGAGTTGAAAACTCGTGGAATTCGAGCGGAATCGTGTTAATTTGCCCTCCTAATCGACACTATTTGAAGCTCTCATCAAGTTATCAAAAATTCTACAGTTACACTTGCGTCTTTTCCGACTCAGCATACCTGGTTTTCAAACCGCCACCCTTCAGGTCGCGGATGCCATAGAACTCAATGGGAGTCGGAAAACACAGAAAGCTTATCTTCTATGCTGCAAGAGAATGACGTATATTACATAATAAAAGTAAGTTAAAAACTTTATTAAATTTGTATACCCTTTAGAAATCAAACAATATTATTGCAGTTCTGGGCTCTTTGATGAAGGGTCGGGATTAGCACGGCTCGTCCAGCACACATTGGGGTCTAGTTATCAAGCCGTCAACCTCAAATATGCTGGAATTCCGCGGCGTATTTGTGGTGAGGCTGATTCGCCTTAGTTATCAAAGGCTAGAGACCGGCAAAAGTAGAATTTTGTGACGTAAACTTCGATCCGCCGGACTCAGTCCGACACAGATCGATTCTTACGTCACTCCAGATGTTCCGCACACAAGTGCGGCACAATCTGACTACTTTTGCTAGTTATCAAAAAACTAGCAGGTACGCTCGGCACTTTTACGGCCCAGCGTACCTGGTTTTCAAACCGCCACCCTGGAGGCGGCTGATCCCATAGGAATCAATGGGAGTCTGACCATAGCGAAAGTACAAGTTCGCTGCTGACAGACATCCCATTGATTGCTATGGGAGCTGTCTACACCTAACACCCTAACATGTACCCCGAGTCTAAACACCACTAATCTGTCCCCCCCTACACCGCCGCAACTAAATAAAGTTATTACCCCCTAAACCGCCGCTCCCGGAACCCACCGCAACTATAATAAATGTCTTAACCCCTAAACCGCTGCTCCCGGAGCCCACCGCCACCTACATTTTACCTAGTAACCCCTATCCTGCCCCCCCTATACCGTCGCCCTCTATAATAAAGTTATTAACCCCTATCCTACTGATCCCACACCTCGTCACAACTAAATAAATAGTTTAACTCCTAAACCGCCACTCCCTGACCCCACCGCAACCTATATTAAATTTATTAACCCCTATCCTGCCCCCTACACCGTCGCCACCTATAATAAATGTATTAACCCCTATCCTGCCCCCCCTACACCGTCGCCACCTATAATAATTTTATTAACCCCTATCCTGCCCCCACTACACCGCCACCACTGTAATAAAATTATTAACCCCTAAACCTAAGTCTAACACTAACCCTAACACCCCCCTAACTTAAATATTAATTAAATAAATCTAAATAATATTTCTCTTATTAACTAAGTTAATCCTATTTAAAACTAAATACTTACCTGTAAAATAAACCCTAATATAGCTACAATATAAATAATAATTATATTGTAGCTATCTTAGGATTTATTTTTATTTTACAGGCAACTTTCAATTTATTTTAACTAGGTACAATAGCTATTAAATAGTTATTAACTATTTAATAGCTTACCTAGCTAAAATAAAGAGAAATTAACCTGTAAACTAAAAACTAACCTAAGTTACAATTACACCTAACACTACACTATACTTTAATAAATTATTCCTATTTAAAACTAAATACTTACCTGTAAAATAAACCCTAAGATAGCTACAATATAATACTAAAGTACAAAAAATAAAAAAAGCTAAGTTACAAAAAATAAAAAAAATAAGTTACAAACATTTTAAAAATATTACAACAATTTTAAGCTACTTACACCAAATCTAAGCCCCCTAATAAAATAACAAACCCCCGGGGGGCGGAGCCTGCGCTCATTGCGGCAAGACACGTCTCAGTGAAGCTCTCTGAGCCTGAATCTCTTTTTATAAGCTAACTATAGCTAAACTTCGAAATTTTCTGTCCTGAAGCAGAAATTTATTATAGAGAACTGATGTGCACTAGGAGTGGATATTATGACGGACTTTTAGCCTATGTTCCTTGAGTCAGCTACACTTCAGGCCTATTTTCAGGACAGGAGGCCATTTCTGTAGCTACACAGCAGCGTGTGGATCAGGGGTGGACCCTGTATAGGTCTTGGAGAGTGGGTCTGGGGCTGCCGTGATATTACCCCCCCCCGAATCCCGGGGTTACGATATCCTCTGGTAGGATAATACAAGCACACTTTGTGCTGCCAACACTGCTACAGACTGCCTTTTCATGTACAGACACTAAAGTTAAGCAATCCGGAAAGCTAAGGACTGATAGTTGGGGGAGACGAAACATGGAAGCCATAATGAGTGCTGTGGACCGGTGGGAATATGAGCTGCAATCTCTACTCAAGTCTCACTTTGAAGAATTAGAGCTGGAACTGTGCCGCATACTGGAGCTGCCGACTTTCCCGGAGCCTCTACACAAACCAGGTCTACCAAGAGAGGCCGACTCAGAGAGAGGACAGACAGTTGCACCAGCATTGAGCACTTTGTCAAAGACGGCAACTACAGCAGCCCTTCACCATGAAGATAATGCCCCCACTAACTTGTGCACTATACCTTTGCAGCCAAAACAGCCTGTGGGTCGCACACAGACCTCGAGTGAGAGGTACAGATCGCTGGCTACAAGCCAATACCCGGCGGCTGCCAGACAAGAGAAGTCATCGACAGTGTTATCGCTGGGGACACCAGAGTGGGTAAACACCCAGTACCTTGGGAGATCACTGCATCCCATTACCGAGATAGGGTCACGGACTGCGAAGATTCCTACTCCGACATCTCAGCAGATAATTCCCAAGCTCTTTTGGCGCCTCGGTATTGGGCCCCTTCTGGCTCACTATGGGCTCACTACAAATAGAGGGAACCTGAGTACCGGAGCCCCAGACTTAAACAAGCAGGATGGCGATTTGTTTCAGCTCTTTGACCCTGGGGGCACAACATTGAGAATCGGTGTGGGTTAGTGTCTATCTGTCCGTGCACCTCCATACCAATTCTAATAGCCCTGCATTGGCCCTCTGCAATTGAGGAATTAGGTATGAACGGACGCAGCATACAGAACACTGTGTTTTGTTTTTTTTTCCCCACCTCACTTGTGCAGGATAGAACGGGAAGTATACATACAACTCCCCTTTGAATGACATTGTGTTGTGCTCATTGTGAACTCTACATCTTTGATTATAGTGTGGTTATGAGTGGAGACCTGAACTACTGATGCCTATCTATATATACTTGTACACTACCGAAATGTGCCTAGCCGCTATATTTGGCCTGTTTTGGGTCTAAGCTGGAATCCAGCATTATGGGACATTATTTACACAAACTTTGGGCGGGTTAGCTCTATGCGGAAGGGGTGATCCTTAATTTGTTGCCTATTTTATGTGAACGGTTCCTATGCTGTGTACTTCTGTTTATTATGCGCACTAACTATCTATTTTCAGGGGCATGTGCTTATTTGCACTAGGATATACCCTGTTATTATGCCTCGCAATGTTATGTGATTACCATTATTCCCCCCCTGCTGGTGCTCCTATTCTGCCGCCTGTGGCTAGGGCTCTTGGAGCATGAAATTGAAGCTAGTATCACTTTTACCCTCCTACATCTTGGCTTGCCGGTGGGGTGGCAGGGTGAGATTCTAAATTTGGGAGACCTATTTATACCAGCACCAGAATAACTTATGTATGGGTATGTTTGTCTATGTGTGCATGGATGGGAGTGTATTTGTATACATATGTATGTGGATATGTGTGTGGGCGTATAGATGTGTATATGTCTTTGCCCTGTGAGCTCTGGTATATTCCTTCCCAATATTTGCCTATTCCCGCTTGTGTCATAGTGTATTACATTATTCGCTACTATGCAGGCACACTCTTACCCCATTTATAGGTATTCATTGGGGCGGGCCATGAGGCGTCTGCCATTTGTCTTTGAAAATCAAGCTTGCTATGAGCACAAGGCATGCTCTATTAGTAAATACACGTTAGTTGATAGTGCAACACAACCTGCTAATTTGACTTTCATGCCATTGCCTAACTTACAGCCCCATGTATATTTGAACTTAACAATGTGGATCTTTATCTCTCGCTTTTAAGGGACAAGTTTTAGGGTAAGCTACTTATTCAGTCCTATGTTCCTAGAGAAATTATTCAGCGCACTGGCTCCCACTGGGTGCTCCAATCATTACCCCTGAGATTTCAAGCCCACCACCCCACTATTTTTATCTTTATTTTTATTCTTATTCCTATTAACCAGCTCCGGGAAGTGTCTCATTCCTATATATATATGGGCGATTCCACGTCAAACTTCTTCTAGCTTCCATATTAATGTATAATTTGTCTCCTTTCCCATCTAGCATGATATACATACTCTGTGTCTGATTGTTTTAACTTTATATAATTATTGTAAATATTTAAAGGGTTGTTTCACTTGTTTGCATTTGGGGTCCAAAAGTGGCCCACTCTGTTATTTTTTTTTTATGTTTGTTGCCCCTTAAATTCCCTATAATGTCTGACATTCTTTTTCAGGGGGTCCAAGAGAGGCCTCAATCTTTCATAGAGGGAAATCATTGTTTGTTACTTTATGCTATACTCCAAGGGGACTATCTCCAAATTGAAAATCTGAGGTTACTGTATACCTATATAAGTGAGTGCTGTTTTTTACCAACTGCTAATGGTACTTTGTTATGTTTGAATATACCTCAATAAAAAAATTAAACCAAAAAAAAAAAAAAAAAAAAAAAACCCCCCCAAAATAAAAAAAATGCCCTACCCTATTCTAAATTAAAAAAAAGTTCAAAGCTCTTTTACCTTACCAGCCCTTAAAAGGACCTTTTGTGGGGCATGCCCCAAATAATTCAGCTCTTTTGCCTGTAAAAGAAAAATACAACCCCCCCAACATTAAAACCCACCACCCACATACCCCTAATCTAACCAAAACCTAAAATCTAAAAATAACCTAACACTAATCCCCTGAAGATCATCCTACCTTGAGTTGTCTTCACTCAGCCGAGCAGCGATGGAACCGAAGTGGACATCCGGAGTGGAAGAAGTTATCCTCCAAGCGGGGCTGAAGAAATCTTCCATCCGATGAAGTGATCCTCCATGCGGCGCTGAAGAAGTCTTCGATCCGGGTGATGTCATCTTCCAAGAGGCGCTGAAGAAGTCTTCTATCCGGGCGATGTCATCTTCCAAGCCGGTTCTTCAATCTTCATCCCGCCGACGCGGAACATCCTTCTTTACCGACGGACTACCGACGAATGAAGGCTCCTTTAAGGGACGTCATTCAAGATGGCATCCCTTAAATTCCGATTGGCTGATAGGATTCTATCAGCCAATCGGAATTAAGGTAGGAAAAATCTGATTGGCTGATTGAATCAGCCAATCAGATTCAAGTTCAATCCGATTGGCTGATCCAATCAGCCAATCAGATTGAGCTTGCATTCTATCAGCCAATCGGAATTGAAGGGACGCCATCTTGGATAACGTCCCTTAAAGGAGCCTTCATTCGTCGGTAGTCCGTCGGTAAAGAAGGATGTTCCGCATCGGCGGGATGAAGATTGAAGACCCGGCTTGGAAGATGACATCGCCCGGATAGAAGACTTCTTCAGCGCCGCTTGGAGGATCACTTCATCGGATGGAAGATTTCTTCAGCGCCGCTTGGAGGATAACTTCTTCCGCTCCAGATGTCCACTTCGGTTCCATCGCTGCTCGGCTGAGTGAAGACGACTCAAGGTAGGATGATCTTCGGGGGATTAGTGTTAGGTTATTTTAAGGGGGGTTTGGGTTAGATTAGGGGTATGTGGGTGGTGGGTTTTAATGTTGGGGGGGGTTGTATTTTTCTTTTACAGGCAAAAGAGCTGAATTCTTTGGGGCATGCCCCACAAAAGGTCCTTTTAAGGGCTGGTAAGGTAAAAGAGCTTTGAACTTTTTTAATTTAGAATAGGGTAGGGCATTTTTTTATTTTGGGGGGGTTTGTTATTTTATTAGGGGGCTTAGATTAGGCGTAAGTAGCTTAAAATTGTTGTAATATTTTTAAAATGTTTGCAACATATTTTTTTTATTTTTTGTAACTTAGCTTTTTTTATTTTTTGTACTTTAGTTAGTTTATGTAATTGTATTTAATTGTAGTTATTTGTAGTTAATTTATTTAATTAATGTAATGATAGTGTAGTGTTAGGTTTAATTGTAACTTAGGTTAGGATTTATTTTACAGGTAATTTTGTATTTCTTTTAGCTAGGTAGTTATTAAATAGTTAATAACTATTTAATAACTATTCTAACTAGCTAAAATAAATACAAAGTTACCTGTAAAATAAATATAAATCCTAAGATAGCTACAATGTAATTATTAATTATATTGTAGCTATCTTAGGGTTTATTTTACAGGTAAGTATTTAGTTTTAAATAGGAATAATTTATTAAAGTATAGTGTAGTGTTAGGTGTAATTGTAACTTAGGTTAGTTTTTAGTTTACATGTTAATTTCTCTTTATTTTAGCTAGGTAAGCTATTAAATAGTTAATAACTATTTAATAGCTATTGTACCTAGTTAAAATAAATTGAAAGTTGCCTGTAAAATAAAAATAAATCCTAAGATAGCTACAATATAATTATTATTTATATTGTAGCTATATTAGGGTTTATTTTACAGGTAAGTATTTAGTTTTAAATAGGATTAACTTAGTTAATAAGAGAAATATTATTTAGATTTATTTAATTAATATTTAAATTAGGGGGGTGTTAGGGTTAGTGTTAGACTTAGGTTTAGGGTTTAATAATTTTATTACAGTGGCGGCGGTGTAGTGGGGGGCAGGATAGGGGTCAATAAATTTATTATAGGTGGCGACGGTGTAGGGGGGGCAGGATAGGGGTTAATAAATTTATTATAGGGGGGGCGGAGCTAACCGCCATACTGAATGGATGCAAGCTAGAGGAGCTCTCCCAAAATTTCTGGTACTAAAAGGGTTTAAAGACACCTACCTACTTGTAACTAGACCTACCAACCTCTGCAGCGCATCAGAGACCTAGCGAGGCCCTGAGAGCGAGTGTTTCAACAATGCAAGTACCGGCTTTGGAACAGAGGCGCATGGCAATGATAGGGGCCTACCATAAAGATATACAGCCTAGCTGCGTCATCTCCTAAAGAAAAGGGCGCCCAAGATATTGAGATTTGCTGTTATGTGAGTCCCTGATGTCACAGCGAGGGAAATCAGATCCTATACCCTTCAAGCTACCATTTCAATTAAAAGCGAGGAAACAAGCTTTTAGCCGCTCATAAATATGCATAACAGTGTCCGCATGGATATGGCAACCTCCCTTTTTGCAGCATTATCCGACCGGCTTGACAAACACCATGCTGCGCTTGTGGACACTTTGAAAAACGCAACTAGCGCTCCTTACATTACAGATCTAATTGAAGACTCATACAATGTCATGACAGGGGCTTTCTTTAACCCACATAGTATAGCTAGCCAGCAGCACCTGCACAACGGAAAGCTTGAGCCTGCTGAAAAGCCGGAATTGAAAGAGCTGGATTTCGAAAAGACCCCAGAATTTACTCGAGTCACAGATCTGATTTCAGAGCCTCTCTTGGGTCTGCAGACCGTAAGCCTTACCTCCACAGAAGAGGGATCTACCAGCGTCTCTCCCCAGGGATCCACGACTTATCTACCACAGCTACCTGAGGTGCCCCAGTGTTGGCTTCATTTGGCTTGGCTTCCTTTTGCTGAGTGGCCTGACAGCTGCACACCGCTTGAGCCAGCGCGCCTTCTCTTCACATTTGGGACTGTTTACATTTTTATCTCAACAAGAACTGGCATCGGGTAATATGGAGAGGACTCCGGAGCATTCACAGGGTGTTAGCATTTTGCACAGCCGACTGCTCCACACTGCCCAGCTCCTGGTGTCTTTGTTTTTGTCATAAAGTTTAATATATAAGCTGTTATATATTCTTCCCCCACCAATATGCCTTGTACAGTTTACCCTACTCTAATTGGAGACTTGATTTACTTATGCTTGAACATGCTATATCTTTGTTTATCGCTAATTAACAAATAAGAGACCCGCTGTAGTTTTACAGTATGACCACTACTATCTGTCCTAAGAATTACAACGGCTATGTTTTAATGTAGCGTACACTGAGCATTTTTGCATCCCTGCATGTTATAGCAGCTCTAGCAGTTAACTTTAAGACCTACATTCATTAGGTATATACAGGTGCTAACCTATGTCACATCATTAAGTGCTGAGGGAGCCCTAACTAGCTAGTGTTAGGCTATATAATGCTCAAAGTGATTTTAGTGGCTCACTTAGTTTATATTCAGTTCCTATAGTTCATCAGAGCTCCTGGACCTCTTAAAAATTCTTACAGTAATTCTTGGTTATCTGTTTAACACTTACACATTCTTGACCCCAAATGTTCATGTGCCCTTAAGCTAGCTAAGATATACAAACTTTATTAGATATATGGTGCAACTATATTGGTCTATTTGCTGCCTTTAACATATGTTACCCAGCCCTTTAACACATCATTGCAATGCAGGCATTTAATGCTACTTAACCCTATTTTTCTGCTTATTGTACTAAACTAGCATAGGTTACAATGTGTATTATGTTGTTCAAAATATTTATCTCTCTCCTACTTGCTAACCTATTGTTTGATGTTTTGCATAGCTAAACCAGATGCTATTGGTACCATTAGTATGTCATATCTATTTAGTGGCCTCATGTGATCTACTTTTGTAGGGGAAATACACCTCTCTAGATTTCAAGAAGCTTAACTCTGCAATTAAATGTTATTAGTTCTATCTTACTGTTGCTTTAGCTAACCACTTAAGTTTCAACTGAGCACACTGAAAGTCAGCTTTTTATACAATACGTACTGCTGGCAGGTTATTCCTACTTAACCCCTACCCACCCATCATTTTTCGACTTTAGGAACTAATTGCTCCCTCTAGCCATGTTCTGTTTACTATAAAGCTGGGAATCAGTATAACTCTCCCTAGAGATCATTGCTTATATAACAACTAGGTATATCTACAACACTATGCCATTAGCTTCCTCTCCCTGTTTCCCCCATTAGAACTCCATAAAGTGTCACTACTCCTCATAAAGACAAAGTATACCACAAAGTATACCACATTTTATCCTAAGTACCGCTATATATTACTTATAGCTTTTTTAGGACATTGCTTTTTCAGTCCTCTACCAACTCTATTTGACCCCTCTCCTTCCTTTCCCGCCGGCACCTATTACCTGCGGGTCATATCCCTACTCCCTTTACCAGCATCGTCTATAGTTGACATCTCCCCAGGAGAGGGGCCCATGTAGTAGTCCTTTCCTTTTCGGTTATATATAATTCCACCCCCCCCTGTTTGCACCTTCTCTGGGTAGCTACCCTTATTTTTACATGCACTAGCCTTAATATGTTAAGAACATAGATGGAAGATAACCCCACTAGAAGTTTACTTGTAAACCCTGAGACCCAATTCTATTTTATTTTTAAATAGCCCTGTAGTCTACATCTTGTAAATATAACTATCCCCACCCCACTGGTATCCTCTCTGAGATGCTTCCCTTACTTTCACATACCCTAGCTTTCATTTACTAGAGGCGTAGTTTAAAAATAACCCCACTAGGAGCGTACTTAGAAGCTTTGAGATTCCATTCCATTCTACTTAGCCCTGTAGTCTGTACCTTCATAACACGTTATCTGGCTCCACCCTCCCCTCTCCCCTTTGTTGCGAGCGGCTCTTGTCCGCTGTATTCCCCACCCCCCCATACATTTAGGCCTACGGGAGGCCTAACAAAAGCCAGCTCCCTACCTCTCACTATTTTCAGCTCTTAGAATACCTCTTATCTTGAGGGTAGAGACCACTTGTTACCTGTTATAAAAAAAAAAAACGAGGCTTCTTTCCTATATGTTCCAGTCACATATATTTCATAAATATAGTTTTAAATTTTACACTTTATACTCAACGCTGAACTACTATGGAATAGTTACTAAGATAACAAATATTACATTGACACACCAGAGTTATAACCCTTGTCTGCCTTCAATATGTAAATTGTATCAGTTTCTTTATTGTTTTTGTTCCATGCCTGGACATACTTTCTATTGTATTATTTTTACTCAATGCCTCAATAAAAAAATTTATGTAAAAAAAAAAAAAAATATTATAGGTGGCGACGGTGTAGGGGGGCAGGATAGGGGTTAATAAATTTAATATAGGTTGCGGCGGGGTCAGGGAGCGGCGGTTTAGGGGTTAAACTATTTATTTAGTTGCGGCGAGGTGCGGGATCAGCAGGATAGGGGTTAATAACTTTATTATAGAGGGCGACAATATAGGGGGGGCAGGATAGGGGTTACTAGGTATAATGTAGGTGGCGGTGGGCTCCGGGAGTGGCGGTTTAGGGGTTAATACATTTATAAGAGTTGCGGTGATGTCTAGGAGCGGCGGTTTATGGGTTAATACATTTATAAGAGTTGCGGCGGTGTCTAGGGGCGGCGGTTTAGGGGTTAGTAACTTTATTTAGTTGCGGGGGGCTCCGGGGGCGCCGGTATAGGGGGTAGAACAGTGTAGTTAGTGTGGGTGCTTAGTGACAGGCTAGCAAGAAAGCTGTAAAAAAGCAGAAGAGCAGCGAGATCGGATGAGTGATAACTCTCACAGTCCGCTGCTCATCGCCCCGTACTTGGTGCGCGGCTTTTTGACAGCTTTTTTGATAACTTAGGCGAATTTTTGCAGGTCCGCGGTGGCGATGTGAGGCGAGCTAAGGCGGGCGTATTGGACCGGCAAAGGCAGGAAAAGTAGACACGATGATAACTACCCCCAATAGGTAAGTATAAACCTGCAAGTGACTTATTCAGTGCTGCACAAGTCTAGCTATCTCTCCTGAATTAAACAATATAATTTTTGGTACAGTGCAAAATGTAAATGTAGAGTTACATGTGACCCCCGCATATAACTCTGATTTGAGGCAAACATCCATTTTTCACTTCAAATGCTTTATTTAATAACTTTATCACAAATCAATTAACTATAATATGCTTCAATTTAATAATTCACGGATTGACATGTCCTCCAGATATCAAAGCAAGCAGGAAGTGGACCCTGTTTGCCTAACATTGCACAAGGAAACTCTTGCACAGAGCCAGAACTGCCCCCTGCTCTTGTGTGTCTGCTCAGAGCATCACAAAAACTATTAATCATGTGTACAAATATCTTCCAAACTTGTTGCAAAGACTGCTGTCATATAGTTCTTAAAAAACAAGGATTGCCCCAAGCCTACCTTAATATGCATTCTTATGAAAAAAGGGAACCAAGCAAAGTAGGTGAAATTGATAATTGATTTTCCTCCTGGCATAAAAATAAAATAAAAAAATCCCAGAGATATTGTTTTTTTTCCTGGGTGCACAAAGATATCACTATTATTTAAATGAAATAACATGCAAAGTCAGGATTCTATGTTTTATTTACAGTTTTGTGTCTTTTTCCATTAAAATCTACTATTCTTCTTGACCACTTAATGAAATTCAACTTAACTGTGTGTGGTTTACAAATGTTATCTTATTCTCGTAACATTTTCCTTAGATAATCATGACAGAGAGGGTATTTATAATTGTTATTAAACAACAAAAGAATGTTAATAACTTTGATTTCTTTAAATCTTTAAGGACTGGGAATTTTAGAGAAAAATTTGCTTAAAGGACTGGAGAATTTTAAGCATCTTGAGATCACTCCATTTAAACAGAAATAAAGTATTTGTTATTTAGAGTTACCTATGATATATATTTATATATGTACAGTATATATATATATATATATATATATATATATATATACAGACACACATACACAGAGAAGTGCACTCACAGAAACGAACAACAGTCTTAATACCATTGTTAGCCTGTTCTATGACTATTTACAACCTGGGTGCAGCTTCTTTTTGGCCCAGTAATGCTTTACACAGAGTAGAACTCTCCTGTAGTATATCAGTCTGATTCTGCCTATTACGGTCAGTCCAGCACTGAAATACCAGGCAATTCCTCTCTGAACAAGGAACACAGCAACCCCAGATGATCGTTTTGGCCTTCATTGGGCCTCGGCAGTGAGGTGTAGCCATATTCCTATAAGCGCACTGAGCAAGGATTCCACATCTGGTTGTCCCTTTTTCCCTTAGGGAGACAATACACACAATGGGGCCTATTTATCAAAGGTCATGCGGACCTGATCCGACAGTGCGGATCAGGTCCGCAAGACCTCGCTGAATGCGGAGAGCAATACGCTCTCTGCATTTAACATTGCACCAGCAGCTCACAAGAGCTGCTGGGGCAATGCCGCCCCCTGCTGACTCACGGCCAATGGGCCGCCAGCAGGGAGGTGTCAATCAACCTGATCGTACTTGATCAGGTTGATTTCCGGCGAATCTTGTCCGCCTCATCAGAGCAGGCGGACAGGGTTATCGAACTGCTGTTTCTGGCGAGTCTTCAGACTCGCCAGAAACACGGGCCCACAAGCTCCATTCGGATCTTGATAAATGGGCCCCATAGAGAAGCGCACTCACAGGAACAAACAACTGGTTAAATATCATTGTCAGCCTGTTCTATGGCGATTTACCAGCTGGGTGCAGCTTCTTTTTAGCCCAGTAAGGCTTTACACAGAATAGAACTTAGTAGTATATCAATCTGATCCTTCCTATTACGGTCAGTCCAGTGCCAAAATACCAGGCAATTGCTCTCTGAACAAGGAACACAGCAACCCCAGATGATCTTTTCAGCTTTCATTGGGCCTCGTCAGTGAGGTGTAGCCATATTTCTGTAAGCACAATGAGCAAGTAGTGCCCTTCTGGTTGCCCCGGGTGGCGACGGTGACTGTATCGATCCAAGGCTCTGGACGCTTTTATACTCCCTAAGCCTTTCAATTGTTTACCAGAAATGGGCAAATGATCACGGCATAAAACGGAGCATTTCAGCAAAACAAGGCTTCAGTGATATCTCATATTAATTAAGACAATACATGTAAGTGCAATAATTTATTTTAATCTGTTTTTTTTTTGTAAAAATAAAAGCAGTATACACTTTGTTGGCTTCCTCTTCTCTCTCTCTCTCTCTCTCTCTCCCCCCATTTTGGCATATTTCTCAGGCAAAGGGTTAATGGATTACTTGTTATGTCATAAATGCCCAAATAAAGTATACATATTTTAAAAGTAGATAACCCAAGTTACCTAATGTATTACATCTGCCTTCATATGGTAACAGAGCAGGATCAGTGCTCCCTTACCATAAGAACGTAGATGCCTTCTGCCCCTGGCTGCAGTTTCAGCTGTCTAAGTTGACAGCTGGAATGGCAGCGTGCCCTACAGTGTTGGACGTAGGTACTATGTCAACAGGGTGCGTTGGGAAAAGTACCCTTTGACATAATACCTACATCCAATCGGTTTAAGGGGTTAATTTAAGCATTATCATATTTTAAACTAATATATCAGATAATAAGCATGCTGTATAAAAAAGAGAAAACAAATATTAAACTTGGTTAATGAAAGAGTTCTTATGTAAAATTTAGAACAGTATACTGAGTATGAGTCAAAAACTTCCAGGGAAAAAAATAAAAATGTTTTTACAACACCTGTTAGCACCGAACATTTTGCACTCCCCTTTGAAGTCTATGGGGAGAATAAGTTATCATGGTCACAATATCCAAAGTCCAGAAGTTAGCCAGCGTTGGGTTTCACTAGTGTTCAAACTTTCAACTTGTAAAATGCTTGCTACCTGACGCGTGCAAAAAGTTTAGTGGAAGCACAAACTAGTATGCCACTTGTAATCTGGCCCATAATCTGGACTGATCTTCATCTAAGTGAAAATTATAGATAATCATAATCTGACTAAACTAATAACACACAAGCAGTTGTGCCTCTCAATTGTTTTAAGACATTGAGTAATCGTTCAAAGTGCAGGATGGAAAAAGTAAGTGAACCCTTGAATTTAGTAAATTGTAGATCCTCCTTTAGCAGCAACAACCTCTATCAAACGTTTCCCTTAGCTGCTTATTAGACTTGATCAACATTGAGAAAGCCTTTTGGATCATTCCTCCATACAAATGTGTTTTAGTTAGTCAATATGTCTGGATTATTTTGATTGCACAGACCTCTTCAGGTCATACCACAGCATATCAATTGGATTAAGGTCAGGACTCTGACCATTCCAAAACATGAATCATCTTCTTTTTCAGCAATTTTTTAGTTGTCACTTGTGTGCTTTGGGTACTTGTCTTGGTGCATCTCCCAACCTTTCTTAAGAATGATGTCATGGACTGCTGCACTGACATTCTCATATAAATTGTCTTGATACACTTTTCAATTATTTGTTCCATCAATTATTGCAAGGTGTCCAGGCCCTGAGGCACTACAGTAACCCCAAACTATGATGCTCCCTCTATCATGCTTTACAGCAGGAATGAGGTTTTGGTGCTGGTGTGCATTGCCCTTTTCCTTACACACATAGCGGTATGCTTTTTTGCAGAAAGTTCAACTTTTGTCTCACCTGTGCACAGCACATTTTCCCAGAAGCATTGTGGAACATTCAGGTGGTCTTTGGCAACCTTGAGATGTGTTGCAATTATTTCTTCAGACAGTAGGGGTTTCCTTCATGGTATCCTTCCTTGAACATAATTCTTGTTTATTGTTTTACTGACATTGGACACATGAACAAAAACTTTTGCAGTTTCTGTTGGTCTTTTGCTGTTATCATAGGTTCTTTCTCACCCCTTACCCCTTGCCTGTTATGCTCTTGGAGTAGAGCTTTGCAAGATGCCCACTTCTAGGGAGTGTAGCAACAGTCCTACATTTTCTCTTTTTATAGACACTCTGTCTTACCCTGAATTGATGAACACCCAGGTCTTTAGCAATGTTTTTGTAACTTTTTCCAGCATTGCAAATCTCTATATTGCATCTTTTAACATCCTGTGAAAGTTGTTGGGCTTAAGGCATTGTTCATACTAGTCAATGTTTCTTGAGAAGAATAGTTTTGTCAGTAACCAGGCTTTGTGTGCCTTCATTAAAGGGGCAGGCATCTGTGCAACCCACACTTCCAATGTCATCTTCTGAATTGAAAAACCTGGCTCTGAATAGCTTTTATTTAATTATTTATTTATTTACAAAATATTTTACCAGGAAGTATACATTGAGATTTCTCTCGTTTTCAAGTATGTCCTGGATCCACACAACATTGCATTGACACAATAGGGTACAATAATATAAAAACAATATTAATACATAACATATGCAGAATTTAACATAGAACAGGTAGGAAATATAAAATCAACCATGACAGGTGCATTCTGTTTTGAGATATGCAGAGAGGGATCTCTTAAAGGATTTTAGACTTGAGGAAGGTTTTAAAGTGTGCGGGAGGTCGTTCCATAATTGTGGTGCTCTGAGGAAAAGGAGGATCGAGCTGCTTTCTTTTTGCATGGAGGCAGACTAAATAATGTACTGCTACTGGATCAGAGGTTATGGGAGGTGGGAACAGCCGGGGAGAGCATTCTGCTCAGGTAGGGTGGGAGCTTCTCAGAAAGGCTCTTAAACACAAGGCAGGAAAGATGGAGGGTGCGTCTGGATTCCAGTGGCAGCCAGTTTAGTTATTTTAGCATGTCAGAATGGTGGGTCCTGTAGTTACATTGTAGCACAAAGCGGCAGAACGAGTTATACAGTGTATTAAGTTTATTAAGGTGAGTCTGCGGTGCAGGTGCATATACTACATCTCCATAATCCACGATTGGCATCAGGCAGGATATGTTTCTGTACAGGGCACCTAGTTTTGGATATAGTTTAGATGCAAGTTTTTCTATGTGGAGGCCAAAAGATAGACTGGGGTCTAACAACATACCCAAGTATTTGAAAGAGTGGACTGCGGTCAGTGTGCCATTTGATTTTGTTTTAATGCGTAGATGTGGCTTTTGTAGTTTGCGTAATTTAGGTACCATTCCAAAGATCATTGTGACAGTTTTGTCAGTGTTTAGGAAGAGTTTGTTTTTTTGAGATCCACTTTTCTACCTCTGTGAACTGGTCTTGGAGCACTGCCTCAAGCTGCGGCAGATCGGGTTTGTTTGCATAGATTACCGTGTCATCTGCGTACATGTACAGTTGAGGATTTGCAGACATTTGGCAGATCATTTAAAAATAATTTGAATAGTAGGGGGCTGAGAATGAAACCTTGGGGAACACCACACGTGACTGGGAGAGGGAGTCCCTGTCAGAAATGGAGACATACTGTGATCGATCCGATACATATGATCGAAACCAGGTTAGCGGATGATCACCAATACCTGAGTTTTTTAGTTTGAGCAGTAGTATGTTGGGGTCTACTGTGTCAAAGGCCTTTGCAAAATCAAGAAAAATAGCTCCAGTTAGGTCTCCTTGTTCCATGCCAGTTTGGATGTCTTTGCAAACTTTTAGGAGGGCAGTTGTAGTGGAGTGATTCGGGCGAAAACCCAATTGAACAGGGGTCATATAGCTAGATTGTTGGTAATACTCACATAGTTGCATATGGACACATTTTTCAAAGATTTTTGACAATACTGGGAGCAATGATATTGGCCGATAGTTAGTAACCATGGTTAATTCACCACTTTTATGGATAGGCACTACTCTTGCAGTCTTCCAAAGTTTGAGTATGGAACCAGATTCCAAGGATTCGTTAATTAGGGTTGTGACAGGTTTAGCAATTGCTGATGCACTGAGCTTCAACAGCATTGCTGGGATTTGATCAGGTCCAGACTGGTTTTTCATTTTTAGATTATTAAGGTGTTTCTTAACGACATTGATGGGTACAGGTCTAAAATTGAACGTATCTATATTTGGTCTTTGTAGATTTATTGGGGCCTGATCCACATTTGTAGTTTCAGGATGCGTGTCATTTATTAGTTTGTCAATCAGGGTGGTGGCGCATCTGACAAAATAATTGTTAAAGGCATTTGCTACTTCTAAGGGAAGTTGCAGGGTTTGGTGGAGGATTGGGAGTGGATTGGGGGAGTGTGTAAGTTATTTATGACTTTCCAAAATTTTCTAGGGTTTGATATGTTATTTTTCAGATTTTCACAGAAATATTGGGCCTTGGCCAATTTTGTTTGTTTAGTGCATATATTTCGCCATTTTCTATATACACAGTGATCGCTCATAGAGCCAGTGTGCTTGAACTTTGACCACAATGAATCCTGAAATTGGAAATTTTGTAGAAGTTGTTGTCACAGTGGTTCACTTATTGTTTTCAGCCTGCACTGTAAATTATTACTCAATATCTTCAATAAAAATGTGAAAAATTACAGCTATTTTTGTGTTAATAGTTTAATCAAATTGTGTTTGTCTATTTTGACTTAGATGTATATCAGACAATGTTTCATGAGTAATCAATGCAGAAATCCATGTAATTCCAAAGGGTTCACAACCTTTTTCTTGGAACTGTAAAGTTCATGCCTGTAGATTATATGATAAAAAAATGTAACAGTTTAATATGTGTCTGCTGGTAATATTAAATGATTATAAAGTATGTTTTATGACTCAACTATTAGGTGTTTCATTATCCAAATATTAAAGATAAAAAAAAATAATAAATGAAAAAAATAACGAAAAAATAACAGCAATTGAAAATATATTGGAAAATAAAAAGTCTTTAGTGACGATCAAAGGCAATGAAAAAGGCAGCTTTTCTTGTGACCGATGATGATTCAGAGCATATAGAATATGAAAACACAAAGAAAGCGCCTCATGGTGTGGTATTTTCAAACAATGTGAAACGATGCAAAAAGCATACAGATAAACAGGTACTCACAAGTGTGATGGCACTTTTAGCGGAAAAAAAGTGCATGCAGGCAGGCTGACCTTTATACAGCAGTCAGTACGCTGTAGACACAATGTCCTAATTGTGGCTGGTGGGCTGGTAGGAAATCCACAGCAGGCAAAATCCTTAGGGATGAGAAGGAGATGTAATGACACCGTAGTGGTATCTGGTCCGGTTCCCAAAAGTCTTGTCAAAAGCTCTGGTTTCGGAAACCAAACAATTTGGCCCCAATGAAAATGGCTGCAGCTAATGGAGTAAGTAAGTTGCTGTAATAGCGTCTGGTGTTAACGTTGGAGTTTGACAGAATAACAAAACGATGCTTGGAAAGGAAAGAAGGACATTCGAGTGAAATAGAACAAATTTTAATAAGCTTATTTTTATAATATAACTTGCTCATAAACATTACCAATGTTTTTTAGGTATATATATATATATATATATATATATATATATATATATATATATATATATATATATATATATATAAGTAGCAGAAGTGAAGAAAAAGGCAATCACTGGTATTGCAGGATAAAAATGAACTTTTATACACCTAGATTACAAGTTTTGCGCTATAGAGGGTGCGAAATGAAAGCAACAAAAGTGGCGTTATTTCACCCTCTATAGCTCTGCCGTTACAAGTTTTTAAAAAGCCGCCTTGTGCGCGCGATATGGCATCGATGAGCTCCATAGCGCCCAAAATCCAAGGGCTGAGAATACCTGCTCGTGCACGCTTTCCCCATAGACATCAATGGGGAGAGCGTGTTAATGCAACCCCTTTGATGTCTATAGGGAAATCCAGGTGTCATCTTCTATCTTCATCCCGGTGGCGCGGAGCGGGTCCATCCTTCAAGACATCTACTGAAATTCTATTGGCTGATTTGAATAGCCAATAGAATTTCAGTAGCTCTCATCCTATTGGCTGATTTGAATTTCAAAAATCAAGTCAGCCAATAGGAATGCAAGGGACGCCATTTTGAAACGGCTCCCTTGCATTAAAGATTCAGTGTACTGTGGCGACCGTATGAAGAGGACGCTCCACGCCAGATGTCTTCAAGTATGGACCAGCTCCGCGCAATGCCCGGATGAAGTTAGAAGATGCCGCCTGGATGAAGATAGAAAACGCCGCCTGGTTGGATGAAGACTTCGCCGCCTGGATAAGGACTTCTCGACGTCTGGATGCCCGGACTTCAGAAACTGTAAGTGGATCGTCGGGGGTTAGTGTTAGGTTTTTTTAAACTTTTTTGTGTGTTTTTTTTTTAGATTAGGGTTTGGGCGTTCTTAAAAGAGCTAAATATCCTTTTCAGGGCAATGGGTAGCTTAGGTTTTTGGTAAAATTAGGTTTTTTATTTTGGGTGGTGGATTTTACTGTTGGCGGGTCTTTGTATTTTTTTTTCAGGGAAAAAAAATGATTTATTTAGGGCAATGCCCTACAAAAGGCCCTTTTAAGGGCTATTGGTAGTTTATTGTAAGCTAGGCTTTTTTATTTTGGGGGTGGGGGGTTTATTTTTATAGGGCTATTAGATTAGATGTAATTGTTTTAATTTTGGATAATTTCATTTCTTATTTTTCGTAATTTAGGCCTAGATTTGGAGTTTGGCGTTAGCCGTGAAAACCAGCGTTAGAGGCTCCTAACGCAGGTTTTGGCCGCCCGCTGGTATTTGGAGTCAGTGATTAAAGGGTCTAACGCTCACTTTTCAGCCGAGACTTTTCCATACAGCAGATCCCCTTGCGTCAATTGCGTATCCTATCTTTTCAATGGGATCTTCCTAACGCCGGTATTTAGAGTCGTTTCTGAAATGAGCGTTAGAGCTCTAACGACAAAACTCCAGCCGCAGGAAAATAGCAGTAGTTAAGAGCTTTCTGGGCTAACGCCGGTTCATAAAGCTCTTAACTACTGTACCCTAAAGTACACTAACACCCATAAACTACCTATGTACCCCTAAACCGAGCTCCCCCCACATCGCCGCCACTCGATTAAAATTTTTTAACCCCTAATCTGCCGACCGCCACCTACGTTATACTTATGTACCCCTAATCTGCTGCCCCTAACACCGCCGACCCCTATATTATATTTATTAACCCCTAATCTGCCCCCCTCAACGTCGCCGACACCTGCCTACACTTATTAACCCCTAATCTGCCGAGCGGACCTGAGCGCTACTATAATAAAGTTATTAACCCCTAACCCGCCTCACTAACCCTATAATAAATAGTATTAACCCCTAATCTGCCCTCCCTAACATCACCAACACCTAACTTCAATTATTAACCCCTAATCTGCCGACCGGAGCTCATCGCTACTATAATAAATGGATTAACCCCTAAAGCTAAGTCTAACCCTAACACTAACACCCCCCTAAGTTAAATATAATTTAAATCTAACGAAATTAATTAACTCTTATTAAATAAATTATTCCTATTTAAAGCTAAATACTTACCTGTAAAATAAATCCTAATATAGCTACAATATAAATTATAATTATATTATAGCTATTTTAGGATTAATATTTATTTTACAGGCAACTTTGTAATTATTTTAACCAGGTACAATATCTATTAAATAGTTAATAACTATTTAATAGTTACCTAGTTAAAATAATAACAAATTTACCTGTAAAATAAATCCTAACCTAAGATATAATTAAACCTAACACTACCTTATCAATAAATTAATTAAATAAACTACCTACAATTACCTACAATTAACCTAACACTACACTATCAATAAATTAATTAAACACAATTCCTACAAATAAATACAATTAAATAAACTAGCTAAAGTACAAAAAATAAAAAAGAACTAAGTTACAAAAAATAAAAAAATATTTACAAACATAAGAAAAATATTACAACAATTTTAAACTAATTACACCTACTCTAATCCCCCTAATAAAATAACAAAGCCCCCCAAAATAAAAAATTCCCTACCCTATTCTAAATTAAAAAAGGTAAAAGCTCTTTTACCTTACCAGCCCTGAACAGGACCCTTTGCGGGGCATGCCCCAAGAATTTCAGCTCTTTTGCCTGGAAAAAAAACATACAATACCCAAGCCCCCCAACATTACAACCCACCACCCACATACCCCTAATCTAACCCAAACCCCCCTTAAATAAACCTAACACTAAGCCCCTGAAGATCTTCCTACCTTGTCTTCACCATCCAGGGTCACCGATCCGTCCTGAAGAGCTCCTCCGATGTCCTGATCCAAGCCCAAGCGGGGGGCTGAAGAGGTCCATGATCCGGTCAAAGTCTTCATCCAAGCGGGGCAGAAGAGGATCTTCCATCCGATTGAAGTCTTCATCCAAGCAGCATCCATCCGGAGCGAAGCGGCAGGATCCTGAAGACCTCCAGCGCGGAACATCCATCCGGCCCGACGAGTGAACGACGAATGACTGTTCCTTTAAGGGACGTCATCCAATATGGCGTCCCTCGAATTCCGATTGGCTGATAGGATTCTATCAGCCAATCGGAATTAAGGTAGGAATTTTCTGATTGGCTGATGGAATCAGCCAATCAGAATCAAGTTCAATCCGATTGGCTGATCCAATCAGCCTATCAGATTGAGCTCGCATTCTATTGACTGATCGGAACAGCCAATAGAATGCGAGCTCAATCTGATTGGCTGATTGGATCAGCCAATCGGATTGAACTTGATTCTGATTGGCTGATTCCATCAGCCAATCAGAAAATTCCTACCTTAATTCCGATTGGCTGATAGAATCCTATCAGCCAATCGGAATTCGAGGGACGCCATCTTGGATGACGTCCCTTAAAGGAACAGTCATTCGTCGTTCAGTCGTCGGGCCGGATGGATGTTCCGCGATGGAGGTCTTCAGGATCCTGCCGCTTCGCTCCGGATGGATGCTGCTTGGATGAAGACTTCAATCGGATGGAAGATCGTCTTCTGCCCCGCTTGGATGAAGACTTTGACCGGATCATGGACCTCTTCAGCCCCCCGCTTGGGCTTGGATCAGGACATCGGAGGAGCTCTTCAGGACGGATCGGTGAACCTGGATGGTGAAGACAAGGTAGGAAGATCTTCAGGGGCTTAGTGTTAGGTTTATTTAAGAGGGGTTTGGGTTAGATTAGGGGTATGTGGGTGGTGGGTTGTAATGTTAGGGGGCTTGGGTATTGTATGTTTTTTTTTACAGGCAAAAGAGCTGAAATTCTTGGGGCATGCCCCGCAAAGGGCCCTGTTCAGGGCTGGTAAGGTAAAAGAGCTTTTACCTTTTTTAATTTAGAATAGGGTAGGGAATTTTTTATTTTGGGGGGCTTTGTTATTTTATTAGGGGGCTTAGAGTAGGTGTAATTAGTTTAAAATTGTTGTAATATTTTTCTTATGTTTGTAAATATTTTTTTATTTTTTGTAACTTAGTTCTTTTTTATTTTTTGTACTTTAGCTAGTTTATTTAATTGTATTTATTTGTAGGAATTGTGTTTAATTAATTTATTGATAGTGTAGTGTTAGGTTAATTGTAGGTAATTGTAGGTAGTTTATTTAATTAATTTATTGATAGGGTAGTGTTAGGTTTAATTATATCTTAGGTTAGGATTTATTTTACAGGTAAATTTGTTATTATTTTAACTAGGTAACTATTAAATAGCTATTGTACCTGGTTAAAATAATTACCAAGTTGCTTGTAAAATAAATATAAATCCTAAAATAGCTATAATATAATTATAATTTATATTGTAGCTATATTAGGATGTATTTTACAGGTAAGTATTTAGCTTTAAATAGGAATAATTTATTTAATAATAGTTAATTTATTTCGTTAGATTTAAATTATATTTAACTTAGGGGGGTGTTAGTGTTAGGGTTAGACTTAGCTTTAGGGGTTAATCCATTTATTATAGTAGCGGTGAGCTCCGGTCATCAGATTAGGGGTTAATAATTGAAGTTAGGTGACGGCGATGTTAGGGAGGGCAGATTAGGGGTTAATACTATTTATGATAGGGTTAGTGAGGCGGATTAGGGGTTAATAACTTTATTATAGTAGCGCTCAGGTCCGCTCGGCAGATTAGGGGTTAATAAGTGTAGGCAGGTGTCGGCGACGTTGTGGGGGGCAGATTAGGGGTTAATAAATATAATATAGGGGTCGGCGGTGTTAGGGGCAGCAGATTAGGGGTACATAGGGATAACGTAGGTAGCGGCGGTTTACGGAGCGGAAGATTGGGGGTTAATAATATAATGCAGGTGTCAGCGATAGCGGGGGCGGCAGAATAGGGGTTAATAAGTGTAAGGTTAGGGGTGTTTAGACTCGGGGTACATGTTAGAGTGTTAGGTGCAGACGTAGGAAGTGTTTCCCCATAGGAAACAATGGGGCTGCGTTAGGAGCTGAACGCTGCTTTTTTGCAGGTGTTAGTTTTTTTTTCAGCTCAAACAGCCCCATTGTTTTCTATGGGGGAATCGTGCACGAGCACGTTTTTGAGGCCGGCCGCGTCCGTAAGCAACTCTGGTATCGAGAGTTGCATTTGCGGTAAAAATGCTCTACGCTCCTTTTTTGGAGCCTAACGCAGCATTTGTTTGAACTCTCGATACCAGAGTTAAATTTATGGTGCGGCCAGAAAAAAGCCCGCGGAGCGTTAACAGCCCTTCTACCGCCAAACTCCAAATCTAGGCCTTAGTGTTTGTTATTTTCTGTAATTTAGTGTTTTTTATTTTTTGTAATTTTTTTTTATTTTTTGTAATTTTTTTTTTATTTTTTGAAATTGTAGATATAAATATTTTTAGTAGTGTTGTTTTTTTTTAATGTGTCATTTAGTTTATTTAATTTGTAGTTATTTTAATTGTAGTATAATAGTAATGTTAGTTTAATTTATAGTTTGAACTTAGTTTTTTTTATTTCACAGGTAAGTTTTTATTTATTTTAAGATAAGGATCTTGTTATTTTAATATCAAGTTAGCAGGTTGTTAGGTTTAGGGGTTAATAGTTTAATTTAGTTTTTTGCGATACGGGGGGCTGGTGATTTAGGCGTTAATTGGTTTATTTGGTGGCAGTGATGTGGGAGGCCAGAGGTTTAGGGGTAAATAACTTTATTTATTGGCGGCGATATCGGGAAGCGGGGAAATAGGGGTTAATATCTTTATTATAGTGTGGGCGATGTTGGGGTATGGGGGTATAGGGGTTAATAACTTTATTATAGTGGCAGCGATGTCAGAGAGCAGCAGAATATGTGTTAATAAATGTTATTAGTGCCAGCGATGTCAGGAGCAGCAGATTAGGGTTTAATAAGTTTAATATAGTGTTTGCGACGCGGGAGGGTGGCAGTTTTGGGGTTAATAGGTAGTTTATGCGTGTTAGTGTATTTTGTAACACTTTAGTTATGAGTTTTGTGTAACAGTTTTGTAGCCCAAAACTCATAACTATTGCTCTCACATAGCGGAATGGATCGTGTCGGTATAGGCTGAAATGCAAGCATTTTAGCCTCACCACACAACCTGTAATACCGGTGCTATTGAAATCCCATGCAAAACGTCGTTTTTTTGAGTGCAGGACGAATGTTGCGTTACAGGCTAAAATGCTTGCGGAATAGCTATACCAACAAGACAAGTAATGGCTGCGTTCAGGTTTTTATGCTGATATGGCCATTTTTTCAGCGTTAAAACCGGAATGCAAAACTTGTAATCTAGGTGATAGTTACCAATTGAAAGTAGGATGCATGACGTTTTAGGGACATTACGCTCTCTTTTTCAAATGCACAGTTTAGCATAAACTTATACAGAACAATATAATATTCTTAAAAATGTATTACTTTATATACCATAACTGTGATGTCTCAAGACATCGAGCTGCATTTACATAGTTACTCTCAAAAACATTGCAACAGTGCTTAGCACGGCGTCAGATAGCGTATTGAGACATAATTTGAAAACAATAGCAAATAATAAAAACATTTAAGTGACAATCTCTCTTAGGCTCTGCATAGATCGTATAACCATTGGTTATCATGTTTCAAGGAGTATAATAGAAACTTAGCAGAGGACTTATATGACTAGGAATTTGAAGCAACCTTATAAACACTGTTACTATGGAACATTGTCACAATTATTAAAGGGCCACTGTAAGTAAATATTTGCTATGCCTGTTAATAACTAACTACGCCAAATACGCTTTTTATCAATAGCATTTCATTAACATATCTCTACCGTATATCAGAAATCTTGTCTGCAAATTTAATTGTTTTCCAAACCCACTCCGTGGGTATCCTTTGCTCTGTACCAATCTGTTTACAATACCTAGGTTTCAAAATGGTGCTTTAAACACAAAGTTATTGGTTTAAGTATTTTGAACACTCAGTGCTGAAAATAGTGGGCAGGATAACGTGACATCATCAGGGAATAAAAGATATAACTTTTAGAACGTTATGAAACTTTGTTTTGGAGAAAATATAGGTCAGTAGGTTTTAATTAATGTTTATTAACTTTAATATGTTAGTTGTTTAGCTTAAAAATTATAACAGATAGTAATCCTTTAAGCAGCAGCAGTAGTCTAGCAGCCTTTTGTTAGACCATGTAAAAAAAAATAATCAGAATTATGTTGTTTCTTTCATAGAACATACAAGATGAACATCACTTAAAAGTCTCCTGAATAAAATGGTCCAGCATTGTATTTAACCCCTTAGGGGCTATGGTATCCAGGGTATAGATTCATCTTGTCTCCAAATGGAGTTATTGATTTGCCCTGTTGCCTCCTCTTGACAACGGTGGTACTTAGACTTGATACACTGTGTCTACAATGGGCAAAGTGGCGTGCCACTGGCTGTTCAGAGTCACCCTTGTCAATGGCTTCCCAGATATCACAGGGGTGGTTGGTCATCCTTTCCCTAAAAGTAGTGACCATTTTCCCCACATAAACTAGGTAACAGGGACAAATCAAGATGTAGATAACGTAGTTGCTAGTGCAGGTTAATCTGTGATTTATTTTATAGCTCTTGTTTTGGTGTGGATGTTGAAAGGTGTCTCCTTTTAGCATGCTATCGCATGTAATACAGCCTCCACATCATCAAAAGCAGCCTTTTTTTGTGGATTTTAACCAAGTGTTCCCCTCATAGCACCTTACAGGTTCTGTTTTAACTAGCAAATCTCTCAGATTGTTCGCACAACGGTATACCATCCTTGGATGTTGTGTGCGCGGGAACGGAAGAGTTTTATCTGTTTTTATTATATCCCAGTGTTTCTTGACTGCAGAGCTTACATGATGATGCATCGTGTCATAGGTGGTGACAAAGTTAATGTAATCAGCTTGAGTGGTTGTACCCTTGCTGTTTGGGGGTCTTTTCTGGAATTGTTCAACCACTCTGGTCTTGATTTCCGTGACTATTTTATTGTTATATCCACATTTTATCAGCTTTTTAGACATCTCTTCAAGCTGCTTATCTTTGAACAGTGACTCTGTATTATTGTGCAGTACCCGAGTGAGCTGGGAGGCTACAATACCTCTTTTTTGGTCTAAGTGGTGATAGTTGTGGGCCTTTAGTAGGGAGTTACGATTTGTGGGTTTGGTATATAAGGGTATCCCAAATTTACACATTCCTTCTCTGTCAACTTAAAAATATTCAGATCCAAAAAGTGGATCTGTTGTACATCTTTTTCCATTTTAAAGTTGATTGGTGTGTTGAGTTTGTTGAACATCCCCACCCAACTGTTAAGACTCTACTCAGTCCTCGCCATACTAAAAATACATTGTCAATGTATCAGATATAATACACAATCGCTATCATGTCATTGGCTTTCATGGTCATTTGTTCGTACCAAGACATGAAAAGATTGGCATAAGTGGGAGCCATGTTTGAGCGCATGACAGTCCCCGAGATCTGCAAATAATAGTCCTTCTCAAATCTAAAGTAATTTTTCTCCAGACACAACCTTAGTAGTTCCAATAGAAACTCAATCTGAGGGCCAGTATAGCATTTTGACTCAGTCATCGTGGCCCTGACAGCCTGAACACACCCATCATGAGTGTACAGGCTGTCGAGAAGGGCTATTATTTGCAGATCTCGGGGACTGTGCATTGAAAAAGGGAATGTAATGTCCCTGAAACGTCATGCATCCTGCTTTTAATTGGTAACATTAAAAGTTAATTTTTATCCTGCAATACCAGTGAGTGCCTTTATCTTCACTTCTACTACTTGGATACTTTTTTGAAGTTGCACCCTGGAAGCTGTCTATGTTGGATTATGTAGTGCCTCTCTTATTGACTTTTGTTTTATATATATATATATATATATATATATATATATATATATATATATATTTATATTTACTGTACTGTATATATATATAGCCCAAACTCTCAGCAAAATAGAAAAACATTTATTAAACATAATTATTTAAAAATAATTAATGAAACATAAGATACTATACATGCTACTAAAATAAAGCATAATGTGAGCAATCCTAAAAAGTAGACAGATAGTGAGCCCTTATTAAAGGTTACTGGTATGAAAGTCCCAGAAGTATACCACATATATTTGACACAGTGGTTACATTGTCCATGAAAAATATTGAGAAGCAAACTTGTGTCCAGCAATTTTCAAAAGGTTTAACAAGGCAGTTTGTTTGTCAAGCCAAGCAAAGCAAAGATTGATTAGTTATGCAGGGTAATCCTTTATGATATGGTATTTTAGCAAACATACCCGAACGTGTACAAATATAACAGTCCTGTGTCAGGTCACAGTGTTACTAAAGCACAGTAATAGAAGCGGATAGTAGAATTCCTCCTAGAGTTAACATTCAAGACTGGGTTCAAAAGGCATATGCAGCCCACAGCTCATTGGACCATATAGTCATTATAGTTAATTCCACGGTCCTCCCAGAGCTGCCACTCCATATTAACACTCACTGGATTCCCACAGGTATGTGATTGAAAAGTTCTCCGCTCATGCGGTTTGTTACAAAGCTCACAGTTTGCTGCAAAGGCACTTTAATGCTGAAAATGGACACATATTATCCTTCACTCAGACTGTCAAAAGTTAGCAGGCTTCATTATCGTCTACTTGCAGGCATAACATGCCACCTTCCAAACAGGGGTGTGGCTTACAGCACTACGCGCGTTTCACCCTTTTCCTTAGTATATGGCTTCCTCAAGTGTCATACTTGATTGACAATACAGGCAGGCTTTATATCATCTGTAGATAGGCACAGTAAAATGGACCAATCGGATTGCTCATATGTCAGTGCTCACACAAAATCATAACCAAAAAATTCATTACAAAAATTCAAATAATATACAAATTAGTCTTACGTAACCTTAAGTCATTTTTTAAACATAGAGAGAGTGGGATTTAAAACAAATATACATGACATTACTGTCAGTAAGAGGGTCATTTTACAGCTTGTACTTGCTACATATACAGTATATAAGCAAACCTAATTACATTCAAAGTTAACCAAGTGATCATAAATTATTTAACTTTTTAAAGAAATTAATTTGCTTCACATTTTATCCAGAATTTTTTTTACATATTATAGGGGAATAGCTAGAACAAAATTAAGTAAAATATATATATATATATATATATATATATATATATATATATATATATATACTGTATATATATATATATATATATATATATACATATATGTAATCATGTATGTATATATATATATATATATTTATAGGTATAGATATATTTTGTACCAAAATACCATTAGATATATGTAGAAATATGTATTTATGAATAAATACAACATATTCTGCTATGTGAAGAACATTGGAAAGTAAAATATATTCATATTTTCTTGTCGGGTTAGAACACTTGAGAATAGGAGATCGTGTTTGCGTGCAAATAGGGTGTTAGGTTTTTGATATCCTAAGTTCGGCTTTTTACACATGAGCAAAAACAGTTTACGTTCAACTCATAATCAGCAAGATTACAAGTGTTGCGGTACGGCTATACCGCTGAAAAATTGGCCATTGCGCATGCAATATACAGGTCTCCCATATTACAAGCCACTGTGATACAGCTATACCGCTAGCCTTTATGCAACTCTCCATTCTGCACTCAATAAATGGCTTTTAAGTGCGTGATTTTCATTGCGCCCATATTACAGGTTATGGGGTCCGGCTATAATGCTTATACCACCACAATCCATTCCGCTATATGCAACCAGTAGTTATGGATTTTGGAAAACAAAAATGTTTCACAAAACTCACAACAAAAATGTTACAAATTACACTTACACCTATAAACTACACTATTAACCCCTAATGCACCACCCCCGCATCGCAAATACTATATTAAATTTATTAACCCCTAATCCACCGCCCACCCACATAACCAACACTAAATAAACCTATTAACCCTAAAGCGCCAGCTCCCCACTTCGCTATTACTGTTAAAAAAATAAAAATAACCCCTAAACCGCCGGCCCCCCACACTGCCAACACTAAACTAATCCTATTAACCCCCAAACTGCCGACCTCCAACATAGCAAAACACTAAATTAAACTATTAACCCCTAAAACTAACACCACCCTAACTTTAAATTAAACTTACAATATAACTATCTTAAAATAAATAAAAACTTACCTGTGAACAAACAAACCTAAGATTAAACTACAAGTTAACCTAACATTACTATTTTCAAAAAATAAAATAAACTAAAAATAAAAAAATAAAAAATTACAATTTTAAAAAATCCTAACACTGCGAAAATTTTTAAAAACCTAACATTACAACAATAAAAAACAAAATGACGAAAAAAATGAAAAAATTAACATTACCAAAAAACCCCCACTAACATTACCGAAAATATAAAAATCAAAGATTACAAAAATAATAAACAAAATTATCCAAAATAATAAGAATTAAATCTAATCTAATAGAACTATAAAAACAAAAAAGACACCCCCAAAAAAAACACCCCCTACTCTATCAATAAACTAAAATCTAACATTACAAAAAAAAAAATTACCAAAAATATAAAAATCAAAGATTACAAAAAAATAATAAACAAAATTATCCAAAATTATAAAAATTAAATCTAATCTAATAGCACTTTAAAAACAAAAAAGCCACCCCAAAATAAAAACACCCCCTAATCTAACAACAAACTACCTATATAGACTTTTGTAGGGCATTGCCCTAAGTTAAACAGCTCTTTTACTTACAAAAATTATAGAGCCCCCCCAAAAGTAAAATAAAAAATGCCCTAGTCTAAAAAAAACACCCCCCAAAAAAACAAGAAAAAACACTAACCCCAGAAAATCTACTTACCGTTCCTGAAGTCAGGAAGCCCAGGCAGAGCAAAGTCTTTATCCAGGCGGGGAAGATCTTGTTCCAGGGCGGCACCATCTTCTATCTTTTTCCTGGAGGTGCAGAGTGATCTTCAGCAATGCACGTGTCCGGAGTGTTGTTCCTCATCTAGAATGCTGGTCCTCTTCAGAGTCAGCATTCTTCAGCGACGTGGATCCTCCTCTTCATGCGATCATCCGCCGCACACTCAAGCTTCAATGCAAGGTACCCCTTTTATATTGGGTTACGGCTGCATTCCTATTGGAATATTCAAATCAGCCAATAGGATGAGAGCTGCTTTAACCCCATTTGCTGATTTGAGTAATAGTTTAATTTAGTGGTTTGCGATGTGGGGTTCTGGCAATTTAGGGGTTAATAGGTTTAGTTTAGTTTTGGCATTGTGGGGGCCGACGGTTTAGGGTTTAATAGGTTTATTTAGTATTGCCGATGAGGGTCGGCGGTTTAGGGGTTAATAACTTTATTTTATTAAAAGTGATGTGGGGGACCGGGGGTTTAGGGGTTAATAACTTAATTTTCTTAGTAGCTATGTGGGGGGCCAGTGGTTTATGGGTTAATATGTTTATTTAGTGTCGGCAAAGTCAAAGGGCGGCGCTTTAGGGGTTTCAACTTTAATAAGTGTTGTCGATTTCGGGGGTTGGTGGATTAGGGGTATTTTGACTAAGGGTTTATGTTCATTTCCCCATAGACATCAATGGGGATTGCATTATAGCGATTGACATTCTGCCACTTTCTCTCCATTGATGTCTATGGGGGAAAACGTGTACAAGCACGTCAAGTCAGGCCTTGGCTTTTGTGCAGTATGGAGATTATCGGTTTCTCAGTAACTTGTAATAGCAGCACTATGGCTCATTTTTTTTGCGTTATTTAAACACCGGGTTTAGCACACAACTTGTAATCTTGGTGAATATGAGCTCAACCCGACGCACTCAAAAATCTTTCTTCTAGCGCAGTTAACGCTCGAGTGGAATCGTTACATAGTAATCCGCTTTTAATTTAGCTCTTAGTGTTTAAAATGTTCAAATAAGAGTTGTAATTTATCTTTTAATACTAAGCTTTTTATTTTAATTGCAACTTTTACATAATGTTACGCAAGGTTTGTGTCCTTGCAGAATTAATCTCAGGGGCTTTAGATTAGAGATACCAGTAGATATATCATTACATTGCAATATATCTTTTGCAAAATTATTTCCCCTATCCATCGTCTGTTAGGTCCCCAAAGCATTTCAACCAGCAGAGGTCTTTATATAAATTATTAGTATTTATAATGGCCATGTGCACTTATATTCTGGAATATCACAAGGTAAGAAAAAGATAAGCAATAAACAATGTTTTACACAGTGAATATTATTTTGTATTATTGTATTTGACTGTCTAATTATCCATCTTACATGGAAACATGACCATACATTTCCATAACTAAATATCACAATACTCTACAATTTTTTATATATATATATATACACACAGATAGAATTTCTATTTTTTTTTTTTTAAAACTTTATTTTTGAAAATTTTTCCACAGAGAAACTTGATCAGCACCACACAGTTGTGCACAATATTTAACATAGTAAGACATGATGTAGGCAATAAAGTACGGTCTCGGTACCATAACAAAAACTGCTTAAAGTCCAAAAGTCTATTCTTGAACCATGTGGGGTGGCCAAGCTCCATGTGTTAATATAACATTTAAATAAGCAAAACAACAAATAAAACAATACAAAAAAAAAAACATAAACAGTGACAGATATTGATCATTGGTATTAATTGGGTTGCATACCGTTGGGCATAACCAGGCGTATTAGAGGAGGGGGAGAGATGAACAGGGAGGCGTTGTTTGTACAACAATGAAGTTACTTGTTAACACTGGTGTAAGGCTCTTCTCATGATCCTTTTTGTTGTACCTGTTCAGATCCCTTATGCTGGATACAGGAGTATGCTCTCTGTAATCTATGAGGTAGTTGGGTGCGATACTATCAATAGTAAGGGAAACAGTGTTATTACCATTTTATGTATGAATACTCATATGCATATGCATCTGCGGATGGGTTTAGTCAGAGGCCCCAGGCCCAGTCATTCGGGCAGTTAGTCACTTGTTATGTCAGTTATGTTCTGTCAAGTATCTGTTTCAGGGCTCAGTGAGCACCATCGACCGTGTAGGTTTTCGTTAAGCATGAATATAGTATTTTGAAAGGGGCGTAGGAGTCTTTCTCTTAAGTCTTTCGGTAAATATAACAAGTACGGCTCCCACTTATTTATAAATAATTTTATTCTGGCATCGCAGTCCCCTTGTGCATCTACTTGTTCTATTAAAAGCTGTTGATACATTGCGTGAGTCAGTTTTTTGAAGGGGGGTTGCCTGTTTCTAGCCCAATATTGTAACATTAGCTTTCTGGCCATTAAGACAACTAGGTTAAAGAACTTTTGGCGTCGAGAGGGTAAGTCAATGTCTTGAAAGAAGAGTACGTTTGCTACGGCCAATAATATGTTGGTTTTGAGCATAGTTGACAACCAGAATTTAACTTTGCCCCAGTACCTTTGCAATTTGGGGCAATCCCAGACCAGGTGTATCAGGTCCGGTGTGGGGGCCATACACTTAGGACATGTATTAGATGCCTCTGGGACCCATTTCGCTCTAGTTTTAGGTGTGATATATGCCTGGTGCAGGAATTTCACTTGTGTTTCACGCAGGTTTGAAGACAGGGTGGCTGCTCTGACTGCTTGTATGCTATGGGTGATTTGTTCCTGCGTGACCTCAGGGATTCTTTGTCCTTGCCATTTGGTTACTATTTCCTGCAATGTCTGTGTCTCATTTTGTGCTACTATTTGCTTATAGATAGGTGTAATGGAGTGCGTTCCTTGAGTAGTCAAGTTACAGAGTGCGGCTATCTTAGTTAACCCTGGCGAAGTTAGTCCTGCAGGTAGGATATTCTGTACATAGTGCCTACTTTGAAAGTAGGCGAATCTGTGCGTGTTGGGGAGAGTGTATTGGGCTTGTAGGTCAGAGAAGGTGAGTATCTGATGTGTGGTAGGATTGAGTAATTGTGCCACCATCTTTAGTCCCTTGCGTTCCCACATTTTAAAAGCTGCTGTAGTGTATCCTGGCATGAAATTAGGGTTGCCCTGTAGAGGCAGATATTTGCTGAATGTGAAGTCCATCCCCCATAATCTGCAGAGTTTAGCCCAGGCCCTCATCGGATCCCTGAATAGTATGCTATGTTTTATATGCGGGGGGAGGGATGAGAGCTGTGTGTGTGGCAAGAAAGCTGGGTGTATTGGTGCTAGTAAGTCACCTTCTATGGGGGGACAAAAATAGTCTGATTGGGACAACCATCCCACCACAACCTTGATCAGGGATGCCCAGTTGTACCATCTAATATTGGGGAGGCTAAGCCCACCTGAGTGGATTGGCATTGCCAGATGAAGTCTGTTTATCCTTGGTTTCCCTTGATTCCAGACAAACTTGCCAAATAGGGTTGTCAGACCATTGAGATCCCGCTTTGTCATTAGGAGGGGGAGCATCTGAAGGGGGTAAAGCAACTTTGGTAGGATAATCATTTTTAAAAGATGGATCCTACCCGTAGTAGACAGGGGTAGGTTTCTCCACCCTTTCATTTGATTGTGAATGAGGGTTATTGTATTTTCTATGTTGAGGTGGTATAGTTTGTTAGTGTTTATATGCAAGTGGATCCCTAGATATGTGAAGGTTCCTGTGGTCACTTTCAAGTCTGTGCCCTGTAATGGATTTTTTTGGGTGTTAAGCAGCCATGTTAATTCTGATTTATCCGTGTTGACTTTGTAGCCTGTGAATTCCCCAAACTCGTGTAGCATAAGCAGCAGTTTGGGTACAGTAGTGTGTGGGTTTGGGACATATAACAAAAGGTCGTCGGCATACAGGGATAAATGCATTATCTGTTTATGAATTTTTAAGCCTTCACTGCATTGGCGAATATAACATGCCAGTGGTTCTATCGCTAAATTGAAAAGCAGAGGGGACAGGGGGCAACCCTGCCTGGTTCCTCTCTCCAGAAGAAACGGTGAGGATAGTTGGCCATTAATGATTATGGAAGCTGAAGGTGACGTGTATAGTGTCTGGAGCACGGTAAGGAAATTCCCAGATATGCCAAACTTTTCCAAGGAGGTGTACAGGTGGTCCAACTCTATTCTATCGAATGCCTTCTCGGCATCGATGGCGAGAAGGCACGCGTCAATGTTGGGTTTCTGTGTGTCCATGTAATGTGGGTTATTATAATGAGATATAACAGCTAGTGTCTTTCTGATGTTAATCACTGAGGTGCGGTGTTTGATGAAACCAGTCTGGTCAGGATGTATTATGTTCGGTAGTGTGTTTGCTAACCTGTCTGCCAAGATTTTAGTGAACAGCTTGTAATCGCTGTTGAGCAATGAGATCGGTCTGTACGAGGAGGGTTGTGTGTGGTCTCTGTGTGGTTTCGGAAGTATGCAAATGTTGGCATCTGTAAACCTCGCATCTGGCGCGGCGTTCCCTGATAGGTAGGCAGAATATGTAGTGGCCAAGGTTGGGGCTATGTCTGTGCTAAGAATCTTGTAATATTCAATTGGTAGAGAGTCTGGGCCTGCCGCTTTCCCTAGTTTGGAATTTCCAATAGCTCGTAGTACCTCTTGTGTATGTATGGGGGAATTCAGGCTGTCTCTTTGAGTATCTGACAGCTGGGGTACTTTAATTTTTTGCCAAAACATATCCTTATCCACTTTCCTGATGTTTTGCCTGGTGTACAAGGATTTGTAGTAAGATGTGAATACTTGCATTATATCTTTAGTGTCTGTTTTGAGATGGTCTCCTGACTTAATGGCTGTTATAATGGATTTGGGCGTGTGTAGTCTTACTAAGTTCGCCAGGAGTTTGCCAGCTTTGTTGCCATGGCGATAGAACCTGCCTTGCCTGTGCAAGTTAAATTTATGGTCTAGAATCTGTAAGTGCGTGTCCCTGTCTTTTTTGACCGTATAGTATCTTTGGCGATTGGTCTCTGTGGGGCTTGCTAGGTAAGCATTGTATGCAGTAGTTAGATCTGATAGGAGTTGTGTGGTAACCTTCTTTTGGGATCTAAAATGATGGGCTGTGTACGCTGTGATTTTGCCTCTGATGACCGCCTTAGAGGCATGCCAGAACAGGTCAGGGTTAGGTTTGTGTTGCTCATTATCCAGGGTGTATTCAAACCAATATGCCTTTAGGTGTTGTTTAAAGTCTGCATTAGAGTATAAGTGTGAGGGGAACCTCCATTTTCGTTCTTGGGATTCTGTTCTGAAAGGTTGAAGTATTAGTCGTATGGGGGCATGATCTGAGATCGTAATTGGAAGGATAGATGTGTTCAATATGCTAGGGGTGATTTGGGGGGATGTGAGAAAGTAGTCGATTCGGGAGAAAGTATGATGCGTCTTTGAGACACACGTGTAGTCCCTTTGGTCGGGATGCTGAGATCTCCATAAGTCGTGTAACCCCAATCCGTCTCTAAAATTAGTTATGATTTGCGTTTCTTTTCTATGTTTGGGGTGGGTTCCCTTCTTTGTGCTTGGGTGTGATGGATCAAAAAACCTGTCCAATGGGAGGGCTTGCGCCATGTTGAAGTCCCCACCTACTATTACTGGTGAATCCGAATGTAGGGCAATGAGTGACTGGAGAGATGACCAGAAGGCCTGGTCAGAGTGGTTTGGGCCATAAACATTACATAGCTGGAAAGTGCTGGTGTGGATGTGAAGCGTGGTGAATATAAAGCGGCCTTGTTTATCGATTTTGGTGTTAGAGAAGGTCAGTGGTAGGTTTTTTCGTATTAGAATAGCTACCCCACGTTTTCTCCCCTCTGACGGCGAGTACATAATTTGTCCCACCCATCTAATCTTTAATTTTTCATGTTCTTCTGCGGTGAGGTGTGTTTCCTGTAGCAGTGCAATGTCTGCATGGATGGAATTAAGGTACTGGAGGATTCTACTTCTTTTAGTTGGGGATGTTATTCCCCCTACATTCCAGGATATCACATTAAGTTTTGTGGTCATTGGAGAAATTTGTGGGGGGGTGGGAGCAGCAGGTATATTTGTCGGTGGGGAGGTGGGTTACTTCCACCAGTCATGTGTGTGTGTAATGTGTCAAGAGAGAGGAGGAGGTAAGTCAGGGTGTTGGTTTGCGTGTGGCATGATATGTAGTGTGATGGAGGGAAAGACTCACAGGCATCGCTGAAAAGCAATCGATCTGGGTTATTCATCTGAGGTCTAAGTGTCAGTCTCCAGTCAGCCCATCCGCCGAGCATAGCAGCCATGCCCTCTGCTATAAAGAAAGGAAATTGATTAGTTAATACATATGACATTGTTGAGACATATAGGTGACGGGTGTTTCTGGGGTAGTGCATCATAGGGGTCAGACTTTACACTGTAGTTTAAGGCCAGAAGTGGCACCTTGATATTGACTAGGCAGAGCAGATACGTAGTACATTGAACATTACAGAATTTGGAAATAAAAAAACAAAAACAAAAATGAACACAAGAACAAAAACAATAAAACACACAATAACCATCATTTTCTACAAACTTGTTTCCTGGTGTAGTAACAGTCCCAGGAATGAGAGGGTGAGTTCTCTGAGGAACCCTCTCCTGAGGCAGAACAGAGTCTTGAAGAGTGGTGCTCCAAAGAGTAACCACAGTGGTAGTGCGGCGTTCCTCGGCCGCCAGTGCCTCTTGTGTCCGGAGACACCTATGTCCAGAATCTCCCATCTTAAAAAGAGTCTTATACGTATGTAAGTGAGGGAAGCGACATGTTCTATGGATCGGTTTGTTGCTGCTTTTCTTCTTCTAGGTAAGCTTTCAATTCTTTTGGGGAACGGAAGAACTTGGGACCCCTAGGGGTCTGCAGCCTGAGTTTGGCAGGGTAAAGGAGTGCGACTTGCCTACCTTCTTCATATAGTTGGGAGCAATAAGGGGTGAATTCTTTGCGCATTTTGGTTACATCTGCTGAAAAATCTTGAAATAGCAGGAGTTTTTTCCCTTCATAGATGATATCTGCCTTGTGTGACCTGTAGGCCCGTAGCAAAGTCAGTTTTTCTTGGTAGTTTAAACATTTAAATATGACCTGTCGGGGTTTTGTGGCATTGGCAGTAGAGAGGCCGTTGTCTGGGCCGATGCGGTGCGCTCTTTCCACATCTATTGGGAGACGATCCGGGTCTATGCCTAATAATCTGGGAAACGTGAGTGCTGTGAACTCCAATAGATCTTTGTTCTTGATGCTTTCTGGTATTCCAATTATACGGAGGTTATTGCGTCTGCTACGATTCTCTAGATCGTCGACTTTGTCTTGGAGCGCCTGGTTTTGGCGTAGTAATTGTCGGAGGGAGGTAGAAGTGGTATCTTGGCGGTCTTCCAAGTCTGAAATCCTCTGTTCTGCCTGATTCATCCTTGTTGAAAAAAGGCGCACCTCACTAGTTAAAGTGTCCATGCCTGCCTGGAGAGATTCCATCTTAGGCAGGAAGAAAGATTTTAGTTCTTGCATGAGGTTTGTGGAATCACTAGCTGGTAGGTGAGAGGAGCTTGGTGAGGGAGGGTTGTCAATCTGCGCCTCTGTGGCGTGTCGTTGTCTCCTATCTGCTTGTTTAGACTTTGAAGTCATCTTGCTCTCAAATGCACTTGAAAGAGGCTTGAAATATTTGTCAACCTTCATATGAAGGGCAGGAGAGAGGGAGAGTATAATAGCAAAGTTCAAATGATTTTATTGTCAGCGTTATGGCTTTATGCCTTTATGTGGCACTGCTGAGCTGCAGTCAGAGGGCAGCTTATATGATGTGTGAAATATGGTATAAAAATTGTTAAGCCACGTGGGTGAGTCATGCAGGCCTTGTTTGTGCTTCAGCGGCACCTCATAATCTGGTTCTTTCCCAAAGGCAAAAGGACAATCTTTATTATGGTGCAGTTAGCAAACTCTCATACAATCTGTCTCTGTGCTGGGGTGTCGATGGGTATGAGAGATAGAGTCCCAAGGAGTGGCAGATAGTCTGTATAGTAATAGTGCACCTGTTAAAGCTTTGTTGTGGTGAAATAAAGCAGGTATTATAAGCATCCCCTGTGTGTCTTTCTCTTGCGGTGGCCAGTTGTGCTCCTTCCACAGTGAGTGGTGCCTTAAGTGATTGCAGAATAGGTGCTCCCAGCTAGGTCTGTAGATTAATGGCTGTGAAATGGGTTTCTGTGTAAGTACTTCCCGCCATTGTTGCCTGCCTAGTTTTACGTAGGTAATTCAACCCCCTCTGTGTGACAGATCTGTGATGGGTATAGCAGGTCCTGAGCTATTGTGCTTTGTAATGTAGTGAAGCTCCTCTGCACTCACCCTCCTTTCCGATTACTTTTGTGATGAGAGACAGGGCTTTCACAGCTTCCGATAAGCTGTTGTGTGTCTTGATGCGGGAGGGCCGCGATCTAATATGGCGCCCGCGGCTGGTGTTCCGTTGCGCACTTTCAGTGCTTCAGGGGGCAAGGGCAGTTGTCGGCCCTTCACACCACTTGGCCGGTTGAGGATGATGTCCGGGTGTTCCCCCAACAAGGCTAAGGTGTGGGCAAAGGTGTCCGGCAGCAGATTAAGGGTTTTTTCAGAGCTCGATGTACGGAGCTCCTTCTCTGCACTGCCGATCCTCAGCTCCACCCACCGGAAGTCCCAGAATTTCTATTTTTAATATATTCCACAATGGCAATTTAATTATATTGGCTTTTATTACAAGTAGAATGCTCAAGTATTGGTGCTATTAAGCACATAACACTGATCAAGTTAAATCAATAACACTCTTAACCTTGCTCTTATATTACAAGTTCAAAGAAAAACATTTTTGCTTGAATAAAAGCCTCAGGTATGCTAACATCTAGATAGCGTGGCCACACTCAATCCTTACAAAACTCTGTTCTTGCTTTCAGTCGAGCATTAACCCATTAAAGCCTAAGGGCTAGATTACAAATGGCGCACCCACAAACGGGCATAACATGTGGCTGGTTATTGCTACTGTGAGCTTGCGGTAGCAATTAGAGTTTAGAAAATTAACCAGAGATTCGTTCTCTGGTTAGTTTTTTAAGAGTGCACCAAATGCCCTCAAAATAGAGGGTAATATAGTTTTTTTATTAAAAAAGTAGCATTTTATTTAAGAAAAAAACAACTGCACTAGGCAAATTTTGGGGTCTTAAGTTGGTGGGAGAGAAAAAAAAACTGCACTGAAAAGTGCCTTTTCATTGGGGTCTATGGGAACTGTATGTTTGCCAGTAAATATTTATGTATATGACTATACAGGGAGTGCAGAATTATTAGGCAAATGAGTATTTTGACCACATCATCCTCTTTATGCATGTTGTCTTACTCCAAGCTGTATAGGCTCGAAAGCCTACTACCAATTAAGTATATTAGGTGATGTGCATCTCTGTAATGAGAAGGGGTGTGGTCTAATGACATCAACACCCTATATCAGGTGTGCATAATTATTAGGCAACTTCCCTTCCTTTGGCAAAATGGGTCAAAAGAAGGACTTGACAGGCTGAGAAAAGTCAAAAATAGTGAGATATCTTGCAGAGGGATGCAGCACTCTTAAAATTGCAAAGCTTCTGAAGCTTGATCATCGAACAATCAAGAGTTTCATTCAGAATAGTCAACAGGGTCGCAAGAAGCGTGTGGAAAAACCAAGGCGCAAAATAACTGCCCATGAACTGAGAAAAGTCAAGCGTGCAGCTGCCAAGATGCCACTTGCCACCAGTTTGGCCATATTTCAGAGCTGCAACATCACTGGAGTGCCCAAAAGCACAAGGTCTGCAATACTCAGAGACATGGCCAAGGTAAGAAAGGCTGAAAGACGACCACCACTGAACAAGACACACAAGCTGAAACGTCAAGACTGGGCCAAGAAATATCTCAAGACTGATTTTTCTAAGGTTTTATGGACTGATGAAATGAGAGTGAGTCTTGATGGGCCAGATGGATGGGCCCGTGGCTGGATTGGTAAAGGGCAGAGAGCTCCAGTCCGACTCAGACGCCAGCAAGGTGGAGTTGGAGTACTGGTTTGGGCTGGTATCATCAAAGATGAGCTTGTGGGGTCTTTTCGGATTGAGGATGGAGTCAAGCTCAACTCCCAGTCCTACTGCCAGTTTCTGGAAGACACCTTCTTCAAGTAGTGGTACAGGAAGAAGTCTGCATCCTTCAAGAAAAACATGATTTTCATGCAGGACAATGCTCCATCACACGCGTCCAAGTACTCCACAGCGTGGCTGGCAAGAAAGGGTATAAAAGAAGAAAATCTAATGACATGGCCTCCTTGTTCACCTGATCTGAACCCCATTGAGAACCTGTGGTCCATCATCAAATGTGAGATTTACAAGGAGGGAAAACAGTACACCTCTCTGAACAGTGTCTGGGAGGCTGTGGTTGCTGCTGCACGCAATGTTGATGGTGAACAGATCAAAACACTGACAGAATCCATGGATGGCAGGCTTTTGAGTGTCCTTGCAAAGAAAGGTGGCTATATTGGTCACTGATTTGTTTTTGTTTTGTTTTTGAATGTCAGAAATGTATATTTGTGAATGTTGAGATGTTATATTGGTTTCACTGGTAAAAATAAATAATTGAAATGGGTATATATTTGTTTTTTGTTAAGTTGCCTAATAATTATGCACAGTAATAGTCACCTGCACACACAGATATCCCCCTAAAATAGCTATAACTAAAAACAAACTAAAAACTACTTCCAAAACTATTCAGCTTTGATATTAATGAGTTTTTTGGGTTCATTGAGAACATGGTTGTTGTTCAATAATAAAATTAATCCTCAAAAATACAACTTGCCTAATAATTCTGCACTCCCTGTATACATATATATTTATGTGTTAATATGTGTATATACATATATATGTGTTAATGTGTGTATATACATATATATTTATGTGTTAATGTGTGTATATACATATATATTTATGTGTTAATATGTGTATATACATATATATTTATGTGTTAATATGTGTATATACATATATATTTATGTGTTAATGTGTGTATATACATATATATTTATGTTAATGTGTGTATATACATATATATTTATGTGTTAATATGTGTATATACATATATATTTATGTGTTAATGTGTGTATATACATATATATTTATGTGTTAATGTGTGTATATACATATATATTTATGTGTTAATATGTGTATATACATATATATTTATGTGTTAATGTGTGTATATACATATATATTTATGTGTTAATGTGTGTATATACATATATATTTATGTGTTAATGTGTGTATATACATATATATTTATGTGTTAATGTGTGTATATACATATATATTTATGTGTTAATATGTGTATATACACATGTTAACATGTACATATATATACATATAGTCATATACATGCATATTTAAACATTTGCTACCATCACTGAGCTACATTGGAGCCTATGGAAGTGTGCTCTCGTGAGCACAATGCTTCCCAGCAATGCAAATGTGCGCTCGTGTTTACATTGGTGTTAAATTGTAATACCAGCACACACTAGCATTAGGGATGGGCGAATGTGTTTATATCCGAATTCGAATGTTAGAACGAATGTTATTGTAGAAATTTGATTTACATAATAGAATGTTGATAAGAACGAATATTCTTAAAACTTCGATTTTCGAATGTTATTTACAGTTTTCGAATGTCACATTCAAATTCGAATGTGACATTCGAATTCGAATGTGACATTTGAATTCGAATGTGACATTCGAATATCACATTCAAATTCGAATATTACATTTATAAAACACAATTGTAGACTAGAAACACTATTTTGAATGTCACATTCGAATCGAATATCACAATCAAATCGAATGTCACATTCAAATTCGAATATTACATTTATAAAACACAGTATTAGACTAGAAATACTATTTCAAATTTGAATGTGACATTTGAATTTGAATGTAGCATTCAAATTCGAATATTACATTTATTAAACACAGTTGTAGACTAGAAATACTATTTCAAATTTGAATGTCACATTCAAATTCGAATGTCACATTCAAATTCGAATATTACATTTCGAAATTGAATGAATACATAGCTAAACATTCTATTATTCGAACGAATATTTTTGAATTTTATTGAAAAATTTGAAAACGAAAATTTGAAAATAGAATGTTAAAATGTTATATAAACATTCGAAATTCGATTCGAACAAACAAATGTATCAAAATTGGTTTTAAATTTTGAATTTTTAGAATCATTCGCCCATCCCTAACTAGCATGCGCTGGAATTACATGGTGGATCGCAAATATCGCTTTCATGAAAGCGTTATTTAGCGTTCCACTTGTAATCTGACCCTAAGTGCGCTAAAGACTTTGGGGCATATTTATCAAGCTCCATACGCTAAAGACCGCTGCTCCATAACCTGTCTGCCTGCTCTGAGGCGGCTGACAGACATCGCCAGAAATCAACCAAATCGAATACGATCAGGTTGATTGACACCTCCTGCTAATGGCCGCGAATCTGCAGGGGGCGGCATTGCACCAGCAGTTCACAAGATAAATGCCAACAGCAGTTGATGAGCAGCGGACATAATCCGCAATATCGGATCATGTCCACTCACACTATGATAATTAGGCCCCCTAGTCTCATTAAGAAATATTTTCTTTAAATATACATCTCCTTAGCTATATTTCTATATATCTACATCATTTTTAACTGGTATGGTATATGGTATGTATGTATTTATATACAACTTTGAGCCTGTCCTAGTCAAGTACCTTGACATATACCAAATCCTTTTTTAATATAGAAATACTTTTGTTCTTCCCTTAAAAGAAAATGTTATTTTTGTTTTTAAGTATAAAAATGTATCTACCTATTATCTAACTATTTATCTTTCTGTCTGTCTGTTAGTCTGTCTTTCAATCTATACTGTGGGTTTAAAGTGAGGGGATGTAGGGTGTTAGAAAAAAAAAAAACGTACTGAAAAGTGTCTTTACATGTGTGTATATTTGTATGCATATATGTCTATTTATCTGTATTTATCCATATTGCACTATCCATTGAACGCATAGAGTGTGCTAAATAGATTGTGGCTGCGTTAAATATTTTCTGGTAACTATTTTTACCATGGACTTCTAATACAAGATTGTGTGATATTCTGAACTTGGGACAGCGTACCCTGTACATTATACATGAATCTTCATGTATAAAATAATTAATATATATACTTTAATCTTTCCAGAATAATTGGTCAAAATAATTATATAATTAAATATGTTAGGCAATTCAGATCAGTTTGATATTTTTCTAACAATATTTATTTCTGCTTTGCTTCTTCATCTACAGTACACATTCATATTCAAATATTTGCAATCTTTAGTTAAAATCTTTTATTCTGTATGATTTATTTGAATGGACACCAATGGGTCATCTGTGTCGGATTTTATAATCCTAGGATTCTTTACTCACTCAGAACATGAAACATTTATATTTATCACATTTCTAATCATTTACATAATTGCTTTAATAGGTAATTTAATAATCCTAATTTTGGCCAATATTGATCCTGGTCTTAATATACCTATGTATTTTTTCCTTGGTTTCTTGTCCTTTCTTGATATTTGCTGTACTTCAGCTACTTTGCCTAAGATGCTGACTGGCTATATCACTAAAAACAAGACAATTTCATTTTATGGCTGTGTTGCTCAATTATATTTCTTCACATGGCTCACTGGTATTGAGCTTTTATTGCTTGCGGTTATGGCTTATGATCGATACATCGCAATTGTCCACCCACTGCGCTATGCTACTATTATTAATCAAAGAGTCTGCATCTGTGTGATAACTGTCATTTCAATGATTGGCTCCATGAATTCTATGGTACATACCTATTTTACTTTCAGACTTCCTTACTGTGATGATAACAAGATAAATCACTTCTTCTGTGAGATCATGCCTCTGCTTAAATTAGCATGTGCAGACACTTACTGGAATGAGATTGTGATCATCATCTCTGATGTAATTCTTGGCATGTTTTGCTTCCTTCTCACTTGCACATCCTATGTTTTCATTATCAACACTATAATAAAGATACGTTCTGCTGAAGGCAAGCGTAAGGCTTTCTCTACTTGTGCCTCACACATCACAATAGTATCTATGTATTATGGTGCAGTGATTTTCACCTATGTGCGTCCAAGATCCAGTTTGTCTTTAGAAAAAGATAAAATAGTGTCTGCACTTTATGCTGTATTTACACCCACTCTCAACCCTATAATATACAGCCTTAGGAATAAAGAAGTGAAAGATGCGTTCAAAAGAATTGTAAGAATAATAGCTTCCAAATTATTTTAAATCTGCCTACAAAAAAATCACATTTATATATGTGTTCCATATTTATCTAGAATTATAGGAAGTCTTAAAGTATTTATGGCCAGATTCTGGGGCCTTTTTAGGAAAGGCTTGTCGGACATGATCCGACATTGCGGTTTATGTCCGACAGACCTCGCTGAATGCGGAGAGCAATACCCTCTCTGCACTCAGCATTGCACCAGCAGCTTTTGTGAACTGCTGGTGCAACGCCACCCCCTGCAGATTCACGGCCAATCGGCCGCTAGCAGGGGGTGTCAATCAACCTGATCAGATTCGATCAGGTTGAATTGCGGCAATGTTTGTCCGCCTCCTCAGAGAAGGCGGACAGGTTATGGAGCAACGGTCTTTAGACTGCTGCTTCATAACTGGTGTTTCTGGTGTGCCTGAAGGCTCGCCAGAAACACGAGCCCTCAAGCTCCATACGGAGCTTGATAGATAGGCCCCTATATGTGCTGGTATTACAAGTTGAGCGCAATGCAAACATGAGGTCATGAAAGTGCGCTTCCATAGGCTCCAATGGTAGCCTTGTTCTTATGCCGTGAAACTTCAGTCTTTTTTCAACCTCCTTTGCTATGTTATTATGTTGGGGGGGTGCTTTTGGGCAGCGGCCATGACTAGTCACACAGCTGCATGCTGCTCCAGCATTTCAACCATTTTTATGTGATATCACATTCTAGAGGACCCATCTTTGTTCAATATAATTGAATTTGTGATCTACTAAAGAAACTACAGCTGATGAGCCCAATATTGTTAAAATAGCTGGCGGCATCAGTGCCCAGAGAAACATTTAAAGTTACGGCCTTCAACATATCCCCTGGTAGGGCGCTCTCTGACCATGTAATTATACAGCACATAGTGCTGGGCACACTTAACATTTGCTAACTTTATGATTAGCATATTTCCTGCTTGTTACCTGCTAGATGAAATAAGGTTCCTGCTACATACCTACCAGCTCTCCTTTGCAGAATCCCTACAAACTGCCTTCGACCCATTTGCTCCAGACATCTCTGCTAAGTCATCTCAGAGCCTTGTCAGTCTCCGCTGTGGAAGAGGTGATGCTTTGGAGATGCCACACTATTTTTAGAAGCCAGCATAGGGAGGGTGGGTTTAGTAGTATGGTTTTCTACTTGCAGCAAGACCTGCGCTTTTATAATCAAACTATCCTTTAATGACCATCAACATACACAGTATTTTCTGTCTATTATATGCTTATTATGTTCATGTTGATGACATCTGGTGGTTTCATGTTGCAATTACAGCTTAGTTCCTCTCAAGAATAAAACAGGAAGTGTTAATAAAGTTTGTTAATAAAAAGTTTACTTTCAGTTTCTCAGCATCCATCTTAGTTTCAAGAAGCATGGAAATCAGCTCTTAACATTTGCCTCTAAATATACATATGCCTGTAAGTTATTTGTTGGTTGCTAAGAGTTCATTTGCTGTAAGGATTAAATGTAAGCTCTCTGTGTTAGAAACATGTATTATTGTATGTATTGCAAGCACCACATGTAACTACATATTGTAATTTCAACTTTTCTTATTGTATTGCAGTTTTACAAAATAACTATTCAGAAGTAAAATCAGTTTGGAATAAACACAAAGCTATTTCTGTCTGGTTTGTTAACTAGCTGTCTAGCTATCAGTAGTGAGGACAGTACAGTAAAAAGGCAGGCTATATCAGGGGAAGATACAGAGCTGCATTGTAAAGTAAAAAAGCATGCTATATCAAGGGAAGATATAGGAGCTGCATTGTAAAGTGAGAAGCAATAACAAGCAAGATACAAAGGCTGCATTTTAAAGTAAAAAGCAGTAAATAACAAGCAAACATACAAGACCTGCAATTTAAAGTGAAAGGCAGAAAAAATAATTTGCACAAGAACTGCATTTAAAATATTGCACTACTTTAACCTGATCACTATGAACCAAGATAAGAGTGTTGATATAACGCAGCAAACTTTAGAGACCAGATCCTATGCCTCTGGCTCTAAATATTCCATGCGCTCCAGCAGATCATCAGCCAGTTCTGCAGGACTCAGAGCCCGTGCTAAAGCGCAAGCAGCCCAGGCACAAATTTCTTATGCTGAAAAAGAAGCAGACATGATAAAGCAAAAAGCATCATTAGAAGCAGAGGCAGCTAGGCGCAAAGCAGATATGGAAGCAGGGGCAGCTAGGTGCAAAGCAGAGACAGCAAGGTGTGAAGCTGAAACAGCGCAACGCAAGGCAGAGTTAGAAGCTAATATGCATGTGCTAAAGATTCAAAGAGCAGCAGTTGCAGCATCTGCAGAAGCAGCAGTCTATGAAGCAGCAGCTGAACTAGATGAGGAACCACTCCAAGATTTTTCAGAAATAACTACCCATGATTCAGTACAAAGGACTCGTGAGTATGTACAGAACCATGCTCTGGACCAAGATAAAACAGAGCATGCTCCTATCCAACCTATGTCCAGCATAATACCACAGTTTCCTGACTCAACATATTTACAGTCCACTCCAAGTATTCCTGACTTGCACCCTCCTTCCCAGACTGACACTGCAAATGTCTCAACACCAAGGGTGCGCTTTCAAGAAAACAGAGGCTATGTTGATCCACAACATCCATCACATTATTTGGACTCTCACATATCCCCTCTCAGAAATAGCACATTAGGAACTTCAGAGACTACTGACCTAGCAAAGCACCTGATTCGTCGAGAGTTAGTGAGTACAGGGCTACTAACATTTGATGATCGACCAGAGAACTACTGGGCATGGAAGACATCATTCCAAGGTGTCACCAGAGATCTTAATCTTACAGCCAGAGAAGAGCTAGATCTTTTGACTAAGTGGCTTGGACTAGAGTCATCTCAACAGGCTAAAATAATCAGGTCAGTGCATGTTCATAACCCAATTGATGGAGTTAAAATGGTATGGCAGAGACTAGAAGAATGTTATGGCAGCCCTGAAGCTATTGAGAATGCACTGTTAAAGAAGCTAGAACACTTCCCCAAAATCTCAAACAAAGACAACATAAAGTTAAGAGAACTTGGTGACATGTTGTTGGAGGTGAATGGAGCTAAGGCAGGAAGCTTTTTGCCAGGACTGGCATACCTAGACACAGCTCGTGGCATCAAACCAATTATTGAAAAACTGCCATATAGCCTGCAAGAAAAGTGAATATTTCAAGGTTCCAAGTACAAAGAAGACTATCATGTCTCCTTTCCACCATTCAGTTTCTTCACCAGATTTATTGTCAACCAAGCAAAGACCAGAAATGATCCAAGCTTCATATTCTCAACATGCAGCAACCAATTTCCAGTAAATACAGAGAAGTCAGGAACAAGGTACAGCAACAGACCAACGGTGTCAGTAAGAAAGACAGAAGTGTCAGCTGCTAATGCAACTCCACATGTGAAAAGCCCTTCAAGGAAATCCATGGAATCAGACAGTCCATGTCCAATTCATAATAAACCACACCCACTGTCAAAGTGTCGTGGGTTCAGAAGCAAGCACATTGATGAACGTAAAGCTTACCTGAAGGAGAATTCTATCTGCTTTAGATGTTGTGCATCCACCAGACACATTGCCAAAGACTGCAAAAATAACATAAGATGCAGAGAATGCAACAGTGACCAACATACTTCTGCTTTGCATCTAGGTCCAGCTCCCTGGGTAGTAGAGACTCCTTTCCCTAAGAGAGAGCAAGGCGGGGAGCAAGAGGAAGCTACTCCACCCACTATTGTATCCAAGTGTACAGAGGTATGCGGGAAAGGGACAAGGCCCAGATCATGTTCCAAGATTTGTTTAGGGACTGTATATCCTTCTAACAAACCTGACTGTTCTGTAAAAATGTATGCAGTGTTAGATGATCAAAGTAACCGTTCTTTAGCCAAATCAGAGTTTTTTGATGTGTTTAACATTAGTGGTGAAACATTTTCCTACGCTCTAAGAACATGCTCAGGCATTACAGAGAAAACAGGGCGTAGGGTATCCAACTTTACTGTTCAGTCTATTGATGGGAAAACACATATAAAACACCCCACACTCATTGAATGTGAGATGATACCTGATGACAGGTCAGAAATTCCAACACCTGAGATTACACAGCATTTCCCTCATCTGAAATCCTTAACAGACAAGATCCCAGCACAAATACTTCTCTTGTTAGGAAGAGACATTCTGAAGGTGCACAAAGTATGTGAGCAGATTAATGGGCCTCACAACAGTCCTTATGCACAACATTTAGACTTAGGTTGGTTCATAGTTGGGGAAGTATGCTTAGGAGGAGCTCATAGACCAGCAGATGTGAACTCTTTCAAGACAAATGTGCTGCCTAGTGGGCGCACTTCTCTGTTAAGCCCATGCACTAGCTATATACAGGTAAAAGAGACTTTTAATGCTTGTAAACAACAGTCATACACCCCCTCATTGTGTTATTTAGGAACTGCAACTCACAATGTGGGCAGTTTAGATGATAATGTGTTTGTTACTACTCCAAAAGATGACAAACCTGCTATGTCTATTCAAGATGGTATGTTCCTTGATGTAGTTGAAAAAGAGATGTTTATTGATGAAGCAAATTACTGGGTAGCACCCCTACCATTTCGCTTACCTCGGCTTAGACTACCAAACAACATAGAGCAAGCCCAGAAAAGACTCCTTGCTCTACATCGTTCCTTTGTGAAAAAAACCTGAAATGAAGGAACATTTTGTTATCTTTATGCCAAAGATCTTTGACCATGACCAAGCAGAACTTGCCCCACCATTGGAAGCAGGTGAGGAGTGTTGGTACCTACCAATCTTTGGTGTCTATCACCCTAAGAAGCCAGGACAGATCAGAGTAGTTTTTGACTCAAGTGCTCAGTTTGAAGGCATCTCACTGAATGACACACTCCTCAGTGGGCCTGATTTAAATAATACACTACTAGGTGTCCTTTTACATTTCCGCAAAGAGCAAGTTGCAATTACCACTGATGTACAACAAATGTTTTACTGTTTCATGGTTAGAGAAGATCACCGTAACTATTTGAGATTTCTTTGGTTTCGTGACAATGACCTTAACAAAGAAATTACAGAGTTCAGGATGAAGGTACATGTCTTTGGGAACAGCCCTTCCCCAGCCATAGCCATTTATGGTCTAAGACAAATAGCAATGCAAGGAAAAAGTGAGTATGGTGACGATGTAGAACAGTTTATCTTGAGGAATTTCTATGTAGATGATGGACTCGCATCTGTGCCTACTGACGCTGAAGCAGTCAGACTCCTGCAGAGAGCTAAGGACATGCTCGCAGGATCAAATCTCAAGCTACACAAAGTGGCATCCAACAAAAGTCCAGTAATGGAAGCATTTCCTGCAGATGACAGAGCTAAAGATCTTAAGGACCTTGTTTTAGGTGTCGATCCTCTACCCCTCCAAAGGAGCTTAGGAGTAAGTTGGAACTTACAGACCGACAGTTTCACTTTTCAAGTGTCTAAAGAGGTAAAACCTTTCACACTGAGAGGTATCCTGGCTACAGTAAACAGTCTTTATGACCCACTTGGGTTTGCATCTCCAATCACTATGCAAGGTAAATCTATAGTCAGAGAACTCTCAACAGACCAATGTTACTGGGATTCCCCACTCTTACCAGATAGAGAAGCTCAATGGAGAGCATGGACAGAAGACCCGATCCATCTTGAAGATCTCAGTATTCCCAGACCCTATGTGCCAGTGTCACTATCGTCCACAGTAAGAAAGGAGGTATGTGTTTTTTCTGATGCTTCTACTGTAGCGATAGCAGCTGTGGCATATCTCAGAGTCATAGACAGTAGCGGTCAATGTCATGTAGGCTTTATTATGGGCAAATCTAAACTAGCTCCAAGACCAGCCCATACAGTGCCACGTCTAGAATTATGTGCAGCTGTTTTGTCAGTTGAGCTAGCTGAACTTATTACTGAAGAAATGGACATTGAACTTTATGCAGTTAAATATTACACTGATAGCAAAATTGTGTTAGTTATATTCACAATACTTGTAGGAGATTTCATGTATATGTCTCAAACAGAATAATTCGTATTAGAAAATCTACTAATCCAGATCAGTGGCATTATATTAACACCAGTCAGAATCCAGCAGATCATGGTACTAGACCAATTCAGGCAGCTCACCTAAAACATACCAACTGGTTCTCAGGCCCAGATTTCTTACATCAGGAAGATACAAGTGAGCAATCTGATGCTAAAGTATTTGACCTCATTGAACCAGATTATGACAGTGAGATCAGACCTGAAGTGACAGCTTTAAAAACTGAAGTGTATGAACGCCAGTTAAACTCACATAGATTTCTCAGATTCTCAAAGTGGAAGTCCCTTGTGAGAGGTATAGCAATACTTATTCACATTGCCAAGTCATTTTCTAGCAGCACTCAAAAGGAGTCATGTACAGGCTGGCATTGCTGCAAAGGGTTATGCCATTCATTAGATTTCTTGCAAGCTGAAACAGTGACTATCAAATTTATCCAAACATGGAAATCTAGAAAATGGAAAGAGAAACAAAACGTTCAAGAAGGAGATCTTGTATTGTTGAAAGACTCTCAAGTAAAGCGCTATGGATGGACAATGAGTCTTACTGTAAAAGCCATTCCTAGTGGTGATGGTAGAGGTCAAAATCATTAAACAAGGGACTGCTAAAGTATACCTTAGACCTGTGTCAGATTTAATTGTTCTTTTTCAAAGTAAAGAGTTATCTGGTTGAATTTAATAATAATTTATAGATCATGTAATAGTGGTATATGTTTACACCAGGCGGGGAGTGTTCTGTCTATTATATGCTTATTATGTTCATGTTGATGACATCTGGTGGTTTCATGTTGCAATTACAGCTTAGTTCCTCTCAAGAATAAAACAGGAAGTGTTAATAAAGTTTGTTAATAAAAAGTTTACTTTCAATTTCTCAGCAGCCATCTTAGCTTCAAGAAGCATGGAAATCAGCTCTTAACATTTGCCTCTAAATATACATATGCCTGTAAGTTATTTGCTGTTTGCTAAGAGTTCATTGTACATTTGAATTGCATTGCTATTTGCTGTAAGGATTAAATGTAAGCTCTCTGTGTTAGAAACATGTATTATTGTATGTATTGCAAGCACCACATGTAACTACATATTGTAATTTCAACTTTTCTTATTGTATTGCAGTTTTACAAAATAACTATTCAGAAGTAAAATCAGTTTGGAATAAACACAAAGCTATTTCTGTCTGGTTTGTTAACTAGCTGTCTAGCTATCAGTAGTGAGGACAGTACACGGTATGTTGCAGTTGTTAAGGGGTTACTACAATTAATTGCTTATATATTAAAATATAACAAGCATACATTATTTTAATAAACATGATCTACCTTGTAATTACTTATTTTGGACGTGTTACTGAAGCAGAAAAGGTTTGACATTATCATTTTGTTCAAACAAACATTGCATTGTTTTGCAATATCTTTTTCTATCACCTCTGAAGGGACCAGTCAAAGACAGATACTTGTTAAAGGGAATGTCAACTTAATAGCCGCAAGCTATTATCAACAGCGTGTGACATGCATGATAACAAAAAATAGCAGAAATTTAGAGATCACTTTTTGAAGAATCATATTTGTAAATGTGCATACAAAAATACTTCTGTGAATTAAAAATTGTACATTAATGATCTGTCAGAATAAGTAGACGAAGAAAAGCACTTTTGAAAGGTTGACATATGTTTGTTTGTTTTTTCCCCTATTTTCCCCAACCAAGAGCATCACTTCAAATCCCATCTGTCAGCTGTACTTATGGATAAAATGCCTCCTGGCATCTGGAAAGTCCTTGCATAAAGGGGCAGTAAACTGGAATGTAAATATATATATATATATATATATATATATATAAAAATGATATCTGCCAAAAGGGCACCTGCCATGTGTGTATTGAGGAGGAAACATTTCTGCATGGTTTTAAATATAGAATTTCTACAGCATTGTCAAATAATCATAAATACACTGCTGCATATTGCTAAAAAAAAATGTGTTTTTAAGGACCCCTGGACCCACCTTACAATTACCACACTGAAGTTACAATCCGAAATTGCAAAAAGAAATCAATTACATTTACAAAGTAAGTCCTACCACCTCTGCAAATGAAAATGATCTGCCATGTGACTCAGGCACACACTATACAAACTGAAGTGACATGTATGTCTCACACTGTGCATAGTGGTTTAGTGCACACTCAGAAATCCTCTCAAATGCTAATGCTTTACTCCTTGTAATGACATTTCCCTGGCTCCATAGCACTCTGCTGTAGCGCCCTCTGGTGGCTGCCAAAATGTAAAAATATATATATATATATATTTTAAATAGCTGTGCTTAGAACATATTCCTCTTTGTGCAGAACATTGGAATGTGAAATATTTATAGAAAATACACAGTATAACACTTGATTAGATATGAATATTGCATAAATATGATTTTTCAATGTTTTTATCTACTTTACCGGTAAGGCTCCAATGCACTTGTAGACAATTCAATATATATATATATATATATATATATATATATATATATATACACGATAACCCCCTTTCGCTTGTGCGTACCTGTTAGCACACCACTCATAATCTGGCGCATAATATTTTAAAGACAAGCTTTTGAGAGATTTAGCCCCTTTCTCAAGTCTGAAGTAATGCTCCAGACTTGGGAAAGGGAGTAAATCTCTCAAAAGATTGTCTTTTAAATATTATTTTACTTCAATAATGCAATTATGTGGTTATTTTGAATTTATATATATATATAGAGTTGAGTTTCAGAGTTCAGCGCACATAGAATGGAGAAAAACAAAAACAAAAACAAATTATGGTGCAGTATGTAAGTACTAGGCAATCAAAAACTAAAAGTGAGATTTAAATGTGCTCACCTTGTTTAACCTCAAACATGTGAGGTATGTTGGAAGCATGGAGGGGATGTTATCCCTATCTGTGGTAAAGATGTTTCCAGCTGGTATGCAGAAACTTTTAGCAGGTGGAAATCTTGATATCCCTGGAGTAGAAATATGTTGGAATTTCAGACAAACTTCTCCTCTCTGGAGTTAGGTAGAGAAACTTTAATTCTTTTTGCTGAATTTCTTTCCTTGTTGCTGTTTATTTCTTTTCCCCTTCTTTATACTTGAAAGGCTTCTCCTCTCTGGAGTATGGTATAAACTTTATGTATGCAAACCAATTAGTGCTCAGTTTACATACTATGAGATCAACTGTGGATATTATTTGCAGCACTCATGAGATGTGTATAAATGATGCTTGCAAGGACACAAAGTGAAATTTAAAATAAAAACACTTTTATTTTCCAATGTCCAATAAAAAATGATAAACAGAAATCCTCTTTAATAATAGTCCAGATCAGGAACAGAATAGGTGAGCAGATGAAATATAGTATATTTCTTTAAATCCGGTAGTGAGTTTTTTTTATCAGGGCTGGTGCAAAAACAGCTAGCTGATAAAAGTTGGTGATATTGTGGTATAGGATGCTGTAAGTACAGCTGAAAGTAAATTCCTTGTGGTGGTTTTGAGCTCTGAAAAGTTCCCAGAGTTCAGGTGGATAAGTTGGTGTTTGTGGTGGAAAACCGTAATAAATAGTTACATGAACTTCTGTAAATACAGCTAGATGATGATTCCTTGTGGGTTTTTGAGCTCTAGATAGCTCACAATATCCGGATGGATGTGGATTCTTAAACCTGTCAGTGACAGGGTCCGTTGCTGAAGTGTTTGAAGCTTGGTCTCCCTGGACAGGAAGTGACGCCCACTTCTGATGTCACTTCCTGTCCAGGGAGACCAAGCTTCAAACACTTCAGCAACGGACCCTGTCACTGACAGGCTTAAGAATCCACATCCATCCGGATATTGTGAGCTATCTAGAGCTCAAAAAACCACAAGGAATCATCATCTAGCTGTATTTACAGCAGTTCATGTAACTATTTATTACGGTGTTCCACCATAAACACCAACTTATCCACCTGAACTCTGGGAACTTTTCAGAGCTCAAAACCACCACAAGGAATTTACTTTCAGCTGTACTTACAGCATCCTATACCACAATATCACCAACTAATATACTATATTTCATCTGCTCACCTATTCTGTTCCTGATCTGGACTATTATTAAAGAGGATTTCTGTTTATCATTTTTTATTGGACATTGGAAAATAAAAGTGTTTTTATTTTAAATTTCACTTTGCGTCCTTGCAAGCATCATTTATACACATCTCATGAGTGCTGCAAATAATATCCACAATTGATCTCATAGTATGTAAACTGAGCACTAATTGGTTTGCATACATAAAGTTTATACCATACTCCAGAGAGGAGAAGCCTTTCAAGTATAAAGAAGGGGAAAAGAAATAAACAGCAACAAGGAAAGAAATTCAGCAAAAAGAATTAAAGTTTCTCTACCTAACTCCAGAGAGGAGAAGTTTGTCTGAAATGAAATTCCAACATATTTCTACTCCAGGGATATCAAGATTTCCACCTGCTAAAAGTTTCTGCATACCAGCTGGAAACATCTTTACCACAGATAGGGATTACATCCCCTCCATGCTTCCAACATACCTCACATGTTTGAGGTTAAACAAGGTGAGCACATTTAAATCTCACTTTTAGTTTTTGATTGCCTAGTACTGACATACTGCACCATAATTTGTTTTTGTTTTTGTTTTTCTCCATTCTATGTGAGCTGAACTCTGAAACTCAACTCCATACCTTTTTCCTTCACATTCCATTTGATGATAGTGGAATATTCAGAAACTAGCTGCCATTGAAATATATCAGGAGGAACTATTTAGAGCAAAATAACCATTTGCAACATACACAGCACAGATCAAGAAACACCCAAGCAACACTATATATATATATATCCTCCATGTGTATCTGCACTCTCAATCTCCTCCAGTCATCAACCAGGGTGCCAGGTCAGTAATATTCACAGTATTTTCAAAATAGGACTGCACTCGCTGGGTTTAAGCATAAAACTTATTTTATTGTGGTAACGTTTCGGAGTCCACAGACTCCTTCCTCAGACCAGTACAAACATGCAAGTGAACATAGTGCCTTATATATACAATAAGCCCCACCCATCTAACAATACCTGTGTGAATTGCGCCAAAAACATGGTTGTCATGGTGATGACCCCCTCAACCAAACAATATTGCCATACTACTAAGCTAATAAAATAGTAAAATATATAGAGCAGAAATACAAACATATCATTATAGCAATGTATATCCATGTAGACCAACATTTGCAGTATCAGGTTACACTGTGTTAACAATAATTCAGCACGTGATTCATGTTATAAAGTCACATTAAGCATGGAACAATTGAGTCACAATAATCTATCCCTAATTTATAACTAGTTGGTTACTTATATGAGTCTGTATGTGTCCATAATTGAGGTTATTACACAGTCATCATATCACATATTGTTTAAATAAGCGTTACCCAGAATTGGAGAATCCTAGTAAATCTCTGCCACTGCTTTTGTAAACGCATCATGTTTGTCAGGTCATAACAGATCTAGATTATTGCTGATACTCATAGCAGACACCTCCGTATAGGAACATACCTTATGTAAAAATGCCAGTATCCCCAGTCTGACTAGTGATCTGCCAAATAGATGTGTTGCTGTCAAGTGCCAAGTTATGTGTCTCAGAGACGCTGTGCAGTGAACTCCGGCGTCTGTGGTGTAATTCCTCAAACCGCATGGCTAATTAGCATATGCGGCTGACGTCACCCGGCTTGCGCTACTGCTTGTAGTCATGGTAACCGCGGTGCGTTTATACAACTTCAATCCCTGTCAGTATTATCAGAGTGATTTGAACACATTAGTGAGTGTTAGGTGGCCATGTAACAATACAGCAGTAGCTCACCCAATGTTACCAGAACGGTTACAACAGATGTAAAAGGGCAAGGTATTAAGGCTTCCACCGGTGGGGAATAATTTACATAGTGCACAACTTATAGTGCATAGTTAAAGTGTATTGTCACCCATATAGCTATTGTGGGGTAGTTGCTAAGGCTCTAGTAATAAATCCCTTGTTAGGTTACCGCAGCTGTGGTGGCAAATGGGTCATATGAGAAAGAAACAAAAATGTACATAAAGATAAAACTAAATGTAAATACAGATACAACTAAGGCTTCCACTAGAAGCAACATAACATGGTCCAACACATTATGGTATTCCACATACTTCATCAAATAAGGTAGCATATTGCCTTGTTATTCCAATTTTAAGCATATATCTGATACAGACTAACACAATGAGTATATATCTCAGGATACTTATTAGCATAACATTCGTTTAACAGTATTACCTCCTTGTGTCTGGATACCATTGTGTCCATATAGCTGAACCTCAAATAATATCATTGGTTCACTATTCATAGTTGGCAATCAAGGAAGGGCATGTAATCTAGTTTAGTTCTGGTCCATACATAAGTCATTATAAGGTGTTAACTCCTTTTACAAGGTGGTGGTATTATAGTGGTCATAGACTTCCATTCATGATGGTGACAGGTGACTCCATGGAGAAATGAGAGTTATATTTATACTAGGTTCGTGGAGATGTCATGGTACCCTAACATTATCCAAGTGCCCTTCATTCCCATGTTTCAACCACCTCTGATAAGGCAACAGTAGAGACTCATGAGTGGCACGGATACCTAATCAAGTGTGTATCACATTGTGTAACATGAAACGCACTGGTTAGTGTTCCAACCCTTATGTATAGTCAAGATCGAGGAGGTCCATCTTAGTGTGTATCCCAGAGCTACAAGTGACTATCCCTGGTTGGATATCAAGCTCTATCAAGTGTCCCACTATAGCGGGTGATTCACCATGGGTGAATCCTCACAAGTATGGGATCAGTGGTATATAACCACACCACACTGTTATCAGAGGAAGCAATGCCAATCGTTAGACATATTTAGGCCCTTAGGATGTAGGGTACCAAGTCTGTGTATCCACCTCGTTTCACACTGAAGTAAGGCTTTGTCCCTTTCACCTCCTCGTTTAAGTGGTGGAACGTGGTCAATCAAGACGAATTTTAGGTCCGTTACCTTATGTTTGGCCATAAGGAAATGACGTGCCACGGGTTGGTCCGATGCCCCTTTGTCCAGGGCACTCCTTATGGCTGATCTGTGGTTCGCCATCCTGAGTCTTGCGTTGTCCGTCGTTTTTCCTACATAAAATAGGCCACAACAACAGCTGAGCAGATAAATAACATGAGAGGTTGTACAGGTAATGAAATGTCTTATTGTATATTTCTGGGTTGTGTGTGGATGTCTGAAGACTTTACACGGGATCATCCCACTGCATGTTGTGCATCCCAGACACCTGTAGCAACCTTTTTTCTTAGTCTTTAGCCATTGTTGTTTATTATAGCACTGCTGGGGGTCTGTGGACATGAGCAGGTCTCTTAGGCTCCTTCCCCGTCTGTAACCCATGATGGGAGGATCCATATGCTTAAATGGTAGAGTATGGTCTGTAGTTAAGATCTCCCATCTCTTCCTGATATTATCAGCCATCTTGTCCTTTCCTTTGTTGAAGGTCGTGGTGAAAACCATCCTGTCTCTCTTTGGCTGCTCCCGTTGGTCTACCGGATTCATTCCATGAGTGAGCACCTCAGCAATAACATTTTGTATGAGTTCCATACTGTAGCCCCTTTGTAAGAACTTTTCAGCCATCATGTTTAATTGTGTTTCACGATTGCTGGCTTCAGTATTGTTTCTTAACACTCTAATCATTTGTGACTTTATAATTGCTTTTCTGGTGTGAGGAGGGTGGTTACTGGATGCTTCGAGTATTGAATTCCGGTCAGTTGGTTTAGTGTAGAGAGTTGTACATAATGTGCCTTGTTTTTTGTAAATCCTAAGATCTAGAAAGTCAATATAATTCCCATCGTATTTAAGTTCAAATTTGATTGGGGTCTCAAGCGCATTTATGTGCGTGATACAATCCACCAGAGTGTCTTTTGTGCCATGCCATATGAAAAAGACATCGTCAATGTATCTTTTGTAGTGTTTCACTGTGTCGATATTATAGATGTCAATGGTTTCACGTTCAAATTGTTCCATATACAAGTTGGCATATGATGGGGCCATGTTCGATCCCATGGCTGTCCCCGTCAATTGCTGGTAAAATGTGTTTTCAAAACGGAAATAATTCAAGGTTAAGCATTTTTCCAATAGGTCCAGGATCAGAGAGATAGGTGGTCCCACGTATGGGAATCGTGTCAACGCCACTGCTACTGCCTTAAGTCCCTCCCTATGGGGAATGACCGTGTACAAGCTTCTTACATCCAGTGTGACTAATAAGTCATTGTCATCAACTTTATCCACCGTGTTGAGGATGGAAATGATGTCACCTGAGTCCCTAATATATGAGTCCATAGATCTTACAAGGGGTTGTAAAAGGGCATCAACAAACTGTGCTATAGGTTGTAGTAAGGACCCTCTGGCTGACACAATTGGTCTTCCTGGGGGATTCTGTTGATCTTTATGTATCTTCGGTAAAGTGTACAATATTGGATGAATCGGATGAGTGGTCCTCAAGAAGTTGTATTCATCAATGTTGATCCAGTTCATCTGGTGTGCTTCTAATAGTGTACTGTCTATATCCCTTTTGAACTCATTCGTTGGGTCCCGGGTTAATTTCTTATAGGTCTGGAGATCATCCAGTTGTCTTAAGATTTCCTTGCAATACTGTACATAGTCCATGACTATGATTGCTCCTCCCTTGTCCGCTGGGCGTATGATAATGTCTGTGTCTTTGGCCAAGGTTTTTAGTGCCATTCTTTCTGCTTTATTGAGGTTAGGTCTGTGTTTCATTTGTTCTAGCTCCTTAGTGTCATTACCAATCAATCTGGTGTAGGTTTTAATGCTTGAGCCACAGGTTTTGGGTTCAAATTTGCTTTTAGGTTTAAATTGCTTTATTTCCTTTTCTATGGATATATCCTTAAAGTGTTCCTTTAATTTGAGGTTCCTTTGGAATCTTTGTATATCCAAGTAATTCTCAAAGTCATCATTAGTAAATGTGGGGATAAATGTGAGACCCTTATTTAGTAAACTAATCTCACCTTCTTCCAGTGTCCTTTGACTAAGGTTGATGACTATATCAGGGTTTTTCATCTTGGTGGCAGGGGGGGTCTTCTGCCTACAGTAGTTCCCCCTCCGCGGGTGTGGCCTCGACCTCTTGTGTTTGCCGATCTTGTGGTTACCCCTAAAAAAGGTGTCTGTGATGGTGTGGGTGCCTGGTCTTGATGGCGTTGTTCGTAGTTCCCAGTCTCATTAGCAGAGCCTGAGCTACTGTCAATAGTATTGAGATATCTTGATCTGTAGTTCCGTAGACGTCTCTGTCTCTGTGGGCCTCCTTGGTTACCACCATGGATCCATGCGTAAATTCTTTTGTCCTTATAATCGTTGTCTACCGTTAGTAGTTTCTGGTTTTTAAAAGCTACCAATTCTTTTCTATAGTCACTGACTTGTTTGGTGATCTTGTCCATCCATGGTTCCCCAGTGTCATTCTGTAGTATCTGTAGCTTATGAGTATTAAACTCTCTTAGTTCTTCCTTAACAGTTGCCAAGATATTAGTGCATTCTTCTATTACCAACAGGATTAAATCCAATGAGCATTTATTAAGTATCTGACACCAACGTAAACAAAAGTTTTTATTATTTCTCCCAATGGTTGGCTGGTTTTTTATTCTGAACCCTCTAGGTATCTTGCTCTTTTTGTAGTATTTAGACAGGTAGATTGTATGTAGCTCTAGGTCTGTTTCTCTCTTCCTGAGTCTCATTAGGGTGTTGTAAACTGTTTGCGTGCTCTCAGCTGGTTCAACTTCTGTTGTATCAGAGTCCACTAGTATCCTTAGGGCATCATCATTGGTAAATGCAAAAGTCTTGGTAGTATATTCCTCATCAGGCAACTCAAGATCACCTATCGCTTCTGCCATCATGCTCAAATTCTATGTGGCTGTAGCTTTAAGTGATTTTAACACTCTGGAGTATATTTAAGATTCAAACGTGAAATAGGGCCCAAACAAAGCCAGGTTAGTAGTAGTGGCACATAAACACCATGTGTTTCCCTAAAAAAAATCCAGTGATAAGATCAGAGTTTTTATAAAAACTTGGAATTTCAACAAATAAAGGCCCCACAAAAGCAAGTGGGGACCCACTGATGGTGTGAGTCCAAAGTAAGAAAATCCTTTTTGGGTGCTAGATAGAAAAATCTTCCATATCCTCCATGTGTATCTGCACTCTCAATCTCCTCCAGTCATCAACCAGGGTGCCAGGTCAGTAATATTCACAGTATTTTCAAAATAGGACTGCACTCGCTGGGTTTAAGCATAAAACTTATTTTATTGTGGTAACGTTTCAGAGTCCACAGACTCCTTCCTCAGACCAGTACAAACATGCAAGTGAACATAGTGCCTTATATATACAATAAGCCCCACCCATCTAACAATACCTGTGTGAATTGCGCCAAAAACATGGTTGTCATGGTGATGACCCCCTCAACCAAACAATATTGCCGTACTACTAAGCTAATAAAATAGTAAAATATATAGAGCAGAAATACAAACATATCATTATAGCAATGTATATCCATGTAGACCAACATTTGCAGTATCAGGTTACACTGTGTTAACAATAATTCAGCACGTGATTCATGTTATAAAGTCACATTAAGCATGGAACAATTGAGTCACAATAATCTATCCCTAATTTATAGCTAGTTGGTTACTTATATGAGTCTGTATATGTCCATAATTGAGGTTATTACACAGTCATCATATCACATATTTTTTAAATAAGCGTTACCTAGAATTGGAGAATCCTAGTAAATCTCTGCCACTGCTTTTGTAAACGCATCATGTTTGTCAGGTCATAACAGATCTAGATTATTGCTGATACTCATAGCAGACACCTCCGTATAGGAACATACCTTATGTAAAAATGCCAGTATCCCCAGTCTGACTAGTGATCTGCCAAATAGATGTGTTGCTGTCAAGTGCCAAGTTATGTGTCTCAGAGACGCTGTGCAGTGAACTCCGGCGTCTGTGGTGTAATTCCTCAAACCGCATGGCTAATTAGCATATGCGGCTGACGTCACCCTGCTTGCGCTACTGCTTGTAGTCATGGTAACCGTGGTGCGTTTATACAACTTCAAGCCCTGTCAGTATTATCAGAGTGATTTGAACACATTAGTGAGTGTTAGGTGGCCATGTAACAATACAGCAGTAGCTTACCCAATGTTACCAGAACGGTAACAACAGATGTAAAAGGGCAAGGTATTAAGGCTTCCACTGGTGGGGAATAATTTACATAGTGCACAACTTATAGTGCATAGTTAAAGTGTATTGTCACCCATATAGCTATTGTGGGGTAGTTGCTAAGGCTCTAGTAATAAATCACTTAGGTTAGGATACCGCAGCTGTGGTGGCAAATGGGTCATATGAGAAAGAAACAAAAATGTACATAAAGATAAAACTAAATGTAAATACAGATACAACTAAGGCTTCCACTAGAAGCAACATAACATGGTCCAACACATTATGGTATTCCACATACCTCATCAAATAAGGTAGCATATTGCCTTGTTATTCCAATTTTAAGCATATATCTGATACAGACTAACACAATGAGTATATATCTCAGGATACTTATTAGCATAACATTCGTTTAACAGTATTACCTCCTTGTGTCTGGATACCATTGTGTCCATATAGCTGAACCTCAAATAATATCATTGGTTCACTATTCATAATTGGCAATCAAGGAAGGGCATGTAATCTAGTTTAGTTCTGGTCCATACATAAGTCATTATAAGGTGTTAACTCCTTTTACAAGGTGGTGGTATTATAGTGGTCATAGACTTCCATTCATGATGGTGACAGGTGACTCCATGGAGAAATGAGAGTTATATTTATACTAGGTTCGTGGAGATGTCATGGTACCCTAACATTATCCAAGTGCCCTTCATTCCCATGTTTCAACCACCTCTGATAAGGCAACAGTAGAGACTCATGTGTGGCACGGATACCTAATCAAGTGTGTATCACATTGTGTAACATGAAACGCACTGGTTAGTGTTCCAACCCTCATGTATAGTCAAGATCGAGGAGGTCCATCTTAGTGTGTATCCCAGAGCTACAAGTGACTATCCCTGGTTGGATATCAAGCTCTATCATATATGGACACAATGGTATCCAGACACAAGGAGGTAATACTGTTAAACGAATGTTATGCTAATAAGTATCCTGAGATATATACTCATTGTGTTAGTCTGTATCAGATATATGCTTAAAATTGGAATAACAAGGCAATATGCTACCTTATTTGATGAAGTATGTGGAATACCATAATGTGTTGGACCATGTTATGTTGCTTCTAGTGGAAGCCTTAGTTGTATCTGTATTTACATTTAGTTTTATCTTTATGTACATTTTTGTTTCTTTCTCATATGACCCATTTGCCACCACAGCTGCGGTAACCTAACAAGGGATTTATAACTAGAGCCTTAGCAACTACCCCACAATAGCTATATGGGTGACAATACACTTTAACTATGCACTATAAGTTGTGCACTATGTAAATTATTCCCCACCGGTGGAAGCCTTAATACCTTGCCCTTTTACATCTGTTGTAACCGTTCTGGTAACATTGGGTGAGCTACTGCTGTATTGTTACATGGCCACCTAACACTCATTAATGTGTTCAAATCACTCTGATAATACTGACAGGGCTTGAAGTTGTATAAACGCACAGCGGTTACCATGACTACAAGCAGTAGCGCAAGCCGGGTGACGTCAGCCGCATATGCTAATTAGCCATGCGGTTTGAGGAATTACACCACAGACGCCGGAGTTCACTGCACAGCGTATCTGAGACACATAACTTGGCACTTGACAGGAACACATCTATTTGGCAGATCACTAGTCAGACTGGGGATACTGGCATTTTTACATAAGGTATGTTCCTATACGGAGGTGTCTGCTATGAGTATCAGCAATAATCTAGATCTGTTATGACCTGACAAACATGATGTGTTTACAAAAGCAGTGGCAGAGATTTACTAGGATTCCCCAATTCTGGGTAACGCTTATTTAAACAATATGTGATATGATGACTGTGTAATAACCTCAATTATGGACACATACAGACTCATATAAGTAACCAACTAGCTATAAATTAGGGATAGATTATTGTGACTCAATTGTTCCATGCTTAATGTGACTTTATAACATGAATCACGTGCTGAATTATTGTTAACACAGTGTAACCTGATACTGCAAATGTTGGTCTACATGGATATACATTGCTATAATGATATGTTTGTATTTCTGCTCTATATATTTTACTATTTTATTAGCTTAGTAGTATGGCAATATTGTTTGGTTGAGGGGGTCATCACCGCGCAATTCACACAGGTATTGTTAGATGGGTGGGGCTTATTGTATATATAAGGCACTATGTTCACTTGCATGTTTGTACTGGTCTGAGGAAGGAGTCTGTGGACTCCGAAACGTTACCACAATAAAATAAGTTTTATGCTTAAACCCAGCGAGTGCAGTCCTATTTTAAAAATACTATATACATATATATATATATATATATATTTTTTTTGTAAAATATATATTTATGCCGATGAGGCCTATTTATCAAGCCGTCAACCTCAAATACACTGGAATTCCGCAGTGTAATTGTGGCGAGCCTGATTCGACCCATTTATCAAAGCCTATAGACCGGCAAAAGTTGAAATCTGTGACGTAACATACGATCCGCCGGTCTCAGTCCGAAACAGATCGATGTTTACATCATTACAGATGTTCCGAATACAAATTCGGCACTATCTGACAACTTTTGCAAGTTATCAAACTTCTAACAGGTACGCTCGCCACTATTCCGGCCCAGCATACCTGGTTTTCAATCCGCCACCCTGGAGGCCACAGATGCCATAGGAATCAATGGGAGTCTGAAAGCAGCGAAAGCTTATGTTCGCTGCTGCCCGATATCCCATTGATTTCTATGGTAGAATAAAAGTTACGTTTACACCTAACACCCTAACATAAGCCCCGAGTCTAAACACCCCTAATCTGCCGCCCGACATCGCCGCAACTAAATAATGTTATAAAACCCCTTTTCTGCCGCTCCCCGAAACTGCCGCAACTAAATAAATATATTAACCCCTATCCCTCTGCTCCCGGAGCCCACCACAACTAAATAAATGTATTAACCCCTATCCCTCCGCTCCCGGAGCCCACCGCAACTAAATAAATGTATTGACCCTTAAACCCCTGGCCTCCCACATCACTACCACTTACTAAACCTATTAACCCCTAAACCGCCAGCCCCCCACATCACCATAAACTAAATTAAGCTTTTAACCCCTAAACCTAACAACCCGCTAACTTTACATTAAATATTAACTCATCTCTATCTTATAATAAATTTAAACTTACCTTTAGAATTAAAATAAACTATATTAAACTACTTATTAACCTACCCTAACTATTATACTAAAATGAAATTAAACTATTTTAAACTATTAATTAACCTACTCTAACTAGTATACTAAAATTACATTAAACTATAATAAACTATTAATTAACCTACCCTAACTATTATACTAAAATGAAATTAAACTATTTTAAACTATTGATTAACCTACCCTAACTAGTATACTAAAATTACATTAAACTATAATAAACTATTAATTAACCTACCCTAACTATTATACTAAAATGACATTAAACTACAAATTAAATTAACTATATTACATATTTAAAAACCTAACCATACTCAAGTTATTTAAATCTACAATAACGAATTACTAAGTTACAAAAAACAACAACTAAGTTACACAAAATGAAAAACACTATGTTACACAAAATAAAAAACACTAAGTTACACAAAATAAAAAATAAATTATCAAATATTTAAACTAATTACACCTAATCTAATAGCAGCAGTCTGAGAAACGCGTTGTTTGTTCTTTTAATATCTAGTGTCATGAGACACTGAGATTTTTATTTTATTAATAAAATTTGGTTTTATGTAAACCTCTTTGTGAGAGTCTGAGCTCTGTCAGTCCGGCAAGACATTGGAGAAACCAGTTTCCTTGCAGTGTCAGTGAGCTGGGACACTGTGAGATCCCAGTCTGTTTGATTTAGCACAATTGGGTGCTGCTCCACTTGTGAGTACCTTTTTGATTACCTATCAAATCTCTTTCACCAACTGTATTACACTAGGAGGCGCCTTTGTCTTTTTGTGATTTTTTTCACAGAGAAATAGTTTAATATAGTTTATTTTAATTCTAAAGGTAAGTTTAAATTTATTATAAGATAGGGATGAATAAATATTTATTGTAACGTTAGCGGGTTGTTAGGTTTAGGGGTTAATAGCTTCATTTAGTATATGGCGGTTTAGGGGTTAATAGGTTTAGTGAGTGGTAGTGATGTGGGAGGCTAGGGGTTTAGGGGTTAATACATTTATTTATTAATTGCAGAGGGGTCCGGGAGCGGCGGGATAGGGGTTAATAACTTTATTAGAGTTGCAGTGGGCTCCAGGAGAGGAGGGATAGGGATTAATAACTTTATTAGAGTTGCGGTGGGCTCTGGGAGCGGCGGGATAGGGGTTAAACATTTTAGTATAGTGGCAGTGTTTAGTGACAGGGTATAAATAAAGTTGGGAAAAACCGAATAGCAGCGAGATCGATGACTGTTAGTTAACAACAGTCCGCTGCTCATCGCCCCGTACTTGATGGGCAGCTTTTTGACAGCTTTTTTATTAATAAGGAGAGCGTATTCAGGTCCGCGACCACAATGTTAAGCAATGTTAGGCTAGCGTATTGGTGCCGTCGAATGCAGCACAGTTGACAGCTTGATAAATATCCCTCTATATATCTATATTAAAATATACATATATATATATATATATACAGTATATATACAGTATATATATATATATATGATCCAAGTAATCCCATGGCCAACATCAGCGATCAAGGGATACCCAAAAGAAGCAGACAAAACACAGGAGTTAAGGCCCTTGTTTCATCTATAAAAGGCTTTAGAATATACTCTTGTGTTTTGCCTGATTCTTTTGGGTATCCCTTGATTGCTGATGCCGGGCGTGGAATTACTTGGATCACATATACTTTGTTTCTAGCAGAGCACCAGGTGGATGTAATAGATGGTGTGTGCTGTTTCCACTCTGTACATATATATATATATATATATATATATATATATATATATATATATAGATAGATAGATAGATAGATAGATAGATATAGATATATTTTATATATACAGTATCTCACAAAAGTGAGTACACCCCTCACTTTTTTGTAAATATTTTATTATATCTTTTCATGTGACAACACTGAAGAAATGACACTTTGCTACAATGTAAAATAGTGAGTGTACAGCCTGTATAACAGTGTAAATTTGCTGTCCCCTCAAAATAACTCAACACACAGCCATTAATGTTTAAACCGTTGGCAACAAAAGTGAGTATACCCCTAAGTGGAAATGTCCAAATTGGGCACAAAGTTTCAATATTTTGTGTGGCCACCATTATTTTCCAGTACTGCCTTAACCCTCTTGGGCATGGAGTCACCAGATCTTCACAGAGTCCCCTTCCACTCCTCCTTGATGACATCACGGAGCTGGTGGATTTTAGAGACCTTGTGCTCCCCCACCTTCCGTTTGAGGATGCCCCACAGATGCTCAATAGGGTTTAGGTCTGGAGACATGCTTGGCCAGTCCATTACCTTTACCCTCAGCTTCTTTAGCAAGGTAGTGGTTGTCTTGGAGGTGTGTTTAGGGTTGTTAACGTGTTGGAATACTATCCTGTGGCCCAGTCTCCGAAGGGAGGGGATCATGGTCTGCTTCAGTATGTCACAGAACATGTTGGCATTCATGGTTCCCTCAATGAACTGTAGCTCCCCAGTGCTGGCAGCACTCATGCAGGCCCAGACCATGACACTCCCACCACCATGCTTGACTGTAGGCAAGACACACTTGTCTTTGTACTCCTCACCTGGTTGCCACCACACATGCTTGACACCATCTGAACCAAATAAGTTTATCTTGGTCTCATCGGACCACAGGACATGGTTCCAGTAATCCATGCCCTTAGTCTGATTGTCTTCAGAAAACTGCTTGCAGGATTTCGTGTGTATCATCTTTAGAAGAGGCTTCCTTCTGGGACGACAGCCATGCAGACCAATTTCATGCAGTGTGTGGTGTATGGTCTAAGCACTGACAGGCTGAGCACTCATATGTATATTTCCCAAATACAACCTCTGGATATGACTGAGCACGTGCACTCAACTTCTTTGGTCGACCATGGCTAGGCCTGTTCTGAGTGGAACCTGTCCTGTGAAACCGCTGTATGATCTTGCCCATATTTATACAGTATCTCACAAAAGTTAGTACACCCCTCACATTTTTGTAAATATTTTATTATATCTTCTCATGTGACAACACTGAAGAAATTACACTTTGCTACAATGTAAAGTAGTAAGTGTACAGGCTGTATAACAGTGTAAATTTGCTGTCCCCTCAAAATAAGTCAACACACAGCCATTAATGTCTAAACCATTGGCAACAAATGAATGGGGGAGCATGTGTGTTAAATTTGGTGTTATCGCTCTCACACTCTCTCATACTGGCCACTGGAGGTTCAACGTGACACCTCATGGCAAATAACTCTCTGAGGATCTGAAAAAAAGAATTGTTGCTCTACATAAAGATGGCCTAGGCTATAAGAAGATTGCCAAGACCCTGAAACTGAGCTGCAGCAGTGTTTCCACTCAGAACAGGCCTCGCCATAATCGACCAAAGAAGTTGAAGGGTGGGGGGGCAGCCTGTCAGTGCTCAGAACATACTCCGCACACTGCATCAAATTGGTCTGCATGTCTGTTGTCCCAAAAGGAAGCCTCTTCTAAAGATGATGCACAAGAAAGCACACAAACAGTTTTCTGAAGACAAGCAGACTAAGGACATGGATTGCTGGAACTATGTCCTGTGGTCCGATGAGACCAAGAAAAACGTATTTGGTTCAGATGGTGTTAAGCGTGTGTGGTGGCAACCAGGTGAGGAGTACAAAGACAAGTGTTTCTTGCCTACAGTCAAGCATGGTGATGGGAGTGTCATGGTCTGGGCCTGCATGAGTGCTGCCAGCACTGGGGAGCTACAGTTCATTGAGGGAACCATGAATGCCAACATGTACTGTGACATACTGAATCAAAGCATGATCCCCTCCCTTCAGAGACTTGGCCGCAGGGCAGTATTCCAACATAACAACCCCAAACACACCTCCAAGATGACCACTGCCTTGCTAAAGAAGCTGAGGGTAAAGGTGATGAACTGGCCAAGTATGTCTCCAGAACTAAACCCTATTGAGCATCTGTGGGGCATCCTCAAATAGAAGGTGGGGGAGCGCAAGGTCTCTAACATCCACAAGCTCCATGATGTCATCATCTAGAAGTGGAAGAGGACTCCAGTGACAACCTGTGAAGCTCTGGTGAACTCTATGCCCAAAAGGGTTAAGGCAGTGCTGGAAAATAATGGTGTCCACACAAAATATTGACACTTTGGTCCCAATTTGGACATTTCCACTTAAGGGTGTATTCACTTTTGTTGCCAACGGATAATATATTAATGGCTGTCTGTTGAGTTATTTTGAGGGGACAGCAAATTTCCACTGTTATACAGGCTGTACACTCACTACTTTACATTGTAGCAAAGTGTCATTTCTTCAGTGTTGTCACATGAAAAGATATAATAAAATATTTACAAAAATGTGAGGGGTGTACTCACTCTTGTGAGATACTGTATATATATATATATATATATATATATATATATATATATATACAGGGCTGCCATCAGGGGGTGACAGGGGTGACTCCTGTCAGGGGCCCAATGGGCCAGGGGGGCCCATGAGGCAAGAACAACTAATTTTTTATTTTGGCAGCCACCAGTGGGAACTACAGCAGTGTGCTAATTGAGCATGGGAAATGTTATTACAAGGAGTAAAGTATTAGCATTTGAGAGCATTTCTGAGTGTGCACTAAACCTCTATGCACAGTGTGAGACAGACTTGACACTTTGTTTGTACAGTGTTTGCCTGAGTCAGACAGCATTGCAGAGAAGGTAGGACTTACTTAAGTAAATGTTTTTTATTTCTTTGTGCAATTACGGATCCTAACTTCAGTGTGGTAGTAATTGCATGGTGGGGCCAGATGTCCATAAAAACACATTTTTTTAGCAGCAGTGTATTTATGATTATTTGACAATGCTGTAGAAATTCTATATTTAAAGCCATACAGAAATGTTTCCTCCTCAATACACAAATGGTAGGTGCCCTTTTGGCATATATGCATTTTTTTAAAATTAATATATATATATATTAATTACATTCCAGTTTACTGCCCCTTTATGCAAGGACTTTCCAGATGCAAGGAGGCATTTTATCTAAGATTTTTACATCTGCATAAAATGTTATACTCTCAGACTAAGATTGCTCAGTGTTTGAAATGAGACAGGTTAACTTAAATCTGTTCAGTTTACACTACAGCTGACTTAATTTTGAAATACATACAAACAAGCCTAAATCCTGCATTTAACCAGATCTAATGGTATGAGTACCACAGCTTATGGTTCCACCAAGACCATATAGAGTACAGCATTTTTAAAATCCATATGTACAGCTGACAGATGGGAACATTTGTACACTATATTTAAAGTGATGCTCTTGGTTGGGGAAAATGGGGAAAAAAACAACATATGTCAACCTTTTAAAAGTACTTTTCTTCATCTAGCCATCTACCCAGATCATTAATGTACAATTTTGAATTCACAGAATTATTTTTGTTTGCACATTTGCAAATATGATTCTTTAAAAAGTGATCTCTTAATTTCTGCAATTTTTTTAGCATGCATGTCACACACTGTTGATTTAGGGCAGCGGTTCCCAACCTGGGGCACATGTACCCCTGGGAGTACTTGGCAGGCCGGTTGGGGGTACGCAAAAATATTGTTGGTAAAGGGGGAAGATGAGGGGGGGAGGGTCGGGGGGGCACTCTCAATGGGTCATCAACTAATAAGCATTGTGGAACTGTGGAAGTTAGGAGCATTTAGCCGGAAAGTGACAAATGAAGTCCTGGCCTGGCGTATAGGCAGATGGGAGACCCTGCATCTGAAATATGTGGACCGGGTGTGGATGACTCCCGTCCACATATTAATGATCACCCTGTGTCACAAGACAGCTTAGCCTCCTGCTCCACCCACCTCTGTCCCATGCACACAATTTTGACTGCAAGTGCTCAAATAGAAGCGGCACTGCAGCAGCATAGCTACGTGGACACGTGTGATAGAGCCGTTGAGATTGCGAGTCACACAGGCGAGGCAGGTCTAAGTCAATGCCGGTAAGTAAAGTACTGCTTCTAGTGCTTGCTTGATTCAGATTGCTTCACTTCCAACTAAAAACGTTCATAGTGGCTGGGTGGTTCATATCGATCTGATCTCACAAATTTAAATATTTATTTTTATGATCATTACACTTTGACTCCCCCCAGGGCCTTGTTTAGGAGCAACCAGGCAGCTGCCAGGGGCACCAGCCACACAGAGCCAGCCACTCCTGAGAATAAGATCTGAGCTTTAATCCTGTTGATACACGTACAGTTGTATGCAATTCAGGTATAGCTTACCTCCCCTATAAAAAAGTGCTTCCTTTATTTTGAGGGATGGGTGGGGGTAATGAAGAGAGGGGGTACTCATAAATGAAAAGCCTAATCAAGGGGTACAGGAGAGAAAAAAGGTTGGGAACCGCTGATCTAATAGATTATCCTATATAATAGTTACAGGCGAATATTAGTTTTTCTACCACTAGTTGTTAACTCCTGATAATAAAATAGGATTAACACATTATATTCAATAATTTAGGTGGAATTTCTATATACAGCTGTTCTATTTACACTACTTTACCTATGTGTTTAACATCAATACTCTCTAGAGGTTATAATTTCCCCAGCAATTAATTATGCCTTAATAGGAGGGATTTTAATCTGGTATTGCTTAGATCATTTATAAATACCACTATACACCTTTTGAGCCTATTCCATATTTTCTAGTATAACACACTTAAGCCAGTAACCTTATATTGGCCATTGATAGCAGGTGGATTAATATAACAGGTTCTAGTGTATGATATCCAGTTTTCTTACTGGAAATTCTAGTCCAGCATTTTAGTTTTAACATACCCAGATTTTAATGCGTTCTAATAAAGTTTTATGTTTTAATTGGTGTGATTCTCTTTTTTTCAAACTCCAACACATTAGGGGTCCTTTGAGTGCTTATAAGGTATCTTTTTTCGGTTAGTTTCTATAGCTAACCAATCTGTAATGAGTCGTTATCATGTTGGCATACTGCCCTGCGGCCCAGTTTTCAAAGGGAGAGGATCATGCTCTGCTTCAGTATATCACAGTACATGTTGGCATTCATTGTTCCCTAAATGAACTGTAGCTCCATAGTGCCGACAGCACTCATGCAGGCCCAGACCATGACACTCCCACCACAATGCTTGACTGTAGGCAAGACACACTTGTCTTTATACTTCTCACCTGGTTGCCGCCACACACGCTTGACACCATCTTAACCAAATAAGTTTATCTTGGTCTCATTGAACCATAAGACATGGTTCCAGTAATCCATGCCCCTAGTCTGCTTGTGTTCAGCAACTGTTTGCGGGCTTTCTTGTGCATCATCTTTAAAAGAGGCTTCCTTCTGGGACGACAGCCATGCAGACCAATTTGATGCAGTGTGCAGCGTATGGTCTGAGGACTGACAGGCTGACCCCCCACCCTTTCAACCTCTGCAGCAATGCTAGCAGCACTCATACGTCTATTTCGAAAAGACAACCTCTGGATATGACGCTGAGCATGTGCACTCAACTTCTTTGGTGGACCATGGCGAGGCCTGTTCTGAGTTGAACCTTCCCTGTGAAACCACTGATTGGTCTTGCCCACCGTGCTGCAGCTCAGTTTCAGGGTCTTGGCAATCTTCTTATAGCCTAGGCCATCTTTATGTAGAGCAAAAATTCTTTTTTTTCAGATCCTCAGAGAGTTCTTTGCCATGTGGTGCCATGTTGAACTTCCAGTGACCAGTATGAGAGAGTGAGAGTGATAACACCAAATTTAACACACCTGCTCCCCATTCATACCTGAAACCTTGTAACTCTAATTAGTCACATGACACTGGGGAGGGAAAATGGCTAATATGGCCCAATTTTGACATTTCCACTTCGGGGTGGACTTACTTGTGTTGACAACGGTTTAGACATTAATGGCTGTGTGTTGAGTTATTTTGAGGGGACAGCAAATTGACACTGTTATACAGGCTGTACACTCACTATTTTACATTGTAGTAAAGTGTCATTTCTGCAGTGTTGTCTCATGAAAAGATATAATAAAATATTTATAAAAATTTGAGGGGTGTACTCACTTAGTGAGATACTGTATATATATATATATATATATATATATATATATATATATATATATATAGGTATAGATATATATATATTGTAACAAAATAGCATCAGATATATGTAGAAATATATATATATATATGAATAAATAGAACATATTCTGCTATGTGAAGAATGTTGGAATGTGAAATATTCATATTTTCATGTTATGTTAGTGCACTTGAGAATATGTGATCGTAAATGTGCGTGATTTAGGTGTTAGGGTTTTTTCCCATTTTTTTTTTTTGCTCCATTGACTTCAATAAGGAAATAAGTAATCATGAGCGTGATAACCTAAGTTTGATGAGCGCAACCTGACTCGCACAAAAAGATTACTTCTAGCGCAGTTAACGGGACAGTCTAGTCCAAAATAAACTTTCATGATTCAGAAAGGGCATGTCATTTTAAAAAAAAAATGTCCAGTTTACTTTTATCAGCAATTTTGCTTTGTTCTCTTGGTATTCTTAGTTAAAAGCTAAACCTACGAGGTTCATATACTAATTTCTTAGACCTTGAAGGCCGCCTCTTTTCTGAATGCATTTTGACAGTTTTTCGCCACTAGAGAGTGTTAGTTCATGTGTGTCATATAGATAACACTGTGCTCACACAGGTAGAGTTACTTAGGAGCCAGCACTGATTGGCTAAAATGCAAGTCTGTTTTACTGAAATAAGGGGGCAGTTTGTAAAGGCTTATATACAAGGTAATCACAGAGGTAAAAAGTATATTAACATAACCATGTTGGTTATGGAAAACTGAGGAATGGGTAATAATTAGTGATGTTGCGAATTGTTCGCCGGCGAATAGTTCCCGGCGAACATAGCTTGTTCGCATTCGCAACGGCGGGCAAACATATGCAATGTTCGATCCGCCCCCTATTCGTCATCATTGAGTAAACTTTGACCCTGTATCTCACAGTCTGCAGACACATTCCAGCCAATCAGCAGCAGACTCTCCCTCCCAGACCCTCCCAGCTCCTGGACAGCAGCCATGTTAGATTTATTCGGAAGCTGCATTCTTAGTGAGAGGAGGGATAGTGTAGCTGCTGCTGATTTAGTAGGGAAATTGATAGCTAGGCTAGTGTATTCAGTGTCCACTACAGTCCTGAAGGACTCATCTGATCTCTGCTGTAAGGACAGCACCCCAAAAAGCCCTTTTTAGGGCTAGAACATCAGTCTGTTTTTTTTTCCTGTGTAATCTAATTGCAGTTGCATGCCTGCCAAGCCACTTGCCCAGTGATACCACTCATATCTGGTGTAACAGTAGTGTAAATTAAAAAAAAAAAAAAAACTTTTTTGACTGTGAAACATCAGTCTACTAGTGTAATCTAATTGCAGTTGCCTGCCTGCCAGTGTGTGTGCCAGGCCCACTTGCCCAGCGCCACCACTGATATCTGGTGTAACAGTAGTGTAAATTAAAAAAAAAAAAACTTTTTTTGACTGTGAAACATAAGTCTGCTTGTGTAATCTAATTGCGGTTGCCTGCCTGCCAGCGTGTGTGCCAGGCCCACTTGCCCAGCGCCACCACTCATATCTGGTATAACAGTAGTGTAAATTAAAAAAAAAACTTTTTTGACTGTGAAACATCAGTCTGCTAGTGTAATCTAATTGCAGTTGCCTGCCTGCCAGCGTGTGTGCCATGCTCACAGCGTATACTGTGCCCACTTGCCCAGTGCCACCACTCATATCTGGTGTAACAGCAGTGTAAATTTAAAAAAAAAAAAACTTTTTTGACTGTGAAACATCAGTCTGCTTGTGTAATCTAATTGCAGTTGCCTGCCTGCCAGCGTGTGTGCCAGGCCCACTTGCCCAGTGCCACCACTCATACCTGTTGTAACAGTAGTGTAAATTAAAAAAAAAACCTTTTTTGACTGTGAAACATCAGTCTGCTAGTGTAATCTAATTGCAGTTGCCTGCCTGCCAGCGTGTGTGCCAGGCTCACAGTGTATACTGTGCCCACTTGCCCAGTGCCACCACTCATATCTGGTGTAACAGTAGTGTAAATTAAAAAAAAAAACTTTTTTGACTGTGAAACATCAGTCTACTAGTGTAATCTAATTGCAGTTGCCTGCCTGCCAGCGTGTGTGCCAGGCCCACTTGCCCAGTGCCACCACTCATATCTGGTGTAACAGTAGTGTAAATTTAAAAAAAAAAAAAACTTTTTTGACTGTGAAACATCAGTCTGCTAGTGTAATCTAATTGCAGTTGCCTGCCTGCCAGCGTGTGTGCCAGGCCCACTTGCCCAGTGCCACCACTCATATCTGGTGTAACAGTAGTGTAAATTTAAAAAAAAAAAAAAAAAAACTTTTTGGACTGTGAAACATCAGTCTGCTAGTGTAATCTAATTGCAGTTGCCTGCCTGCCAGCATGTGTGCCAGGCTCACAGCGTATACTGTGCCCACTTGCCCAGTGACACCACTCATATCTGGTGTAACAGTAGTGTAAATTTAAAAAAAAATAACTTTTTTGACTGTGAAACATCAGTCTGCTTGTGTAATCTAATTGCAGTTGCCTGCCTGCCAGCATGTGTGCCAGGCTCACAGCGTATACTGTGCCTATTTGCCCAGTGCCACCACTCATATCTTGTTTAATAGTAGTGTAAGTGTACATTTAAAAAAAACAAAACTTTTTTTGACTGTGAAACATCAGTCTGCTTTTTTGTGTCAGGCTCACAGCGTACACTGTGCCCACTTGCCCAGTGCCACCACTCATATCTTGTTTAATAGTAGTGTAAGTGTACATTTAAAAAAAAAAACTTTTTTGACTGTGAAACATCAGTCTGCTTTTTTGTGTCAGGCTCACAGCGTATACTGTGCCCACTTGCCCAGTGTCACCACTCATATCTTCTTTAATAGTAGTGAAAGTGTAAATTTAAAAAAAAAAAAAAAAAAAAAATTTGAACTGTGAAACATCAGTCTGCTTTTTTTGTGTCAGACTCACAGCGTATACTGTATCCACTTGCCCAGTGCCACCACTCATATCTTGTTTAATACTAGTGTAAGTGTACATTTAAAACAAAAAAAACTTTTTGGACTGTGAAACATCAGTCTGCTTTTTTGTGTCAGGCTCACAGCGTATACTGTGCCCACTTGCCCAGTGCCACCACTCATATCTTGTTTAATAGTAGTGTAAGACGTGTACATTTAAAAAAAAAAACAAAAAAAACTTTTTGGACAGAAAACATCAGTCTGCTTTTTTGTGTCAGGCTCACAGCGTATACTGTGCCCACTTGCCCAGTGCCACCACTCATGTCTTGTTTAATAGTAGTGTAAGTGTACATTTAAAAAAAAAAAAAAACTTTTTTGACTGTGAAACATCAGTCTGCTTTTTTGTGTCAGGCTCACAGCGTATACTGTGCCCACTTGCCCAGTGTCACCACTCATATCTTCTTTAATAGTAGTGTAAGTGTAAATTTAAAAAAAAAAAAAAAAATTTGAACTGTGAAACATCAGTCTGCTTTTTTTGTGTCAGACTCACAGCGTATACTGTATCCACTTGCCCAGTGCCACCACTCATATCTTGTTTAATACTAGTGTAAGTGTACATTTAAAACAAAAAAAACTTTTTGGACTGTGAAACATCAGTCTGCTTTTTTGTGTCAGGCTCACAGCATATACTGTGCCCACTTGCCCAGTGCCACCACTCATATCTTGTTTAATAGTAGTGTAAGACGTGTACATTTAAAAAAAAAAACAAAAAAAACTTTTTGGACAGAAAACATCAGTCTGCTTTTTTGTGTCAGGCTCACAGCGTATACTGTGCCCACTTGCCCAGTGCCACCACTCATATCTTGTTTAATAGTAGTGTAAGAGTACATTTAAAAAAATAATAATTTTGGACTGTGAAACATCAGTCTGCTTTTTTGTGTCAGGCTCACTGCATATACTGTGCCCACTTGCCCAGTGGCACCACTCATATCTTGTTTAATAGTAGTGTAAGTGTACATTTAAAAAAAAATGACAGGCAGAGGCAGGCCACCCCGCAGGTGCCGTCGTGGTCGTGGTGCTGTGATTCCCTTTGGCCCTAGAATAATGCCCAGTGTTCAAAGGCCACGTACCATGAACTCAAAAAGTTCTGAGGACATAGTTGACTTTTTAACACAGGACACCCAATCTTCTATAGCTTCCGCTCTGAACCTTGACGCACCATCCTCCTCCAGCTTATCTTCGGGCACCTCTCAACTTACCACTCGCCTGCCTCCCGCCACCACCAACACTAGCACCACAGCCGCTTCACTTGATCTGTCAGAGGAGTTATTTACACATCAGTTGGAAGAAATGAGTGATGCGCAACCATCATTGACAGAGGATGTAGATAACAGTGTTATATGTCTCAGTCAGGCAGCATTACAGACATGGACGTACGGTATGATGATGACGATGTTGTACCCGCTGCTGCTTCCTTTGTTGATTTGTCAGATAAAAGTGAAGCGGTTGATGATGACGATGCGTCTGTGGATGTCACGTGGGTGCCCACTAGAAGAGTTGAAGAACAGGGGGAAAGTTCGGATGGGGAGACAGATAAGAGGAGGAGGAGACGAGTTAGAAGCAGGGGGAGGTCATCGCAAGGAGCTAGTGGCACAGTCAGACAGCATGCATCGGCACCCGGGGTCAGCCAGACAGCACGCCAATCAACACATGCTGTTGCCACCACCAGAATGCCGTCATCGCAGAGCTCAGCAGTGTGGCATTTTTTTTGTGTGTCTGCCTCTGACAACAGTGATGCCATTTGCAATCTGTGCCAAAAGAAACTGAGTCGTGGGAAGTCCAACACCCACCTAGGTACAACTGCTTTGTGAAGGCACATGATTGCATATCACAAACGCCTATGGGATCAACACATGAGTACAAGCAGCACACAAACTCAAAGCCGCCATTCTCCTCCTGGTCCAGCATCTTCAGCCACGTCAACCACTGCTGTCCTCCTTGCCCCCTCTCAAACATCCGCCACTCCATCTCTCTTCCGGAGCATTTCCTGCTCATCTGCCCACAGTCAGGTGTCTGTCAAGGACATGTTTGAGCGTAAGAAGCCAATGTCACAAAGTCACCCCCTTGTCTGGCGTCTGACAGCTGGCTTGTCTGAACTCTTACAAGCTGGTGGAGTCTGAGGCGTTCCAAAAATTTGTAGCTATTGGGACACCGCAGTGGAAGGTACCCGGCCAAAATTTCTTTTTTACAAAAGGCAATACCCAACCTGTACTCGATTGTGCGAAAGGAAGTAATGGCATGTCTGGCACACAGTGTTGGGGCAAGGGTCTATCTGACCACTGGTACCTGCTCTGCAAAGCATGGTCAGGGCAGGTATATCACCTACACTGCGCATTAGGTAAACCTGCTGATGGCTGCCAAGCATGGAATGCGTAGCTCTGCAGAGGAGTTGGTGACACCGCCACGACTTGCAGGCAGGCCTGCTGCCACCTCCTCTACTCCTCCTACTCCATCCTCTTCCATAACCTCCTCGGCTGAGTCCTCTTCTGCTGCTGCGTCTTTCTTCACATCAACGGCACCCCCCAGCTCCCCAGGTACTATTCCACATCCCAGTGTCACGCCGTCTTGGGGTTGACTTGCCTGAAAGCAGAGAGTCACACTGGACCAGCACTCCTGTCTGCCCTGAACGCACAGGTGGATCAGTGGCTGACACCGCACCAACTGGAGATCGGCAAAGTGGTTTCTGACAATGGAAGTAATTTGGTGGCGGCATTGAAATTGGGCAAGTTGACCCATGTGCCGTGCATGGCACATGTGTGTAATCTGATCGTACAACGCTTTGTGCATAAGTACCCAGGCTTACAGGACGTCCTGAAGCAGGCCAGGAAGTATACAGCGGCGAAACAACATGCCAGTTAGGCGCTTGATTTGCGACAGCCCGACACGTTGGAATTCAACACTCCTAATGTTCGACCGCCTGCTCCAACAAGAAAAAGCCGTTAACGAGTATTTTTATGACCGGGGTGCTAGGACAGCCTCTGCGGAGCTGGGAATTTGTTTGCCACATTACTGGACGCTCATGTGCAATGCCTGTAGGCTCATGCGTCCTTTTGAGGAGGTGACAAACCTAGTCAGTTGCACCGAAGGCACCATCAGTGACATCATACCATTTGTTTTCTTCCTGGAGCGTGCCCTGCGAAGAGTGCTGGATTAGGCCGTAGATGAGCATGAAGAGGAAGAGTTGTGGTCACCATCACCACCAGAAACAGCCTTATCAGCATCGCTTGCTGGACCAGCGGCAACGCTGGAAGAGGATTGTGAGGAAGAGGAGTCAGAGGAGGAATGTGGCTTTGAGGAGGAGGAGGAAGACCAACCCCAACAGGCATCCCAGGGTGCTCATTGTCACCTATCTGGTACCCGTGGTGTTGTACGTGGCTGGGGGGAAGAAGATACCTTCAGTGAGATCACTGAGGATGAGGAACGGGACATGAGTAGCTCAGCATCCAACCTTGTGAAAATGGGGTCTTTCATGCTGTCGTGCCTGTTGAGGGACCCTCGTATAAAAAAGCTGAAGGAGAATGACCTGTACTGGGTGTCCACGCTACTAGACCCCCGGTATAGGCATAAAGTTCCTGAAATGTTACCAAATTACCGCAAGTCGGAAAGGATGCAGCAGTTCCAAAATAAATTAAAAAGTATGCTTTACACAGCGTATAAGGGTGATGTCACAGCACAACGGGAATCTAACAGGGGAAGAGGTGAAAGTAATCCTCTGACTCCACGACCACACCGACAAGGACAGGACGCTTTACAGACGTGTTGTTGATGGAGGACATGCAGAGCTTTTTAAGTCCTATGCATCGCCATAGCCCTTCGGGGTCCACCCTCAGAGAACGACTCGACCGACAGGTAGCAGACTACCTCACCTTAACTGCAGATCTCAACACTCTGAGGAGCGATGAACCCCTTGACTACTGGGTGTGCAGGCTTGACCTGTGGCCTGAGCTATCCCAATTTGCGATAGAACTTCTGGCGTGCCCCGCTTCAAGTGTCCTGTCAGAAAGGACCTTCAGTGCAGCAGGAGGTATTGTCACTGAGAAGAGAAGTCGCCTAGGTCAAAAAATTCTAGATTACCTCACATTTATTAAGATGAATGAGGGATGGATCCCGAAGGGACTGACATTGGGCGATACATTCGAGTAAAAAAGGCCTGATGAGATGAGCTGCCTTGGGCTAAAAATGGTCCACACGCTGCTGTATTTTATCTTCGAATGCCGGATGACTTGCGTGACTTATCCGCCACCAACTAGGGTTCAAGCCGCAATGTTTTAGGGCACTTTCTTCCTGGGAAACAAACATCAATTTTTCTGGCCGCTGCTACAGCAGCGTCTGCAACAATACCTAATTTTTCAGGCATGTGTACATGCCTAATTTTTCTGGCCTCTGGTGCTGCACTGTGTCTTCAAAAACCACATCACTCATATCTGGTGGCACAGTAGATTGCACGCGCAGTACCCCAAATTTGAAGTAGGAGGACCGACCAAGCATCTTTTTCCATCTCCCGGTTCCTAAAATCCATGCCATATACACGTCCCCTGATAGGGGACGTAACAGGGATTAAACTGATCAGAATAGTACTACTTAACACACCACTCATATCTGGTGGCAGAGTAGATTGCACGCGCAGTGCCCCAAATTTGAAGTAGGAGGACCGACCAAGCATCTTTTTCCATCTCCCGGTTCCTAAAATCCATGCCCTATACCTGTTCCCTGATAGGGGACGTAACAGGGATTAAACTGATCAGAATAGTACTACTGAACACACCACTCATATCTGGTGGCACAGTAGATTGCACGAGCAGTGCCCCAAATTTGAAGTAGGAGGACCGACCAAGCATCTTTTTCCATCTCCCGGTTCCTAAAATCCATGCCCTATACACGTCCCCTGATAGGGGACGTAACAGGGATTAAACTGATCAGAATAGTACTACTTAACACACCACTCATATCTGGTGGCACAGTAGATTGCATGCGGTGCTCTGACAAAATGCAGAAGGACATTTGGCAGACGGACATTTGGCAGACGGACATTTGGCCAACAGACAGAAAGCTAAAGAATGTTCTGATTTCGGCCGAGGGCAGATATGTTCCAGAGTGCTCTGTTCTAATCAGAGCCTCGGGCGCCGCAACTGACTCTGGGAACCTTACCATGGGTCGCAGACCGCACGTCTTGTAATTCTCTGTCTGGGAAATTATCTATCTATCTATCTATCTATCTATCTATCTATCTATCAAATCTATCTATTTATCTATCAAATCTATCTATCTATCTATCGTATCTATCAAATGTATCTATTGCATCTATTGATCTATCTATATAATCTATGTATCTATCTATCTCGTGGCCGGACTGTTATCTGACAGCCACTTGTGTTTCGGCCATACCATATACATATCCATGCCATATACACATCCCCTGATAGGGGACATAACAGGGATTAAACTGATCAGAATAGTACTACTTAACACACCACTCATATCTGGTGGCACAGTAGATTGCACGCGCTGTGCCCCAAATTTGAAGTAGGAGGACCGACCAAGCATCTTTTTCCATCTCCCGCTTCCTAAAATCCATGCCATATACAGGGATTAAACTGATAGGAATAGTGCTACTTAACACACGTTATAATAATGCAGAGAGAGGCAACGCAGAGAGAGGAGTCTGAAGAAGAGGAGTCAGAGGAGGAAGGTGGCTTTGAGGAGGTGGAAGACCAAACACAGCAGGTGTCCCAGGGGGCTTGTTGTCACCTTTCGGGGACCCTTGGTGTTGTATGTGGCTGGGTGGAGGAAGAGACCTTCAATGACATCAGTGAGGACAAGGAACGGGACATGGCTAGCTTGGTATCCAACCTTGTGCAAATGGGGAGTTTGCGGTTGTGCAAATGGACTGTTTGCGGTTGTTTGCGGTGCATTAAAGGGACAGTCTAGGCCAAAATACACTTTCATGATTCAGATAGAGCATGTAATTTTAAAAAAAATTCCAATTTACTTTTATCACCAATTTTGCTTTGTTCTCTTGGTATTCTTAGTTGAAAGCTTAACCTAGGAGGTTCATATGCTAATTTCTTAGACCTTGAAGCCCACCTCTTTCAGATTGCATTTTAACAGTTTTTCACCACTAGAGGGTATTAGTTCACGTATTTCATATAGATAACACTGTGCTTGTGCACGAGAAATTATCTGGGAGCAGGCACTGATTGGCTAGACTGCAAGTCTGTCAAAAGAACTGTAAAAAGGGGCAGTTTGCAGAGGCTTAGATACAAGATAATCACAGAGGTTAAAAGTATATTATTATAAATGTGTTAGCTATGCAAAACTGGGAAATGGGTAATAAAGGGATTATCTATCTTTTAAAACAATACAAATTCTGGTGTAGACTGTCCCTTTAAACAGGGAGTTTGGTCTGTCACTGTGAAGCGGACGTAACCCTTACACTACCTGATCGATACAACATCATACCTGATGTTTTAAAGCACGTTATTCCAAACAATTTAGGAATGTTAGGTGATTTATGCCCTTTATGCCTTAAAAACAGACTCTGCATCAACTATGTAATTTTCCATGGGAGTTTTGCCATGGATCCCCCTCCGGCATGCCACAGTCCAGGTGTTAGTTCCCTTGAAACAACTTTTCCATCACTATTGTGGCCAGAAAGAGTCCCTGTGGGTTTTAAAATTCGCCTGCCTATTGAAGTCTATGGCGGTTCGCCCGTTCACGAACAGTTGTGGAAGTTCGTGTCCGCCGTTCGTGAACGCAAATTTTTAGGTTAGCGACATCACTATTTATTGTTTAAAAAGATAGATAATCCCATTATTACTAATAATGGGATTATCTATATTTTTAAACAATAAAAATTCTGGTGTAGACTGTCCCTTTAATGCTCAAGTGAGAACGTTAAATAGCTTGTAATCGCATGTTAAATAGCACTTGTAATCTAGCTCTTATTGTTTAAAATGTTCCATTAAGAGTTATAATTTATCTTTTAACACTCAGGTTTTTATTTCAATTGCAATCTTTACATAATGTTACGCAAGGTTTGTGTCCTTGCAGAATTGATCTCAGTGGCTTTAGATTAGAGAAAACCATTAGATACATCATTAGATTGTAAATTACCATTTTGTAAAATTGTTTACTTCATCCATTATACGTTAGGTCCCCAAAGCATTTCAACCAGCAAAGGTCTTTATATAAATTATTAGTATTCGTAATGGCCATATGCACTTACATTCTGGAATCTCATAAGGTAAGATAAAGATAAGTAATAAACAATGATTTGCACAGTGAATATTATTTTGTATTATTGTATTCGACTGTCTATTTATCCATCTTACATGGAAACATGAACATACATTTCCTGCATACCTATAACTAAATGCCACAATACTTTACAATATATATATATATATATATATATATATATGTGTGCATGAGTGTGCGTGTGTATATATATATATATATATATATATATATAATCAGACAAACAGGACTAGCATATGTTAATTTCAGAGCTATTTTGAAATGTGAAAGATAAAATTACTACCAATAAATAATGAAAATGGCTTAATGTATTTGCATCAACAAGGGCTCAACTGCAGTGCTTAACTGATTGATAATTATGAAATAATAGATTATAATCAACTGTCTCTAAATCTTCATACATGAAGGAATTTAGAGATATACTTTAATATTTCCGCAAAAATGGGCCAAAATTATTATATAATTAAATGTTAGGTAATCCAGATCACTTTCAGATATTTCTAACAATATTTATTTCTGCTTTGCTTCTTCATCTACAGTACACATTCAGATTGAAATATTTGCTGTCTTTAGTTGAAACCTTTCATCTGTACTTTCACATTTTGGATAGACCATGAGTGATGATTTATCGGAATGAACACCAATGGGTCATCTGTGTCTGAATTTATTATCCTAGGATTGTCTACTCAACCAGAACTTGAAACATTAATATTTATCACATTTCTAATAATTTACATAATTGCTTTAATAGGTAATTTAATAATCCTAATTTTGGTCATTATTGATCCTGGTCTTAGTACACCTATGTATTTTTTCCTTGGTTTCTTGTCCTTTCTTGATATTTGCTGTACTTCAACTAGTTTGCCTAAGATGCTGACTGGCTATATCACTAAAAACAAGACAATTTCATTTTATGACTGTGTTGCTCAATTATATTTCGTCACGTTGCTCTCTAGTACTGAGCTTTTATTGCTTGCGGTTATGGCTTATGATCGATACGTCGCAATTGTCCACCCACTGCGATATGCTGTAATTATTAGTCAAAGAGTCTGCATCTGTGTGATAACGGTTATTTCAATTATTGGCTCTGTGAATTCTATTGCACATACCTGTTTAACCTTCAGACTTCCTTACTGTGATGATAACAAGATAAATCACTTCTTCTGTGAGATCATGCCTCTGCTTAAATTAGCATGTGCAGATACTTACTGGAATGAGATTGCGACTGTTATCTCTGATGTAATTCTTGGTATGTTTTGCTTCCTTCTCACTTGCACATCCTATGTTTTCATTATCAACACTATAATGAAAATACGTTCTGCTGAAGGCAAGCGTAAGGCTTTCTCTACGTGTACCTCACACATCACAATTGTATCTATGTATTATGGTGCAGTAATTTTCACCTATGCGCGACCAAGATCCAGTTTGTCTTTAGAAAAAGATAAAATAGTGTCTGCCATTTATGCTGTATTTACGCCCACTCTCAACCCTATTATTTACAGTCTTAGGAATAAAGAAGTGAAAGTTGCATTCAAAAGAATTGTAAGAATAATAGATATCAAATTAGTTTAAATCTGCCTACTAAGAAAGAAATCACAACTTGCACTGTATCAGAATGAGAAATTTTTAGGTAATAAAAAAATCACATGCATATATATTTTCAATATTTATGTAAAACAATAGGTAGCCTTAAAGTATTATGGGCCAGATTACAAGTGGAACACAAAGGTTTGCGCACAAGCGATATCGGGTTTTCATGATCGTTTTGCGTGCAGGTTAAATTGCGCTGGTATAACAAGTTGAAAGTGAATGCAATCGCGTGAGCGAAATTGCAATTTATGCTAGAATGATTACCGCAATTTTAGAGCTGTGGTTAACTGTTTTGCGAAAATAAAAAGTAGCCCAAAACACATAAAAATACATTACAAAGTACACTTGCACTTATAATAACACCATCTAATAAAAATTATTAAAAAATATTGCACACAAAAGTAATAAGGGCTCAGTGATATGAGATCTCAGGCAAAGGACGCATGTGTATACAGTATATATATTTATATATATATATATATATATATATATATATATATGTGTGTGTGTGTGTGTGTACATATGTATTTATATGTGTATAAACTGTATGTATTTACAGGCATATATACACATTTAAACACATAAATATACATAAACACGTGTATATAAGTGCATTAGAACCCTTTGCAATTAAGTAGATGAAAACATGAAAAACCATATTTATGCAATATTCATATTTAATAAAGTGTTATACTGTGTATTTACTCTAAATAGCTCACAATCCAATGTTCCGCACATAGCAGCATATGTCTTTGTACTTTGAAATAGATATTCCTTTATATATCTGTATATATCTATACCTATATATAATAATTTATATATGTAGATATATATATATATATATATATTGTACCAAAATACCATCAGATATATATAGAAATATGAATTTATGAATAGATAGAACATATCTTGCTATGTGCAGAACATTAGAATCTGAAATAATTTTTTTATGTTTGGGTTAGTGTATATGAGAATATGAACATAGGTTAGCGTGCGAGCTAGGTGTTTTTTTCACTTTTTCTTCTCCATTGAAGTCTATGGGGGAATAGTTTATCTTTTGCATGACGCTAGAAGTAAGCTTTTTGCGCACATCAGGTTAGCGTGAGCTCGTAATACCAGCGAGACCCGACGAAAAATGTCACTTTTAGCACAATTAGCGCTATAGCAGAAGCACAAAATACGGATAATCTAGCCATAATAAGCAAATATTTAGGAAATGAAGACTGTGTTTAAAGAAGGGCAGGTTGACATTGAAATAAGTTTCATTATACTGGGCTAGATTACAAGTGGAGCGCTATTTAGCACGCCTATTAACATTGTGAAACGGAGGCTTTTTGTGTGTGCCTGGTTGCTCTTGTATTATAAGTTGAAAGTAAAAAGTTTGCGTGTGAGTGAAACCCAATGCACATTTACAAAATATTGCAATCTTGTTAACAGATTCTCCCCATAGAAGTCAATAAGGGAGCGCAAATTGAAAAAAAAAACTAAAACCTATAACTAACCTGACAGGAGTTATGAAAATGTCAAATTCCAATGTTCTTCAAATACAGAATGTATGAAATTATAAAAATGATTATGCATACTGTAAAAAATATAAATATATTCTTTTGATTATTTAGAATATGTCACAGTTTGTATAACAATTTAAAGTTATTTCTATAAATTTTTAAAAATATTTTATATTTAATATTTAAATAGTGTACATTGAAGATAGCAATTTCTTATGTGCACTTACACGACCGCGTTAGCCCTAAGTTGAGCTTTATGCATATTTTACATTCCTATGTTCTTCACATAGAAAATAATGTACTTTTTATTATTAAATATATATATATATATATATATATATATATATATATACATACTTTTCATGTAAAATTCATATCTATACCTATATCTATAGGGATAGATATACAGTATAGGTATATATATATATATATATATATATATATATAAAAATATGTATTTACAATAAAAAGGAAATTATCCTGTAAGTGAAGAACATTGGAATGGGAAATACATATACAGTAAAACACAAAAATACTTAAAAATATATACATACACACACATATATTTATTTAGACCTGTGTATGTATGTATCCCTGTGTTAAAGCCCTTTACACCTGAGACCTCATAGCTTTGAGCCCTTATAACATTCTAATGCATTTTAAAAAGAATAGCCGACAGTGATATTATGAGTCGTCTAACCGTAAATTAAATGTACTGTTGATGTGCTTTGTGCAACTTTTTTGTCTCGTGTAACTGTTAACCAGACCTCTGAAGTCACGCTAACCCAACACGCGTTAAATTTTATTGCGCTGAAGCAAACGCTTTTACTTTCAATAAATGCGCTATTTCCATTATGTTCAAAGAGCCAAGAAATACCCCATATCATTCACACGCTACAGTTAGTGCGCTGCTATTAATATAGCCCACTATTCGGAAACACATGGAAAAATGTAGTTAATACAATTAATTGCTTGTATATTAAAATATAACAGGCATGAACTATTAAAATTAGCAATATACACCTTGTATTTACTTGTTGGAGCAGAAAATGTTTGACATTGTGATTTTTTCAAACAAAGATTGCATTGTTTTGCTATATCTTTTATAATCACTTATCTATAACACTAGTTGTTTTTTTAACTACAGGTTAATTAAATATATATTATTATATTATTACTCATCTCATGTTCCTTTAGACAGAAAATACATTACACTTGTACGAACTAAAAATTATACTGCATTATGGTTTGTTATTTTCTTTAATATACAAGCAAATGTATTTTCTCTTACAGAAGTGTATTTTTATTCTCAGTCCTCAGCCCTCCCCCCCCAACAGGCCAGGTTTTCTGGATTATCTTGGATGAGATCAGGTAAAATAACCATGTTTACTAATCAGCTGATTATTTCACCTGTTCTCTAGTTCAGATATACTCAAAATGTGGCCTGTTATATAAATTCTATAGTCTTTTAAAATCACAGATACTTGTTAATATATCCTATAAAAACACACAACAAACAATACACAACTTTTAGAATTTTTTTTTATCTACTGTATATTATCATGTAAATGGTATATACCTAATCTGTTGTGATTATAGCCCAAACAGTTATAGCAATATCTACATGAGAAGCTTAAAAGGGAGGCGAGGACCAATGCCTCCCCATTTTAGCTTTGTATATTTAAACATAACCATCCACTTGAGTAACTTCTCTGATAACAATGAACCTTGTTTAAAATTAAGTGCAGCTCAAGTGTTTAACTCTCTCCTGCATATGTTGCAACTAATACTATTATGTTCTTGGTAACCTTTTCACTGAATACAGGTATAGCAATGAAAATTAATGTCTAATATGATAACAAAGGTAATTACCAGTACGCTATTTTATTCTTTTAAAGTAGGCTTAATTCTTTCAACTTTACTGGCAGTAAGATATTCTGAAAACATGTTATTATGAAATCTTGCAAAGTGTAACAAACCTTGAAAAATACAAAAAATATGTTAGTTAATATAAGTAATATAAAAAGAGTAATGGCCATGACAGAAGGGAAAAAATATACAATCTTGATTCTGGTATCTTTATATTTGGAAAACAAATTATATCATAAAAAATGTGTTTTGTAAACAGAAAATAAAACATTTTACATTATAATATGCTTATCCCACCTATAGCCCAGGGACCACAATGTAATCTATATACTTCTTCAGCCTTATTACGCTATATGGGTCTCTCATGTAATACTTGACCATCCAGCCAACTCTATATCGTCAAATGTTGAAATGTGTGAGGTAATATACGTTCCCGCGATATCAATCCAGAGCAGATCGATGCTTGTGTTATTTGAGCGGAAAACTGATCATCTGCCATGACATTCGACTCTATTTTACCATCTTGCCAATTTATCAAACATTCAACAGGTACGCTTATGTCTATTCCGACGTAGCTTACTTATCATTCAAACCGCCACCCTTGAGGCCACGAATGCCATAGAAATCATTGGGAGTCTGAAATCACAGAAAGGTAATGTTGATGCTGCAAGAGAATGAAGCATATTAGATAATAAAAGTGAATTTGAAAGTTAATTAAGTAAATTAAAACAAAGCCAAAAAAAGACGCATGTTCAGTATTGAAATAATATGTTAAATAACAATATTATAATCACATATAATTTCAAGGGACAGATTCAATTTCATGTTTAGAAATCTTTGGTTTATTCTTATTTATTCATATTTGTTTTCCATCATTACTGCCATTTAAGTTTATAATGACTAAACTACCTATAATGACAGGTAATGCCTGCCTGGCAGCAGCACTAGTAGATATAGGGATACAAATGAAATAAATACATTACATAATATAGGTAACATCCTTTTTTGGATACATCTATTTGCACCATGTTTAACGCATGGAATTCCAATTCCTATTCTCCACTTCACACCAAATTGTATGCAATAATTCGCACCAAATTGGACGCAATACTCAAACTCCAAACAACCCACAAACTATTAAAATCTTCCAACACTATTTATTGGGAAATGCATAGGCACATGATTAATGAAATCAGCCAATCTGATTTAAATATACATGTTCTACTATCACTAACAAATCAAATTGCTCAATACTTATGTCATTTATCACTCATCAGAAAGTGCCATTTGTTACATTGTGTATTATACTTTGAAAGTATATATATGTGAAATTAGTATTAAAGATAAACAGTGATGATGACATTAGGACACACAGTGTAATATTATTGACCATGATTTTAATAATCAAATGATGTTTGATTCAATATAGCTCAAAGGGATAGTCTACCTAACATTAAACTGTCATGAATCAGATACAGCGGAAATTAAAATCACCTCTTTATTGTCATGCTATTTTCAGTGCTTTTCTTCCATCTCTTAAATTTAATTTTAATTAAGAAATGTCATCTTTTATGCCAGCCCGTTTTTTAACACCTGTGTAGGAGTGGTGTTTAAAACCAGACTCAGGAAGTGATACACAGGTGCAGAAAGAAAACTGTCCCAGCTCTTAAAATATCCATTGTTTGCAAATAAATACAGTACATATGATACCCAGATTTCATGTTATATTCACCATTATTCTCGCTCAGAATAATAATATCTGTGCAAAGATATATGTACAAATTCTAGCAATAATAATCATTTTTAAAAAAGAAAAAAACATGAGATAGGCATATCATGATTTCTAGAACTACAAATACACATTAATTTATGTAAAAATATCATATATCAGATTTTTTTGTATAAAAAATAAATAGAAAAATAACTTTCTGTGAGATATTATTGTTTGTTCAGGTATAAATCTAGCTATTTCTTAGACATATGAAAGATGAAAAATAAAAGATTAGCTTTAGAGAAATGTGCTTGCTCATGGACAGTAATGTAATGGTATAAATAAAGTTGGAAAAAACAGAATATCCACAACAAGTTCCATTGTTTGTATGCCTGAAGAAAAGACCGGTTTAAGGTCTAGAAACGCGTAGCAATTTGTATGGATTAAAACTCCTTGATTTTAAATATACGGAAGTTGTCCTTTTGTTCACCTTTGTTCACCTTTTGAGCCTTCCTGGTAAAGGTTTCAAAGTATTTAATCTACCGCAGTGTCTCAGACATTAGCTGCACAGACGTTCATCAATCAAACAAACGCTGAATATCACCTGTGTACAGCCTGCCGGAGGCCACCCAGTGTGCTAGCCACTGAAAGTGTTAGCCTGCCTGTTAGCACCGGTTACAATACGGTGCATTTACCTCTGGTAAGCCTTAACATTTACCTCCTATTTTGGCTTTGATTCAACAATATTACGCTATGTGGCGCCCTCTTTTCTACTTTTAAATTACAGATACCTTCTTCCCGAAGACCAGAGGAGCCTTGCCGCCAGCACATTTGATTACTTCACAAGACACAGCACCATTTTCTCACATGAACTAATATGGTTTGTCCATAGACACTAATCACTCATATATATAATTTTTGTTAGCGCACCCCGCTCACGGTTCCCCTCGGGGTTCCTCTTTTTTGACAATCCACAACATCGATGACTCTTATTTATCAACAGTCAGGTGCTCATCTCGCTGGACTTGATGTGCGTGTTTTTGACAGACTTTTTAATAAATAAGTATGTAGATTTGTGGCAGCGATGTCTGGCGATGTCTGGCAAGTGTATTGACTCCAGCGAATGCGCCTAGATTGAATCTTTGATAAATCGGCCCCTTTGGCTCTAAAGAGCTGGTTGAAATTGGTCATAAGTCAAAATTCTTAAACCTTTTGCTGCTGGGCCATTTTCACACCACTGCGCAAGAGGTGTTTTTAGTTTTCTGGCTCTCATTTCATTTTTAGAAAATAACTTTAGTTTGCATAAATTTAATAATATGAGAAAATGCTACCATATTAAAAGGATAGGAAAGTCAACATTAAACTTGCATGATTCAGATAGAGCATGTCATTTTAAGACACTTTTAAATTCACTTCTATTTTCAAATGTGCTTCGTTCTCTTAGTATCCATTGTTAAAAAATGAATACACACATATCATACACTAGTGGGAGATGCTGCTTATTGGTGCCTGCACACATTTGTCTCTTGTGATTGGCTAAATATATATTTCCAGCTTCCTGTCAGTAGTGCAATGCTGTCCCTTCAGCAATGGATAACATGAGAATGAAGACAATGTGATAATAGAATTAAATTGGAAAGTTGTTTAAAATTGTATGCATCTGAATCATAAAAGAACATTTTGGGTCTACTATCCCTTTAAAAAAATATTTTTTTTTATGCAGTGTACATAGTGAATAGGAGCATGGGAGTCATTATTTCCAAAATATTTCAAACACACATTTTGTTGTCCAACATTTGTCATCAGGTCACCTTCCAAAAACAGTACAATTTATGATTTTATACTTCATATTTCAATTAAACTTAACAATTGAAAATCAGAAAAGAGAACAATTATTATTTTTGTCATTATTTATCATCTTGCAATTTATGCAGAAAACGAGTAGGTATCAAATATCTAACATCCAAATATTACACAAATTTAAAATTACTGAATTACCAGAATGATTTTTTTATCTGTATGTATGGTCTTATCCAGGTCCAAGATCACTCCGCATAGCAAAATATATTTACAAAACTATACGAAAAAACCCATTAAGAGCCAGATTACGAGTGGAGCGCCATCTTAACGTGCACCCATAAAAGGGCAAATGTGCCCCTTTATGAGCGAACCTTAAATAACGAGCGATTACAAGTGGCTGGTCAATGCTAACGTCAACTTGTTTGTTTCACTTTGCGCTAAACGCATTTAAATAAAAGTCAGACCTCTGGTTAAGTATAAAAAGTTGCCCCAATTACCCCAAACATAAAGCGAACAGTACATTAAAATAAAATATAAATATGAAAAAATAAAAAAAATAAAAACTGCTCAAAGCAGTTATACATTTATATTGCACTCCACTTGTAATCTGGCCCTAAATAGTTGTACATACAAACCACCGGAAACCAGTGGTTTGAAAAAGGCCAGTGTACGAGCTGAAATACCTTGATTTATTTTGTCCTTTTCGTCCCCGGTTGGTGAAGACTTCTCAAGGTAAGGTGATCTTCAAGGGGTTAGTGTTAGGTATTATTAAGGGGGGATTGGGTGGGTTTTAGAGTAGGGTTGGGTGTGTGGGTGGTGGGTTTTAATGTTGGCGGGGTATTGTACTTTTTTTTACAGGTAAAAGAGCTGATTACTTTGGGGCAATGCCCCGCAAAAGGCCCTATAAGGGCTATTTGTAATTTAGTATAGGGTAGGGCTTTTTTTTTTTATTATTATTATTATTTTATTAGAGGGATTAGATTAGGTGTAATTAGTTTAAATAACTTGTACTTATTTTATTATTTTCTGTAATTTAGTGGGGGTTTTTTTCCGTACTTTAGATAATTGTATTTAATTGTAGTTAATTTAGGGAATTAATTTATTTATAGTGTAGTGTATAGTGTTAGGTGTAATTGTAACTTAGGTTAGGTTTTATTTTACAGGTAAATGTGTCTTTATTTTAACTAGGTAGCTATTAAATAGTTAATAACTATTTAATAACTATTCTACCTAGTTAAAATAAATACAAACTTGCATGTAAAATAAAAATAAACCCTAAGCTAGATACAATGTAACTATTAGTTATATTGTAGCTAGCTTAGGGTTTATTTTATAGGTAAGTATTTAGTTTTAAATAGGAATTATTTAGTTAATGATAGGAATTAGTGATGTCGCAAACCTAAAAATTTGGGTTCGCGAACGGCGGAATCGAACTTCCGCAAAAGTTTGCGAACGGGCGAACCGGGTGAACCGCCATAGACTTCAATAGGCAGGCGAATTTTAAAACCCACAGGGACTCTTTCTGGCCACAATAGTGATGGAAAAGTTGTTTCAAGGGCACTAACACCTGGACTGTGGCATGCCGGAGGGGGATCCATGGCAAAACTCCCATGGAAAATTACATAGTTAATGCAGAGTCGGGTTTTAATCCATAAAGGGCATAAATCACCTAACATTCCTAAATTGTTTGGAATAATGTGCTTTAAAACATCAGGTATGATGTTGTATCGATCAGGTAGTGTAAGGGTTATATGTAAGGGTTACGCCCGCTTCACAGTGCACAGTGTAGGTGATATACCTGCCCTGACCATGCTTTGCAGACCAGGTATCAGTGGTCAGATGGACCCTTGCCCCAACACTGTGTGCCAGACATGCCATTATAGCACACTTATATGGCTTTGGCATTGCTTTTTGGTAATTAGAAGGCTGCTAAATGCCACTGCGCACCACACATGTTTTATGCCCAGCAGTGAAGGGGTTAATTAGGGAGCATGTAGGCAGCTTGTAGAGTTCATTTTAGCTTAAGTGTAGTGTAGTAGACAACCCAAAGTATTGATCTAGGCCAGTGTTTTTCAACCAGTGTGCCGTGGCACACTAGTGTGCAGTGAGAGATCCTCAGGTGTGCCGCGGCAGACTGACAACAGTGCGGGGGTGTTTGTGAATGAATGTCAATATGTCATATATAGTTTGTAGGAGGCATGGCATAGAAGCACAGTGCAGTGTGTGTATATATATATATATATATATATATATATATATATATATACTGTATATATATATATATATATATATATATATATATATATATATATATATATATACTGTATATATATATATATATATATATATATATATATATATCCTGTATTAGGCTACAATGTGTAATTTTGTAAAATTTTGGGATGGTGGTGTGCCACAGGATTTTTTAATGTAAAAAAGTGTGCCACGGCAAAAAAAAGGTTGCAAATCACTGATCTAGGCCCATTTTGGTACATTTCATGCCACCATTTCACCGCCAAATGCGATCAAATAAAAAAAAATGTTCACTTTTTCACAAACTTTAGGTTTCTCACAGAAATTATTTACAAACAACTTATGCAATTATGGCATACATGGTTGTAAATGCTTTTCTGTGATCCCCTTTGTTCGGAAATAGCAGACTTATATGGCTTTGGCGTTGCTTTTTGGTAATTAGAAGGCTGCAAAATGCCACTGCGCACCACACGTGTTTTATGCCCAGCAGGGAAGGGGTTAATTAGGGAGCTTGTAGAGTTAATTTTAGCTTAAGTGTAGTGTAGTAGACAACCCAAAGTATTGATCTAGGCCCATTTTGGTATATTTCATGCCACCATTTCACCGCCAAATGCGATCAAATAAAAAAAAAATTATTCACTTTTTCACAAACTTTATGTTTCTCACAGAAATCATTTACAAACAACTTATGCAATTGTGGCATAAATGGTTGTAAATGCTTCTCTGGGATCCCTTTTGTTTACAAATAGCAGACTTATATGGCTTTGGCGTTGCTTTTTGGTAATTAGAAGGCTGCTAAATGCCACTGCGCACCACACGTGTTTTATGCCCAGCAGTGAAGGGGTTAATTAGGGAGCATGTAGGCAGCTTGTAGAGTTAATTTTAGCTTAAGGGTAGTGTAGTAGACAACCCAAAGTATTGATCTAGGCCCATTTTGGTATATTTCATGCCACCATTTCACCGCCAAATGCGATCAAATTTAAAAAAAAACAAATATTTTCGCAATTTTAGGTTTCTCACTGAAATTATTTACAAACAGCTTGTGCAATTATGGCACAAATGGTTGTAAATGCTTCTCTGGGATCCCCTTTGTTCAGAAATAGCAGACATATATGACTTTGGCGTTGCTTTCTGGTAATTAGAAGGCCGCTAAATGCTGCTGCGCATCACACGTGTATTATGGCTAGCAGTGAAGGGGTTAATTAGGTAGCTTGTAGGGAGCTTGCAGGGTTAATTTTAGCTTTAGTGTAGAGATCAGCCTCCCACCTGACACATCAGACCCCCTGATCCCTCCCAAACAGCTCCCTTCCCTCCCCCACCCCACAATTGTCCCCGCCATCTTAAGTACTGGCAGAAAGTCTGCCAGTACTAAAATAAAAGGTTTTTAAATTTTTTTATTATTTTTTTAGCATATTTACATATTCTGTGGTGTAGCATCCTCTCTTAACCCCCAACCTCCCTGATCCCCCCAAAAAAAGCTCTCTAATCCTCCCCATCAGCCTTATTGGCGGCCATCTTGGGTACTGGCAGCTGTCTGCTATTATTTCACAGTCAAAAAAGTGTTGTTTTTTTTAAATGTACACTACTGTTACACCAGATATGAGTGGTGGCACTGGGCAAGTGGGCCCAGTATACGCTGTGAGGCTGACAGACACGCTGGCAGGCAGGCAACTGCAATTAGATTACACAGGGGAAAAAAAAAAAAAAGCAGACTGATGTTCTAGCCCTAAAAAGGGTTTTTTGGGGTGCTTTCCTTACAGCAGAGATCAGATGAGTCCTTCAGGACTGTAGTGGACACTGAATACACTAGCCTAGCTATCGATTTCCCTATTAAATCAGCAGCAGCTACACTGTCTCTCCTCTCACTAAGAATGCAGCTTCCAAATGAATCTAAAATGGATGCTGTCCAGGAGGTGGGAGGGTCTGGGAGGGAGGGTCTGCTGCTTATTGGTTGTAATGTGTCTTCTGACTGTGAGGTACAGGGTCAAAGTTTACTCAATGATGACGAATAGGGGGCGGATCGAACATCGCATATGTTCGCCCGCCGAGGCAAACGCGAACATGCTATGTTCACCGGGAACTATTCGCCGGCGAACTATTCGCGACATCACTAATAGGAATATTTATTTAGATTTATTTAAACTATATTTAAGTTAGGGGGGTGTTAGGGTTAGACTTTTAATATAGTGGCGGCGACGTTGGGGGCGGCAGATTAGGGGTTAATAATATAATGTAGGTGTCGGTGATGTCGGGGGCGGCAGATTAGGGGTTAATAAGTGTAAGATTAGGGGTGTTTAGACTTGGGGTTCATGTTAGGGTGTTAGGTGTATACATAACTTTTATTTCCCCATAGGAATCAATGGGGCTGTGTTAGGAGCTGAACGCTGCTTTTTTGCAGGTGTTAGTTTTTTTTTAGCACGATCAGCCAGTTCACCGCTACCGTAAGCAGCGCTGGTAGCTTACATCGCTACCGTAAGCAGCGCTGGTATATTTGTAAAAACCCGTAATACCAGCGCTGTCTGTAGGTGAGCGGTGAGCATAAACTGCTCTTTAGCACCGCACCTCTGTTACCGCAAAACTCGTAATCTAGGCGATTGTTTTTAATTAAAAGCAGATTGGATTTAATATTAACTATTTTTGGAGTCTTATTCTACTGTTTGCTGAGACCGTCTCAGAGGAGATCACCAAAGACAGTAAGCTGGGACACTGTGATACCCCAGTATGCTCTTTTAGCACACTACTAGGGTTGTGCCAATACCATTGTGAGTATACACTTATTCATTTTATATTTTTGTGGGACACTTCATATTATTTTTTTGCAGGTTATCAGTCTTACCATAATGATAACTTCATGGCTATATGGACATGAAACACATTATTTAAATTGTTCAACCTCACTCTTTTTAAATGCAGGGTATTATGATATGTTGCTATGGTAAGGGGGAAAGAAGTAAGGCCTCTTAAAAATAATCAGATCCTAAAAAATATAGCCAAAGATGAGAGATAACTGTCGCTGTCCCTAATTGTCACTAAGGGGATATTTATCAAAGCCTCAACTTTTTTGCATTCCCCGGCACCAATATGCTCACCTAACATCGCGGCCGCGTATCTCAATACGCTGTCCATATTTATAAAAAAAGTCAGCAAAAAGACTGGCACCAAGTACGGGGCAATGAGCATCGGACTGTTGTTAACTAACAGTCATCGATCTTGCGTCTATTCAGCTTTTTACCAAATTTATTTATACCCTGTCACTAAACGCTGCCAGTAAACTAAAATGTTTAACCCTTATCCCGCCACTTCCCAACCCCGCTGCAACATAAATAAAGTTATTAACCCCTATCTCGCCACTCCTGGACCGCGCCGCAACATAAATAAAGTTATTAACCCCTATCTGGCCGCTCCCTGACCCTGCCGCAACATAAAGTTATTAACCCCTATCCCGCTGCTCCCCGACCCCGTCGCAACATAAATAAAGTTATTAACCCCTAACCCTCTTCCCTCCCACATCACTACCACTAGCTAAAACTATTAACCCCTAAACCGCCAGCCCCCCACATCACCATAAACTAAATTAAGCTATTAACCCCTAAACCTAACAACCCACTAACTTTAAATTAAAATTACCACATCCCTATCTTAAAATAAATTTAAACTTAACTGTAGAATTAAAATAAACTATTTTTAAACTATTAATTAACCTACCCTAACTAATATCTTACAATTAAATTAAACTAACAATTAAATAAACTAAATTACATATTAAAAAAACCTAACCCTACTAAAATTATTTAAATCTACTATTAAACCTTATTACAAATTGCAAAAAAAAAATACCTGTAAAAAAAATACAAACACCCCCCAACAGTAAAGCCCACCACCCAACCAACCAACCCCCCAAATAAAAAAAACTATCTAAAATAACCTGAAAAGGGCATTTGTATGGGCATTGCCCTTAAAAGGGCATTTAGCTCTTTTACATGCCCAGAGCCTAATCTAAAAATAAAACCCACCCAAAAAAAACTTAAAAAAACCTAACACTAACCCCAGACGATCCACAGTTCTTGAAGTCCTGCTTGAAGGATCCATCCACCCGGCTAAGTCATCATCCAGGCGGCAAGAAGTGTTCATCCAGACGGCCTCTTCCATCTTCATCCAGCCGAAGAAGTCTTCATCCAGACTGAATCTTCTATTTTCATCCATCCGGCGTGGAGCGGGTCCAATCTGAAGACATAGGCATGGAGCATCCTCTCCATACGGTCGCCGCCGTAAACTGGAACTTCAATGCAAGTGAAGTCATCTAGTATGGTGAATTAATTCATTGTTTCATTGTGTTGTGATATATTTTGTGTTGATTAGATATATCAAGTAATTTTCTAAGATATTTTAAGTATTTTTTTTGTTTTGTTTTGTTTTGTAAACATTTATAATAATGAAAGGATTAATGAAGAAAATTGCTAAGGTCAACAACCCTGAAATACTAGTTGGTTGTATGCAGGGAGCTACAGACTCTTGGGTTGAAGCTCAAAGTATTATAGTTAATTCCATTAACACTAAGAAAATATCTAAGAAAAATTGTACAGCTGCACTTATATTTGCTGCCCAGTGGATATCGGAGCAGTTTAAAATCAATACGGCTAGATTTAGAGTTTTGTCGGTAACGACCCGCGTAGCTAACGCTGGCTTTTTTCTGGCCGCACCTTTAAAATAACTCTGGTATTGAGAGTCCACAGAATCGCTGCGTTAGGCTCCAAAAAAGGAGCGTAGAGCATTTTTAACGCAACTGCAACTCTCGATACCAGAGTTGCTTACGGATGCGGCCAGCCTAAAAAACATGCTTGTGCACGATTCCCCCATAGAAAACAATGGGGCTGTTTGAGCTGGAAAAAAACCTAACACCTGCAAAAAAGCCACGTTCAGCTCCTAATGCAGCCCCATTGTTTGCTATGGGGAAACACTTCCTACGTCTGCACCTAACACTCTAACATGCACCCCGAGTCTAAACACCCCTAACCTTACACTTATTAACCTCTAATCTGCCGCCCCCGCTATCGCTGACCCCTGCATATTATTATTAACCCCTAATCTGCCGCTCCGTAAACCGCCGCAACCTACATTATAGCTATGTACCCCTAATCTGCTGCCCCTAACACAGCCGACCCCTATATTAAATTTATTAACTCCTAATCTGCCGCCCACAACGTCGCCCACACCTGTCTACACTTATTAACCCCTAATCTGCCGAGCGGACCGCACCGCTACTATAATAAAGTTATTAACCCTTAATCTGCCTCACTAACCCTATAATAAATAGTATTAACCCCTAATCTGCCCTCCCTAACATCGCCGACAGCTAACTTCAATTATTAACCCCTAATCTGCCGACCGGAGCTCACCGCTATTCTAATAAATGTATTAACCCCTAAAGCTAAGTCTAACCCTAACACTAAAACCCCCCTAAATTAAATATAATTTTAATCTAACGAAATTAATTAACTCTTATTAAATAAATTATTCCTATTTAAAGCTAAATACTTACCTGTAAAATAAAGCCTAATATAGCTACAATATAAATTATAATTACATTGTAGCTATTTTAGGATTAATATTTATTTTACAGGCAACTTTGTAATTATTTTAACCAGGTACAATAGCTATTAAATAGTTAAGAACTATTTAATAGTTACCTAGTTAAAATAATAACAAAATTACCTGTAAAATAAATCCTAACCTAAGTTATAATTAAACCTAACACTACACTATCATTAAATTAATTAAATAAAATATCTACAATTTCCTACAATTAAACCTAACACTACACTATCAATACATTAATTAAATACAATATCTACAAATAACTACAATGAAATAAACTAACTAAAGTACAAAAAATAAAAAAGAACTAAGTTACAAAAAATAAAAAAATATTTACAAACATAAGAAAAATCTTACAACAATTTTAAACTAATTGCACCTACTCTAAGCCCCCTAATAAAATAACAAAGCCCCCCAAAATAAAAAAATGCCCTACCCTATTCTAAATTACTAAAGTTCAAATCTCTTTTACCTTACCAGCCCTGAACAGGGCCCTTTGCGGGGCATGCCCCAAGAAGTTCAGCTCTTTTGCCTGTAAAAAATAACATACAATACCCCCCCCCCAACATTACAACCCACCACCCACATACCCCTAATCTAACCCAAACCCCCCTTAAATAAACCTAACACTAAGCCCCTGAAGATCTTCCTACCTTATCTTCACCATACCAGGTTCACCGATCCGTCCTGAAGAGCTCGTCCGTTGTCCTGATCCAAGCCCAAGCGGGGGGCTGAAGAGGTCCATGATCCGTCTGAAGTCTTCATCCAAGCGGGAGCTGAAGAGGTCCATGATCCGGATGAAGTCTTCATCCAAACGGGAGCTGAAGAGGTCCATGATCCGGATGAAGTCATCTATCAACGGCATCTTCAATCTTCTTTCTTCGGGAGCCATCATCTTCCATCCGACACGGAACATCCTCTTCTCCCGACGCCTATTAGCCGAATGACGGTTCCTTTAAGGGACGTCATCCAAGATGGCGTCCCTCGAATTCACATTGGCTGATAGGATTCTATCAGCCAATGGGAACTAAGGTAGGAATATTCTGATTGGCTGATGGAATCAGCCAATCAGAATCAAGTTCAATCCGATTGGCTGATTCGATCAGCCAATCAGATTGAGCTCGCATTCTATTGGCTGTTCCGATCAGCCAATAGAATGCGAGCTCAATCTGATTGGCTGATCGGATCAGCCAATCGGATTGAACTTGATTCTTATTGGCTGATTTCATCAGCCAATCAGAATATTCCTACCTTAATTCCGATTGGCTGATAGAATCCTATCAGCCAATGTGAATTCGAGGGACGCCATCTTGGATGACGTCCCTTAAAGGAACCGTCATTCGGCTAGTAGGCGTCGGGAGAAGAGGATGTTCCGCGTCGGATGGAAGATGATGGCTCCCGAAGAAAGAAGATTGAAGATGCCGTTGATAGATAACTTCATCCGGATCATGGACCTCTTCAGCTCCCGTTTGGATGAAGACTTCATCCGGATCATGGACCTCTTCAGCTCCCGCTTGGATGAAGGCTTCAGACGGATCATGGACCTCTTCAGCCCCCCGCTTGGGCTTGGATCAGGACATCAGAGGGGCTCTTCAGGACGGATTGGTGAACCTGGTATGGTGAAGATAAGGTAGGAAGATCTTCAGGGGCTTAGTGTTAGGTTTATTTAAGGGGGGTTTGGGTTAGATTAGGGGTATGTGGGTGGTGGGTTGTAATGTTGGGGGGGGGGGTATTGTATGGTTTTTTTTTACAGGCAAAAGAGCTGAACTTCTTGGGGCATGCCCCGCAAAGGGCCCTGTTCAGGGCTGGTAAGGTAAAAGAGCTTTGAACTTTAGTAATTTAGAATAGGGTAGGGCATTTTGTTATTTTGTGGGGCTTTGTTATTTTATTAGGGGGCTTAAAGTCGGTGTAATTAGTTTAAAATTGTTGTAAGATTTTTCTTATGTTTGTAAATATTTTTTTATTTTTTGTAACTTATTTCTTTTTTATTTTTTGTACTTTAGTTAGTTTATTTCATTGTAGTTATTTGTAGGAATTGTATTTAATTAATTTATTGATAGTGTAGTGTTAGGTTTAATTGTAGATAATTGTAGGTATTTTATTTAATTTATTTATTGATAGTCTAGTGTTAGGTTTAATTGTAACTTAGGTTAGGATTTATTTTACAGGTAAATTTGTAATTATTTTAACTATTTTAGCTATTAAATAGTTCTTAACTATTTAATAGCTATTGTACCTGGTTAAAATAAATACAGAGTTACCTGTAAAATAAATATTAATCCTAAAATAGCTATAATATAATTATAATTTATATTGTAGCTATATTAGGATTTATTTTACAGGTAAGTATTTAGCTTTATATAGGAATAATTTATTTAAGAAGAGTTAATTAATTTCGTTAGATTTAAATTATATTTAAGTTAGGGGGGTGTTAGTGTTAGGGTTAGACTTAGCTTTAGGGGTTAATACATTTATTAGAATAGCGGTGAGCTCCGGTCGGCAGATTAGGGGTTAATAATTGAAGTTAGGTGTCGGGATGTTAAGGAGGGCAGATTAGGGGTTAATACTATTTATTATAGGGTTAGTGAGGCGGATTAGGGGTTAATAACTTTATTATAATAGCAGTGCGGTCCGCTCGGCAGATTAGGGGTTAATAAGTGTAGGCAGGTGGAGGTGATGTTGAGGGCGGCAGATTAGGGGTTAATAAATATAATATAGGGGTCGGCGGTGTTAGGGGCAGCAGATTAGGGGTACATAGCTATAATGTAGGTGGCGGCGCTTTGCGGTCGGCAGATTAGGGGTTAATTATTGTAGGTAGCTGGTGGCGACGTTGTGGGGGGCAGGTTAGGGGTTAATAAATATAATACAGAGGTCGGCGGTGTTAGGGGCAGCAGATTAGGGGTACATAGGGATAACTTAGCTGGTGGCGCTTTGCGGTCGGCAGATTAGGGGTTAAAAAAAAATAATCAAATGGCGGCGATGTGGGGGGACCTCGGTTTAGGGGTACATAGGTAGTTTATGGGTGTTAGTGTACTTTAGAGTACAGTAGTTAAGAGCTTTATAAACCGGCGTTAGCCCAGAAAGCTCTTAACTACTGACTTTTTTCTGCGGCTGGAGTTTTGTCGTTAGATTTCTAACGCTCACTTCAGACACGACTCTAAATACCGGAGTTAGAAAGATCCCATTGAAAAGATAGGATACGCAAATGACGTAAGGGTATCTGCGGTATGGAAAAGTCGCGGCTGAAAAGTGAGCGTTAGACCCTTTTTTGAGTGACTCCAAATTCCTGAGGTAGCCTAAGACCAGCGTTAGGAGCCTCTAACGCTGGTTTTCACGGCTATCGAGAAACTCCAAATCTAGGTCTTAGTGTGCAGAGATTAAATTTAGAAAGTAAGGTAAAGGAATTTAATTTAATAATTAGAAGATTAAATATTTCAGCAAGTACTGCTACTGCTTTGAGTGTGGAAAACAGGCAAACTATGCTTGAAAATAAAGAGCTGCGCAGGGAGAATGAACAGCTTACTGAGTGGTTGAAGGATGCACATTGATCTATACAAATTCTGGCATCTACCAGTCATAAAGAATCTGACCATTCAAGCTGTCTTACTCAAGGAAATCACCTTAAAGAGCAGTTAAGGGTAAATAATGATGAGGTTATTGCTGTTAATGTTCCTAACTATGACAAAAATTGTATGGATTTTGACGTTTTTCAAAAGTGTGATGTAACTTATAGTATGCCTGTGAAAATGGTTCCCATTTCTACTGAGCAAAGGCTAGATGCCCAAGGTTTAACTGTATCTGAAACCAGGGTATGTGTGCCATTAACCAGAAAAGAGGCTTGAAGTTAAAAATAGATCCAGGTTAAAACACAAGAGATGAGGAAGGAGGAAAATATTTTACCAATGGAATGTAATGAAAAACTATCTTGTTTCTCTATAGAATTGATGCAAATGCTGGTAAAAAGGAATGAAGTAAGATTTGAAAAAGTAAAAATAGAAGTGGAAAATACCCTAAGAATAGTGAACAATTTTGAAAAAGATCAAAATTTTGATAAATTAAATGGAGAAATGAAAACATATGGCTAAGGGCGGAGCCATCCTTCAAATAACATGGCCGCATGTCATCAGTGCTCCGTTGTTCAGTGAGCTTCCACACCAAATTCCAGCAACCCAGCCGTGGTCCTGGGGACAAATGTGCAAGCCTCTTGTCCACCATACTTTAGACAACCCATTAATGCCCTGAAAGGGTAGAGAAAATGTTGCACTATGGAGCCTAAGCGACATCAAGCTGAAATGGAGCGGCATCATTACAAAGTACCCTGGAGATGGGGCTGAGTATACAGCCACTGAGACTGGTTATGTTTTATCTTAGCTCCGACGCAGGTGGAACTATCTTCAAAATAGTATGATTAAAACCAGTTGTCAAGAGTTCTTATGCGCTTCGGAGCTGGGGTGAGAGTGGCTTGCCATTGCCCCGGGACTGCGGGGTTAAACGGAGGCAAATTCAGCGACCTGACAGGACAGAAAATAAGTAGGCAAAGAGTAATCAACGTTTGATAGCCATACAATAAAGAGAAGGCTGCCGAGAGCTGTCTCAGTGACTACTGGCCAGTTGGCTACCTCGTTGAGCGGCAGACATAGATCAGGCAACTGTAAGTACAACTGGAATTTTGTTACAAAGGCACCAGCTAATAATTTATTAAGCAAACAAAGAACCAACAATCAGCCTTATTAAAATGAAAACATTTACAAGAAAACTTAGTTCTGACGCACCTAATAACTATAGGGTGGGAAAAAACACCATCTTGACTTCACACACTAAATTTATAGGGGCCGTTGTGAAACCATACAGCTGCAGGAGGCCTCAGAGCAGATAGACAACAGCCATTGAGTTGATTTAATAGAGTATTGGTGCGAACATACAGGAAGCCTGATGTAGTTAATGGAATTGCCATAACAAGAGAGAGGGCAGCATGATTTCTGGGCTCTGTGCAACAAACATATGAAAATAGCAGGCTCTCTTTGGTGGCGGTCTGCAAGGCTTAATACCAACTAGAACTACAGACCTGATAAAGTAGTAACGAGATTGGGGTCTGAAGAGGCACAGCAGTTTGGCGGAAGACAGCTGATACTTAGCTGCGCCATGTGGCAATATCAAACCCAGCAAACTCGGTACTGCAGGGCTACTGGGACAGTGGGAAACTTGATACAGCACCCTTGGGCTGTCCCTCTGTATGGATGCTCCTTCAGCCTGCTCAATCTTTTGCAGCAGCATGGGACATTGAGATCGCAGATGTCTGTCCATAAGATTGGAATAGGGTAATGTGGTACTGCATACTTAACTAAGCTTGCGGACCTTGCCCTCACAAGAGGTCAAACTGAACACCTTTAAGTTATTTTTGTCATATTTAATACCTATTAGGCTTGTTACTTTTGCTTATTTCTGGTTGTTTATTATATTATCTAATAATAACAATACCTTAAAAGACAGAAATGTTTTATGTTCTGAAATACATCTTTGTACTTTATGCTCTTGACATTTTATTTCTGTCTTTTATAGTCTATAGGCACTGTTCGGGTGGGGTATTGTTTGTGCTAGGTACTATTTGCCCAAGGTACCGTTTGAGCAGGATATTGTATGTGCTAGGTGCTGTGTGTGCTAGGTGCTGAATGTGCTGGGCACGGTATGTGCTATGTAATGTATGTGCTAGGTGCTGTGTGTGCTAGGCACTACATGTGCTAGGTATTGTGTGTGCTAGGTACTGTATGTGCTAGGTATTGTGTGTGCTAGGTACTGTGTGTGCTAGGTAATGTGTGTGCTAGGTACTGCGTGTGCTAGGTAATGTGTGTGCTAGGTACTGCGTGTGCTAGGTACTGCGTGTCCTGGGTACTGCGTGTGGTGGGTACTGCATGTGCTGGGTACTGCGTGTGCTAGGTACTGCGTGTGCTAGGTACTGTATGTTCTAGGTTGTTGGGTACAATGCACCGTATGTGTTAGATACTGTATGTGCTAGGTGCTGCGTGTGCTAGGTGCTGCGTGTGCTAGGTACTGTATGTTCTAGGTTGTTGGGTACTATGCACCCTATGTGTTAGATACTGTATGTGCTAGGTGCTGCGTGTGCTAGGTGCTGCATGTGCTAGGTGTTGCGTGTGCTAGGTGCTGCGTGTGCTAGGTGCTGCAGGTGCTAGGTGCTGCGTGTGCTAGGTGCTGCGGGTGCTAGGTGCTGCGTGTGCTAGGTTGTTGGGTACTATGTGCCCTATGTGCTAGGTACTGTATGTGCTAGGTACTGTATGTGCTAGGTACTGTATGAGCTAGGTACTGTATGTGCTAGGTACTGTATGTGCTAGGTTCTGCGTATGCTAGGTGCTGCGTGTGCTAGGTGCTGTGTGTGCTAGGTGCTGCGTGTGCTAGGTGCTGCATGTGCTAGGTGCTGCGCGTTCTAGGTGCTGTATGTGCTAGGTTGTTGGGTACTATGTGCCCTATGTACTGGGTACTGTTCGTGCTAGGTACAGTGAGTGTTGTGTACGGTCTGGGCTAAGTGCAGTGTGCTAAGTACAGTGTGTGCTAGACACAGCCTCAAGATCCCTCAGTGATCTTCCGATCAATGCTATCTCCTCTATATTGCTATGTTCAGTTGTCTTAGACTATATTTATAGAATACTGAGAGTTTGATATAATTCTAGGTATGGCTGGAATACAATCTTTTCCTCCTAAAGTACAAAAATGTCCTTTATACTGGCTTCATTCTATACTTCATTCTCTGGCTCCCCCCCACTCCACATTCAGAGCCCACATCAGGGTTCAAGTTGGGTGAACTATTTTTACCCCAAAACATGTCAGAACTGCTTGTTTAAGGTCACCTTCCCTTTTCATGGTGGGGATATCTGTTATATCAATGTTTTGATTGTGGTTGTGGTTGGACCTGCGTGTCTGATCCTTTTGTTTCTGTCAACTTGAGCAGGAGACCTGCGTGTCTCCAATTGTTACTTCTAATTTTAAAAACCAAATAAAAAATTAAAAAACAAAACAAAAAAACATACGGCTAGATTACGAGTTTTGTCGGTAAAGACTTGCGTTGCTAATGAGGCTTTTTTTTCAAGCTCTGATTTTAAACAACACTGGTATTACAAGTTTTCTGAATGGCTGCGTTAGCCTCAGAAAAGTGAGCGTTGAGCAAATTTAGCTCCACTTCTCACTGTTATACCAGCGTTGCTTACGGTAGCCGTAAGCTGGCTAAAACGTGCTCGTGCGCGATTTCCCCCTAGGAAACAATGGGGCCGAGACGGCTGAAAAAAACCCTAACACCTGCAAATGCAGCCCCATTGTTTCCTAAGGGAAAATACTTTTAATGTCTACACCTAACACCCTAACATGAACCCCGAGTCTAAACACCCCTAACTTTACACTCATTAACCCCTAATCTGCCGCCCCCGACATCGTCGCCACCTTCATTATACTATTAACCTCTAATCTGCCGCTCCAGACACCGCCGCCACCTACGTTATACCTGATTGGAACAGCCAATAGAATGCAAGCTCAATCCTATTGGTTGATTGGATCAGCCAATAGGATTTTTCCTACCTTAATTCTGATTGGCTGATAGAATCCTATCAGCCAATCAGAATCGTCATTCGTCGTCTAGTCGTCGGTCTGTTTGGAAGCTCCACATCGGATGTCTTCAAGATGGTGCCGCTCCGGAAGGATGAAGAAAGAAGATGTCGCTTGGATGAAGACTTCTGCCGGTCTGGATGTCCTCTTCTGCCCGGATAGGATGAAGACTTCGGACCCTCTGGAGGACCTCTTCTTGCCGGATTGGATGAAGACTTCGGCCCGGCTGGGTGAAGACAGCTCAAGGTAGGGTGATCTTCAGGGCGTTAGTGTTAGTTTTTTTTAATGGGGATTGGGTGGGTTTTAGAGTAGGGGAAGAAGCGTTATGTGAAACGCGCGTCAGGGGCATTGCTCACGAGGTCATAGTACCTCACTGTTTTTAGCCACTCGCTCGCTAGTATATTTTTTCTACAATTATAGAATACATGCGTGTGTGAAATTTGAGCAGATTAACAATAATACAGTCTCCGATATAGTAGAGACCTTTGCAGGTGGTGATATGAATGTTGAAGTGTTATTAGCTAGAAGTAACATTAATGATAGCCTCCGCTATAGAAGAGGCTTTTTTTTTTTTTTTTTTTTTTTTTTTTTTTTTTAAGCCAGGGGTTATGAGAGTTTCTTACTTTGTTAATTTGTACAACGGATAACTCACAAAATCTTAAACTACATGTGTTCAGCAAACAAGGTGGCAACTAGATATTAGTGCAAGGCCTAAACCACATGTGTTTTGGCAAGCAAGGTGACAACTAGATATTAGTGCCAGGCTCACTTTAATATAATAACTACAACAATTGGTTAACAAAAAATCAACGGTACTGACATACAGGTTATAATATTTGATGTATATTATCTTAAAATATTTTTGTACATATGGAATAATACCTCGGCATTACCTAAGCTATACCACAACAGTGCAGCCTAGCATATAACTCTTTGTAACTGGGAGATATTAGGTATCATTTCACTTTTCCGGTTGTGCTAATATGTATCAAACATACAATTACATTTATTAGTAAACACACATATACCGGTCATACTATTTAGAATACCGGGTCACACAACACCACAGTGGTCAGACCTGGACTGTTGAACCTAAGCTCTCAGTCATATCGCAATATATTTAATTGACCCTGGTGATACCGGGTGTTACTTTGTGTCTACTATTAGTACACATATCACTTACAATTTCTCTGAGCAATACTGCTGAACTCCAGCTCTCAGGTATATTGCAATATAATCAAATTATTTCTGTGATATCGAGTGCTACCTTGTGCTCACTATCAGTGCACATACTATTGAACTTTATGATACCCTGAGTGCTAAAACTGAATAAGTTATATATACATACCCTAGCTATTACTCTCTGCACACACCATCCAAGGGTCCATTATTTACTGTGCAACAGTTAATCTGCATACTATTAATATATCTTAGGAATCTTATAGCATTTGCTTATATTAGATATCCTTAAGAACCCAATTTGCAGAGATTACTGCAAAAATAATATTTCCGTTTCCCACGCTACATATTGAATTCTTCTAAATTAAGACACGAGCTTGAGCTATTTTTAATCAGTGTATGTGTGAATGTTTGTCTGAGTCCTGCTGGACTTTACTTTTTGTCTCCCAATAAAGATTTGTGTTGTATGAATGGTTTTCTGAGACAATTTTAACTTCATTCTAACTTCCAATTGGATATTTGGGGTCCCATTTACTCCCTGACACAGAGCATTGCTCTCCTATATTAATCCACCACCTAATGTTGATAATCTAAACCAGTGGGTTTTTCAAGATATATATTTAGAGTCAGACAGGCCTTTCCCTTTTCTTGCAAGATTCCTTTCTGTCTTTGCAATTAATGGTACATCCATACACTCTTTAATGACAACCTTACCCATAAGGAAAGGAAAGCCCTTAATGATTTAATAGGGGCCAAGAATACCATCATAAAGCCGGCCGATAAGGGCGGCAACCTTGTCCTTATGGATGAAAAACAATATGTGAATGAAGTAAAACGTCAGCTAAATGATAAGAAACAATATGCTAAGCTACCCTTCAATCCAATAAAGAAATCACAATCCGATCTTTTTAAAATCTTGAATGATGCTAAAATTGAAAAACTTATCAGTCTGAAAGAATTTAAATTCATGTATCCTGAACATCCGGTGACCCCGGTATTCTACACTATACCCAAATTGCACAACAATAGGAAAAATCCACCGGGACGTCCCATAGTGTCGGGAATAGGTAGTCTAACTGAGAAAATAGGAAACTACATAGATGTTTTTCTAAGGCCGTTTTTGGTGACGTTAACCTCATATGTGAAAGATACCTTAGATCTGTTAAGAAAATTGGATGGTCTAATGGTTTCAAATACAACAGTTCTGGAATCACTTGATGTAGAGAGCCTGTATGCCTCAATTCCTCATGATATAGGAATGGGGGCAGCCAGACATTTTTTGGAGACAAGAGGTTAACCATATTCGAAACACACAGAATTTGTCATTGATTTGTTGAGATTTGTTCTGACCCACAATGTTTTCATGTTTGACAATCAGATATATCAACAACTTAAAGGAACCGCAATGGGGGCGGTCTGTGCCCCCACATATGCATGCCTACATCTCTGGGCATGGGAATTAGCGGATGTTTTTGATAAACATGGGGACATTGTGGAGAAGTATGTGTATCTCTGAGTTCGATATGTGGACGACATCCTGCTTCTATGGGATGGCCCGGTGGATATCCTAAAAGAATTTATTGAAAAACTGAATAAGAATGACAGAAATATTTTTCTAACATCTGAAATAAATGAGAGTGAGCTTAACTTTTTGGATATTAAAATTGAATCGGATTGAAGTTCAATCCGATTGGCTGATCCAATCAACCAATCAGATTGAGCTCGCATTCTATTGGCTGTTACGATCAGCCAATAGAATGCAAGCTCAATCTGATTGGCTGATTCAATCAGCCAATCAGATTTTTCCTACCTTAATTCCGATTAGCTGATAGAATCCTATCAGCCAATCGGAATTGAAGGAATGCCATCTTGGATGACGTCCCTTAAAGGAGCCTTCATTCGTCGTTAGTCCGTCGGGGAAGAAGGATGTTCCGCGTCGGCGGGATGAAGATGGATCCTGAAGAAAGAAGATTAAAGACCCCACTTTGAAGATGACATCGCCTGGATGGAAGACTTCTTCAGCGCCGCTTGGAAGATGACATCGCCCGGATAGAAGACTTCTTCAGCGCACCTTGGAGGATCACTTCTGCCGCTCCGGATCTCCTCTTCGGTTCCATCGGTGGCTCGGCTGAGTGAAGACGACTCAAGGTAGGATGATCTTCAGGGGGGTAGTGTTTAACCTTAAATAAACCTTAAAAGGTTTATTTAAGGGGGGTTTGGGTTAGATTAGGGGTATGTGGGTGGTGGGTTTTAACGTTGGGGGGGTTGTATTTTTATTTTACAGGCAAAAGAGCTGTTTTCTTTGGGGCATGCCCCGCAAAAGGCCCTTTTAAGGGCTGGTAAGGTAAAAGAGCTTTGAACTTTTTTAATTTAGAATAGGGTAGGGCATTTTTTTATTTTGGGGGGCTTTGTTATTTTATTAGGGGGCTTAGATTAGGTGTAATTAGCTTAAAATTGTTGTAATATTTTTTAAATGTTTGTAACTTTTTTTATTTTTTGTAACTTAGCTTTTTTTATTTTTTGTACTTTAGTTAGTTTATTTAACCCCTTAATGACCGGACGATTTTTCAATTTTCTTACCCTTAATGACAATGGCTATTTTTACATTTCTGTGGTGTTTGTGTTCAGCTGTAATTTTCCTCTTACTCATTTACTGTACCCACACATATTATATACCGTTTTTCTCGCCATTAAATGGACTTTCTAAAGATACCATTATTTTCATTATATCTTATAATTTACTATAAAAATTTTTATAAAATATGAGGAAAAAATGGAAAAAACACACTTTTTCTAACTTTGACCCCCAAAATCTGTTACACATCTACAACCACTAAAAAACACCCATGCTAAATAGTTTCTAAATTTTGTCCTGAGTTTAGAAATACCCAATGTTTACATGTTCTTTGCTTTTTTTGTAAGTTATAGGGCCATAAATACAAGTAGCACTTCGCTATTTCCAAACCACTTTTTTTTCAAAATTAGCGCTAGTTACATTGGAACACTGATATCTGTAAGGAATACCTGAATATCCATTGACATGTATATATTTTTTTTTAGAAGACATCCCAAAGTATTGATCTAGGCCCATTTTGGTATATTTCATGCCACCGTTTCACCGCCAAATGCGATCAAATTAAAAAAAATGTTCACTTTTTCACACATTTTGTCACAAACTTTAGGTTTCCCACTGAAATTATTTACAAACAGCTTCTGCAATTATGGCACAAATGGTTGTAAATGCTTCTCTGGGATCGCCTTTGTTCAGAAATAGCAGACTTATATGGCTTTGGGGTTGCTTTTTGGTAATTAGAAGGCTGCTAAATGCCGCTGCGCACCACACGTGTTTTATGCCCAGCAGTGAAGGGGTTAATTAGGGAGCATGTAGGGAGCTTGTAGGGTTCATTTTAGCTTTAGTTTAGTGTAGTAGACAACTCCAAGTATTGATCTAGGCCAATTTTGGTATATTTCATGCCACCATTTCACCGCCAAATGCGAGCAAATAAATAAAAACTTTAAATTTTTCACAATTGTAGGTTTCTCACTGAAATTATTTACAAACAGTTTGTGCAATTATGGCACAAATGGTTGTAAAAGCTTCTCTGGGATCCCCTTTGTTCAGAAATAGCAGACATATATGGCTTTGGCGTTGCTTTTTGTTAATTAGAAGGCCGCTAAATGCTGCTGCGCACAACACGTGAATTATGACCAGCAGTGAAGGAGTTAATTAGGTAGCTTGTAGGGCGCTGGCAGGGTTAATTTTAGCTTTAGTGTAGAGATCAGCCTCCCACCTGACACATCCCACCCCCTGATCCCTCCCAAACAGCTCTCTTCCCTCCCCCACCCCACAATTGTCCCCGCCATCTTAAGTACTGGCAGAAAGTCTGCCAGTACTAAATAAAAGGAGTTTTTTTTATTTTATTTTTAAAAAAAATGTATTCTGCTGTAATGGAGCCCTGCCTTAGCCCCCAACCTCCCTGATCCCCCACCAAACAGCTCTATAACCCTCCCTGCTACTTAATTGCCGCCATCTTGGGTACTGGCAGCTGTCTGCCAGTACCCAATTTGCCCCCAAAAATATTTATAAATTTTGCCCCCAAAAATATTTATAAACTTTTCTGTAGTGTAGCAGCCCCCCCCTCAATACCCCCAAACCCCCCCCCCCAGATCCTTTTATATATATATATATATTTTTTTTATGTTTTGAACTTTTTTTTTTTCATTGGTGTCAGTGGCTAATATGCGCGCGCGCACCACGTGCACGCGCGCGGCCCCCACGTACACGCGCGCGGCCCCCACGTGCACGCGCGCACCCGCACGCTGCCGCCTCTTTGTTTCCCTTCCCCCCGGAACACTGCACCATTGATACCGGTGCAGAGAGGGCCACAGAGTGGCTCTCTCTGCATCGGAGGCTTGTTAAAAGGTATTGCAGGATGCCTCCATATCGAGGCATCACTGCAATACCCTGAGAGCTGCTGGAAGCAATTGCGATCGCTTCCAGCAGCTGCATCGGAGGCTTGTTAAAAGGTATTGCAGGATGCCTCCATATCGAGGCATCACTGCAATACCCTGAGAGCTGCTGGAAGCAATTGCGATCACTTCCAGCACTCTCTTAAACCACTGACGTACCAGGTACGTCCATTGTCACTAACTGCTAGTTTTTGCAGGACGTACCTGGTACGTCAGTTGTCATTAAGGGGTTAATTGTATTTAATTGTAGTTATTTGTAGCTAATTTATTTAATTAATTTAATGATAGTGTAGTGTTAGGTTAAAATTGTAACTTAGGTTAGGATTTATTTTACAGGTAATTTTGTATTTCTTTTAGCTAGGTAGTTATTAAATAGTTAATAACTATTTAATAACTATTCTAACTAGCTAAAATAAATACAAAGTTACCTGTAAAATAAATATAAATCCTAAAATAGCTACAATGTAATTATTAATTATATTGTAGCTATCTTAGGGTTTATTTTACAGGTAAGTATTTAGTTTTAAATAGGATTCATTTATTAAAGTATAGTGTAGTTTTAGGTGTAATTGTAACTTAGGTTAGTTTTTATTTTACAGGTAAATTTCTCTTTATTTTAGCTAGGTAAGCTATTAAATAGTTAATAAGTATTTAATAGCTATTGTACCTATTTAAAATAAATTGAAAGATGCCTGTAAAATAAAAATAAATCCTAAGATAGCTACAATATAATTATTATTTATATTGTAGCTATATTAGGGTTTATTTTAAAGGTAAGTATTTAGTTTTAAATAGGAATAATTTATTTAATAAGAGAAATATTATTTAGATTTATTTAATTAATATTTAAGTTAGGGGGTGTTAGGGTTAGACAGGTTTAGGGGTTAATAATTTTATTACAGTGGCGGCGGTGTAGGGGGGCAGGATAGGGGTTAATACATTTATTATAGGTGGCGACGGTGTAGGGGGGGCAGGATAGGGCTTAATAAGTTTAATATAGGTTGCGGCGGCGTCCGGGAGCGGCGGTTTAGGGGTTAAACTATTTATTTAGTTGCAGTGAGGTCTGGGATCAGCAGGATAGGGGTTAATAAATTTATTATAGAGGGCGGCTGTATAGGGGGGGCAGGATAGGGGTTACTAGGTATAATTAAGGTGGCGGTGGTGTCCGGGAGCGGCGGTTTAGGGGTTAATACATTTATAAGAGTTGTGGCGGGGTCTAGGAGCGGCGGTTTAGGGGGTAGAACAGTGTAGTTAGTGTGGGTGCTTAGTGACAGGCTAGCAAGTAAGCTGTCAAAAAGCCGAAGAGCAGCGAGATCAGATGAGTAATAACTATCACAGTCCGCTGCTCATCGCCCTGTACTTGGTGTGTGGCTTTTTGACAGATTTTTTGATAACTTAGGCGAAATTTTGCAGGTCCGCGGCGGCGATGGTAGGCGAGCTTAGGCAGGCATATTGAACCGGCGAAGGCAGGTAAATTAGACACGTTGATAACTACCCCCCTAAATGTTTTAGGATTGTAAAAAAATAGTTAAATGTGTATAACTTTTGGTATGTTTTATCAAATGTCCTGAAATTTTCAGAATATGTTTGAATAGATAGATTAATGTATTGTGTTAAGTTTGGGGGAAATTGGTTAACATCTAAGTTCAATTTTATACGTTAAGCCACATTAAGCTCCCCAAAAAACAAGCTTAATGACACTCATTTGCCTTGTGGAAAACCAAAATCCATTAAACTTCTAGGATAGGCTTGGATAGTGGAAACCTTGGGTTGTGCAAGATTATGCAGCAATTGATTAACATTTGGACACTTTTTCACTCATTAAGCCACATTAAGCTCCCCAAAAAACAAGCTTAATGTCCCTCATTTGCCTTGTGGGACACCAAAATCCATGAAACTTCTAGGATAGATTTGGAAAGTGAAAAACTGAGTTTGTGCCAAGTTTCAAGGCAATTGATTGAAGTTTTGGTGAATTTTGGTACATTAAGCTCTTTTTACATTAAGCTGCTTACATTAAATGTTTTAGGATTGTAAAAAAGTTGTTAAATGCGAATAACTTTTGGTATGTTTTATCAAATGTCCGGAAATTTTCAGAATATGTTTGAATATATAGATAAATGTATTGTGAGAAGTTTGGGGGAAATTGGTTAAGATCTAAGTTCAATTTTGTACGTTAAGCCACATTAAGCTTCCCAAAAAACAAGCTTAATGTCACTCATTTGCCTTGTGGGAAATCAAATACCTTGAAACTTCTAGGATAGGTTTGGAAAGTGACAAACTGAGTTTGTGCCAAGTTTCAAGGCAATTGATCGATGTTTAGGTGAATTTTGGTACATTAAGCTCTTTTTACATTAAGCTGCTTACATTAAATGTTTTAGGATTGTAAAAAAATTGTTAAAGGGACATAATACTCATATGCTAAATCACTTGAAACTGATGCAGTATAACTGTAAAAAGCTGACAGGAAAATATCACCTGAGCATCTCTATGTAAAAAAGGAAGATATTTTACCTCACAATCTCCTCAGCTCAGCAGAGTAAGTTCTGTGTAAAAAGTTATACTCAACTGCTCCCAGCTGCAGGTAAAAAAATTTAAAAAAATGAAGAAATGAACAGCAGCCAATCAGCATCAGCAGTGCTGAGGTCATGAACTTTTACTGTGATCTCATGAGATTTGAATTGACTCTCATGAGATTTCATTGTAAACTTCCTTTACCTGATTGGTGAAATAAGATGAGAGTGCACGATGCACATCCCTTCAGATGTCCCAGGACAGACACACTAAAATGCTGCTTAGAAATCCTTTACAATGGGAGGTGGCTACTGAGGAACTTTTGAGGTAAAATATCTTTCTTTTTTACATAGAGATGTTCAGGAGATATTTTCTAGTCAGCTTTTTACAGCTATGCTGCATCACTTTCAAGTGTTTAAACATTTTGGTATTATGGCCCTTTAAATGTGAATAACTTTTGGTATGTTTTATTAAATGTCCTGAAATTTTCAGGATTTGTTTGAATCGATAGATTAATGTATTGTGGTAAGTTTGGGGGAAATTGGTTAACATCTAAGTTCAATTTTGTACGTTAAGCCACATTAAGTTCCCCAAAAAACAAGCTTAATGTCACTCATTTGTCGTGTGGAATTCCAAAATCCATGAAACCTCTAGGATAGGCTTGGATAGTGAAAATCTTGGGTTGTGCAAAATTATGCAGCAATTGATTAACATTTGGCCACTTTTTTACTCATTAAGCTACATTAAGCCATTTTCAAATTAAATGTTTTAGGATGTCCCCTATACAAGTGTATTATATCCTTAAAATGTCTATAAAGAGAAAATGGTGATATGTTCAAAAAGAAGCATTTACAAAATAAAGAGATTTTGATTCTAAGTGTGAATGTGTAAGTTTTGAATGAAAGGCAAAAAAGTTTTTAACCTGAGTTTGTTTGATGGTGAGAGTAGTTACTGCCCCTTTTTTGTAGAAATAACAATGTAAAAGAAAGAAGAGGAGGAGGTTTACTCTTTAAAAGGCTAACACACAGGTTGATGGACAGCCCTGATGAAGCCCGTTTTTGCAAAGGATTCTGGGAGAAACGTACTTTGGCTGTTTTTGCATTTGATTGTGAAGTACTCACATGAGTGCAGCTTCCACAAGGAGTTTTCACACAGAGTTGAAGAAATAAGTTTGCTGCTGTGAAGTGGAGCTACATGAATAACAGGTCTGGCAAGACAACGCTGGAAGCATTTGGAGGATAGAGGTACAGGCTAAGCAGTGTTTTATTTAAACTCTTGGAGAGAGACTGCAGGTGGGTTTCAGGTAATATTAAACCATGTTACGAGACACACTGTGGTAAATTCCTGTGAAGCCCAGTTGCGGAAGGTAACAGTCCCTATTTTTACAAAATATACACCATAAAGTTTAAGAGGCATTGTAATAAGGAACTGGACATACATATGCTTATCTCCTGCTCAGTGACCTGCTTGCCTGTTTTTTCATACTAACACTTAAGGCTTAAAAAGCATTGCAATAAGGAGCTGGACATTTATATGTTGCTTATTATCCTGCTTGCCTGTTCACCACACTAATGCTTTTCCCGACATAAATGTTTGGAGACCTATCTTGATTTCATCATCATATAGTTACTATTTGACACTACTATATTATTGCTTTTTGGAAATGGATTATTTGCAGTTTTTCATCATCTTTGCAAAGATGTTTTCTTAAAGTAACAGCGCTGTTATTTCCTAGTCATTGTGGCCACATAAGATTTTTTTGTGACTAGGTATAGATTTCAATGCTGATGCATAGTGTGTTTCAGTATGTATGTTGAATGAATGCATTGTGTGAGTACTTGATACATCGTATATACAGGGAGTGCAAAATTATTAGGCAAGTTGTATTTTTGAGGATTAATTTTATTATTGAACAACAACCATGTTCTCAATGAACCTAAAAAACTCATTAATATCAAAGCTGAATAGTTTTGGAAGTAGTTTTTAGTTTGTTTTTAGTTATAGCTAATTTAGGGGGATATCTGTGTGTGCAGGTGACTATTACTGTGCATAATTATTAGGCAACTTAACAAAAAACAAATATATACCCATTTCAATTATTTATTTTTACCAGTGAAACCAATATAACATCTCAACATTCACAAATATACATTTCTGACATTCAAAAACAAAACAAAAACAAATCAGTGACCAATATAGCCACCTTTCTTTGCAAGGACACTCAAAAGCCTGCCATCCATGGATTCTGTCAGTGTTTTGATCTGTTCACCATCAACATTGCGTGCAGCAGCAACCACAGCCTCCCAGACACTGTTCAGAGAGGTGTACTGTTTTCCCTCCTTGTAAATCTCACATTTGATGATGGACCACAGGTTCTCAATGGGGTTCAGATCAGGTGAACAAGGAGGCCATGTCATTAGATTTTCTTCTTTTATACCCTTTCTTGCCAGCCACGCTGTGGAGTACTTGGACGCGTGTGATGGAGCATTGTCCTGCATGAAAATCATGTTTTTCTTGAAGGATGCAGACTTCTTCCTGTACCACCGCTTGAAGAAGGTGTCTTCCAGAAACTGGCAGTAGGACTGGGAGTTGAGCTTGACTCCATCCTCAACCCAAAAAGGCCCCACAAGCTCATCTTTGATGATACCAGCCCAAACCAGTACTCCACCTCTACCTTGCTGGCGTCTGAGTCGGACTGGAGCTCTCTGCCCTTTACCAATCCAGCCACGAGCCCATCCATCTGGCCCATTAAGACTCACTCTCATTTCATCAGTCCATAAAACCTTAGAAAAATCAGTCTTGAGATATTTCTTGGCCCAGTCTTGACGTTTCAGCTTGTGTGTCTTGTTCAGTGGTGGTCGTCTTTCAGCCTTTCTTACCTTGGCCATGTCTCTGAGTATTGCATACCTTGTGCTTTTGGGCACTCCAGTGATGTTGCAGCTCTGAAATATGGCCAAACTGGTGGCAAGTGGCATCTTGGCAGCTGCACGCTTGACTTTTCTCAGTTCATGGGCAGTTATTTTGCACCTTGATTTTTCCACACTCTTCTTGCGACCCTGTTGACTATTTTGAATGAAACGCTTGATTGTTCGATGATCACGCTTCAGAAGCTTTGCAATTTTAAGAGTGCTGCATCACTCTGCAAGATATCTCACTATTTTTGACTTTTCTGAGCCTGTCAAGTCCTTCTTTTGACCCATTTTGCCAAAGGAAAGGAAGTTGCCTAATAATTATGCACACCTGATATAGGGTGTTGATGTCATTAGACCACACCCCTTCTCATTACAGAGATGCACATCACCTAATATGCTTAATTGGTAGTAGGCGTTCGAGCCTATACAGCTTGGAGTAAGACAACATGCATAAAGAGAATGATGTGGTCAAAATACTCATTTGCCTAATAATTCTGCACTCCCTGTATATATATATATATATATATATATATATATATATATATATATATATATATATATATATTTGTTCAGATTTACCAATATTTGCTTGGTTTGTTTCAGTTCTGGATTTGGAACTGTGTAACAATAAATATGTGCTTTATATAAATATAAAGAGTGCTGTATTCCCTGTCTTTTTAAAGGCCTAATATTAGATTGAGGCTTTTTTTCTTTTCTTATAGTGTTGTATAAACCAGAAAAGAGGTTCAGGAATTAAGCAAAGAACTTGGATTGATAAAATGTGAAAATATCCCAGTAGATATTATTATCCGAATTGACCAATTTCATAAAATGCAACCAAATTTAACTGAACGATAAATTTGAAATTATTATGTCTAGACAATAATTTAAAATCTAGTATACCTACTGCTGTATTTAATATCAGAACCAAAGAGCAACTTATACAGAAAAAATACAAGGAGCGCCTAAAACAAAAGGCAAAGGTAAGGAAATGTCTATTAAAGGTTAAAACATATACATTTATTAAAAAACAAACAAATTACCATGGATCCATGTTACTAAACTAGTAAAATAGTTAAATTAGTTAAAATATATATGTGTATGAATATATATGTATTTGATAGCTGTCAAGGTATAATAAAATGAAACCTGATAGATTAACCCCTTAACGACCGAGGAAGTGCAGGGTACGTCCTCAAAAAAAACTCAGTTAACGACCAAGGACGTACCCTGCACGTCCTCGGTCTGGAAAGCAGCTGGAAGCGATCCTGCTCGCTTCCCGCTGCTTTCCGGTTATTGCAGTGATGCCTCGATATCGAGGCATCCTGCAATAACCTTTTTTAGCCATCCGGTGCAGAGAGAGCCACTCTGTGGCCCTCTCTGCACCGGAGATCGGTGGCTACATTCGTTGGTGGGTGGGAGCCAGTATGGGAGGCGGGTGGCAGCCATCAATGGCCCTGGTGATCTGGAGGGGGGCGGGATCGTTGGTGTGGATGGCCAGGGGTGAGCACGCATGCACGGGAGGGCGGGGGCAGGCGGGTGCACAAGGAGGGAGCGGGTTGGAACCGCTACACGACAGAAAATATTTTTGTCAAAGATTGAAATAGTGGGGGATATATGTATAAAAATAAACATCAGGCAGGGGGTGGGGGTTGGTCTGTTGGGGGGAAGCTGCACTACAGAAAAAACACAATAACAAAATTAAAAAAAACATTTTTTTTTGCAAACTGGGTACTGGCAGACAGCTGCCAGTACCCAAGATGGCCCCCAATAAGGCAGAGGGGGAGGGTTAGAGAGCTGTTTTGGGGGGGATCAGGGAGGTTGGGGGCTAAGGGGGGATCCAACACAGTAGCATATGTAAATATGCTAAAAATTAACAACAACAAAAAACGTTTATTTTAGTACTGGCAGACTTTCTGCCAGTACTTAAGATGGCAAGGACAATTGTGGGGTGGGGGAGGGAAGGGAGCTGTTTGGGAGGGATCTGGGGGTGGGATGTGTCAGGTGGGAGGCTGATCTCTACACTAAAGCTACAATTAACCCTGCAAGCTCCCTACAAACTACCTAATTAACCCCTTCACTGCTAGCCATAATACACGTGTGATGCGCAGCAGCATTTAGCGGCCTTCTAATTACCAAAAAGCAACACCAAAGTCATATATGTCTGCTATTTCTGAACAAAGGGGATCCCAGAGAAGCATTTACAACCATTTGTGCCATAATTGCACAAGCTGTTTGTAAATAATTTCAGTGAGAAACCTAAAATTGTGAAAAATTTAGCGTTTTTTTTTTTATTTGATCCCATTTGGCGGTGAAATAGTGGCATGAAATATACCAAAATGGGCCTAGATCAATACTTGGGGTTGTCTACTACACTAAACTAAATCTAAAATTAACCCTAGAAGTTCCCTACATGCTCCCTAATTAACCCCTTCACTGCTGGGCATAATACACATGTGGTGGGCATAATACACGTGTGGTGCGCAGTGGCATTTAGCAGCCTTCTAATTACCAAAAAGCAAAGCCAAAGCCATATATGTCTGCTATTTATGAACAAAGGGGATCCCAGGGAAGCATTTACAACCATTTATGCTATAATTGCATAAGTTTTTTGTAAATAATTTCAGTGAGAAACCTAAAGTTTGTGAAAAAATTTGTGAAAAAGTGAACAATTTGTTTTTATTTGATCGCATTTGGCGGTGAAATGGTGGCATGAAATATACCAAAATGGGCCTAGATCAATACTTTGGGATGTCTTATAAAAAAAAATATATACATGTCAATGGATATTCAGGGATTCCTGAAAGATATTAGCGTTCCAATGTAACTAGCGCTAATTTTGAAAAAAAGTGGTTTGGAAATAGCAAAGTGCTACTTGTATTTATGGCCCTATAACTTGCAAAAAAAGCAAAGAACATGTAAACATTGGGTATTTCTAAACTCAGGACAAAATTTAGAAACTATTTAGCATTGGTGTTTTTTGGTGGTTGTAGATGTGTAACAGATTTTGGGGGTCAAATTTAGAAAAAGTGTGTTTTTTTCCAATTTTTACTCATATTTTATCATTTTTTATAGTAAATTATAAGATATGATAAAAATAATGGTATCTTTAGAAAGTCCATTTAATGGCGAGAAAAACGGTATATAATATGTGTGGGTACATTAAATGAGTAAGAGGAAAATTACAGCTAAACACAAACACCGCAAAAATGTAAAAATAGCCTTGGTCCCAAACGGACAGAAAATGGAAAAGTGCTGTGGTCATTAAGGGGTTAAACCTGGTAAAGGATGACACTAATACTATTATGTCCAAAAACCACGTGGTTAGATGCAAAGTCCAAATAACAGGATTGTCTCCTTAAGGTGAACCTTTGAGTGGATATAGGAAGTATTGGGCGTTATATGTTGTATATCCAATAGTGAAAAAAGAAAAAAACAAGAAAAGACAATTCTGGTATCCTTGAGGGATAGTTTTATAAGTAGCACAATAAAAAACTGAAAACTGTGACAAAAAATAATGATAAAAAATATAAATGTATACAAATATAAAAATTAAAATGTATAAAAATAAAATCAAAATATCATCAAAAGATTTCAAAAACACAAGAGAAATATCCAAAGTTCAAATTTGTGTGAGTGGAATACTGTGAGTCAGATTGTGAACCAAATAAACTGAAAGGTGGTCACTCCTATGTGAATACTCTTATGTGAAAGTGAAAGTTAGGAAACGTTGGGGAAGATCCAGGATTAGCCAAAACTTCCCTTGGTGGACTTTGTCCTTATACAGAGAAGAATTTATGTGACTTGATTTTTATATTTTTTTTTAATGAGTAATTCAGACTTTGGGGAATATTTACAAAGCGTCAATATCGGTGCATTCGCTGGTGTCAATACCCTGGCCAGACGTCGCCAGACATCGCTGCCACGGATCTGCATACGATGCCCTTATTTAAAAAAAAACAAAACAGTAAAAACAGTTGTTAACAGTCATCGATGTTGCGCTTATTCTGTTTTGTTCCCAACTTTATGTATACCATTTCATTACTATCCATGAACAAGCACATTTCTCTGAAGCTAAACTTTTATTTTTTCATCTGTAAATGTCCAAGAATATTTAAATAACTAGATTTATAACTCAACAAACAATATCTCATAAAAAGTTATTTTTATATTTATTTGTGATACAAAACAATCTGTTATATGATACTTTCACATAAACTAATGTGTATTTGTATTTCTAGAAGTGTATATATATATATATATATATATATATATATATACAGTTGCAAGAAAAAGTATGTGAACCCTTTGGAATGATATGGATTTCTGCACAAATTGGTCATAAAATGTGATCTGATCATCATCTAAGTCACAACAATAGACAATCACAGTCTGCTTAAACTAATAACACACAAAGAATGAAATGTTGCCATGTTTTTATTGAACACACCATGTAAACATTCACAGTGCAGGTGGAAAAAGTATGTGAATCCCTAAACTAATGACATCTCCAAGAGCTAATTAGAGTGAGATGTCAGCCAACTGGAGTCCAATCAATGAGATGAGATTGGAGGTGTTGGTTACAGCTGCCCTGCCCTATAAAAAACACACACCAGTTCTGGGTTTGCTTTTCACAAGAAGCATTGCCTGATGTGAATGATGCCTCGCACAAAAGAGCTCTCAGAAGACCTACGATTAAGAATTGTTGACTTGCATAAAGCTGGAAAGGGTTAGAAAAGTATCTCCAAAATCCTTTCTGTTCATCAGTCCACGGTAAGACAAATTTTCTATAAATGGAGAAAGTTCAGCACTGCTGCTACTCTCCCTAGAAGTGGCCGTCCTGTAAAGATGACTGCAAAAGCACAGCGCAGACTGCTCAATGAAGTGAAGAAGAATCCTAGAGTGTCAGCTAAAGACTTACAAAAGTCACTGGCAAATGCTAACATCCCTGTTAGCGAATCTACAATACGTAAAACACTAAACAAGAATGGATTTCATGGGAGGATACCACAGAGGAAGCCACTGCTGTCCAAACAAAACATTGCTGCACATTTACAGTTTGCACAAGAGCACCTGGATGTTCCACAGCAGTACTTGCAAAATATTCTGTGGACAGATGAAACCAAAGTTGAGTTGTTTGGAAGAAACACACAACACTATGTTTGGCTAAAAAGAGGCACAGCACACCAACATCAAAACCTCTCCCCAACTGTGAAGTATGGTGGTGGGGGCATCATGGTTTGGGGCTGCTTTGCTGCGTCAGGGCCTGGACGGATTGCTATCATCGAAGGAAAAATGAATTCCCAAGTTTATCAAGACATTTTGCAGGAGAACTTAAGACCATCTGTCTACCAGCTGAAGCTCAACAGAAGATGGGTTTTGCAACAGGACAATGACCCAAAGCATAGAAGTAAATCAACAACAGAATGCCTTAAACAGAAGAAAATATGCCTTCTGAAGTTGCACCAGTCAGAGTCCTGACCTCAACCCGATTGAGATGCTGTGGCATGACCTCAAGAAAGCGATTCACACCAGACATCCCAAGAATATTGCTGAACTGAAACAGTTCTGTAAAGAGGAATGGTCAAGAATTACTCCTGACCGTTGTGCACGTCAGATCTGCAACTACAGGAAACGTTTAGTTGAAGTTATTGCTGCAAAAGGAGGTTCAACCAGTTATTAAATGCAAGGGTTCACATACTTTTTCCACATGCATTGTGAATGTTTACATGGTGTGTTCAATAAAAACATGGCAACATTTTATTCTTTGTGTGTTCTTAGTTTAAGCAGACTGTGATTGTCTATTGTTGTGACTTAAATGATAATCAGATCACATTTTATGACCAATTTGTGCAGAAATCCATATCATTCCAAAGGGTTCACATACTTTTTCTTGCAACTGTGTATGTATATATATACAGGGAGTGCAGAATTATTAGGCAAGTTGTATTTTTGAGGATTAATTTTATTATTGAACAACAACCATGTTCTCAATGAACCCAAAAAACTCAATATCAAAGCTGAATAGTTTTGGAAGTAGTTTTTAGTTTGTTTTTAGTTATAGCTATTTTAGGGGGATATCTGTGTGTGCAGGTGACTATTACTGTGCATAATTATTAGGCAACTTAACAAAAAACAAATATATACCCATTTCAATTATTTATTTTTACCAGTGAAACCAATATAACATCTCAACATTCACAAATATACATTTCTGACATTCAAAAATAAAACAAAAACATATCAGTGACCAATATAGCCACCTTTCTTTGCAAGGACACTCAAAAGCCTGCCATCCATGGATTCTGTCAGTGTTTTGATCTGTTCACCATCAACATTGCGTGCAGCAGCAACCACAGCCTCCCAGACACTGTTCAGAGTGGTGTACTGTTTTCCCTCCTTGTAAATCTCACATTTGATGATGGACCACAGGTTCTCAATGGGGTTCAGATCAGGTGAACAAGGAGGCCATGTCATTAGATTTTCTTCTTTTATACCCTTTCTTGCCAGCCATGCTGTGGAGTACTTGGACGTGTGTGATGGAGCATTGTCCTGCATGAAAATCATGTTTTTCTTGAAGGATGCAGACTTCTTCCTGTACCACTGCTTGAAGAAGGTGTCTTCCAGAAACTGGCAGTAGGACTGGGAGTTGAGCTTGACTCCATCCTCAACTTGAAAAGGCCCCACAAGCTCATCTTTGATGATACCAGCCCAAACCAGTACTCCACCTCCACCTTGCTGGCGTCTGAGTCGGACTGGAGCTCTCTGCCCTTTACCAATCCAGCCACCGGCCTATCCATCTGGCCCATCAAGACTCACTCTCATTTCATCAGTCCATAAAACCTTAGAAAAATCAGTCTTGAGATATTTCTTGGCCCAGTCTTGATGTTTCAGCTTGTGTGTCTTGTTCAGTGGTGGTCGTCTTTCAGCCTTTCTTACCTTGGCCATGTCTCTGAGTATTGCACACCTTGTGCTTTTGGGCACTCCAGTGATGTTGCAGCTCTGAAATATGGCCAAACTGGTGGCAAGTGGCATTTTGGCAGCTGCACGCTTGACGTTTCTGAGTTCATGGGCAGTTATTTTGCGCCTTGGTTTTTCCACACGCTTCTTGCGACCCTGTTGACTATTTTGAATGAAACGCTTGATTGTTCGATGATCACGCTTCAGAATCTTTGCAATTTTAAGAGTGCTGCATCCCTCTGCAAGATATCTCACTATTTTTGACTTTTCTGAGCCTGTCAAGTCCTTCTTTTGACCCATTTTGCCAAAGGAAAGGAAGTTGCCTAATAATTATGCACACCTGATATAGGGTGTTGATGTCATTAGACCACACCCCTTCTCATTACAGAGATGCACATCACCTAATATGCTTAATTGGTAGTAGGCTTTCGAGCCTATACAGCTTGGAGTAAGACAACATGCATAAAGAGAATGATGTGGTCAAAATACTCATTTGCCTAATAATTCTGCACTCCCTGTATATATATATATATATATATATATATGTATATATATATATATATAAAAGTACACAGCAGTTTAGCACTCACGATACAATCCTTTTGACCGGGTCCTCAGCAACATATTTCATAGACCTCCAACAAAAGCAGGCACTCACCGGGTTTGAAGTGGCAAAAAACTTTATTCCAACAGAGTGACATTTCATAGTTTTACCCCCGTCCTCAGACTCAAACAACAACAATGCTCAACAACCTCCCTTAAATACCCTGTTCATCATACATGTGTTTCCAATAAGCGTTAATTACCTTGTGTGCAAAACCAGGTGTTAGCAAGCACCTAGCATACATCACTAATAAGCATTGCATGTAGCCTAGCAACCAGACACGAAGAATTCTAAGAATTTCAAGAATTTCTAGATGCACCTAAGCAGTAGAATCTATACAACAATTGACAACATATGTGTGTTTTTTAAAGTGACCATATAATATCTGCTAACATGACTTATAAAACATATGTTTACCAAATTATGTGTAGCGGTAATTACCCAGTGCCTGTGCAAGCGTCACTAATGGATGCTTTGGATATGTGTAACTTAGCAACTAATCGCCTGCTAGACACATAGTATCCAATGTGTTAAATATCTATACTATTACCCAGAAAATACATATAAACATAAAGAAATGTTAAAAACTCTAAATCTCTATTCAGCATGTCAAGAAACCTTTAAATTAATATGTGGAAACTATAACTATTCCTAGGGCTCAAATAGCTACCTCTATTGGAAAGCATATAAACACAGTATGAAGTAAAACACAATTGACCATAGTAGATTATAGCAATGGCATATAGATAGCACCAATTAACTAATATATCCTTAGTCAACATTAGACCGGGCGTAACGCAGCAGTGTACATATAGAAAATTGTGCACAAAATTACACACAATGTTACATCTAACTAAGTTGCCTAAACTGAACTTGAATTGCACATATATACATCTAGCAAATACGGAAATATAATTTGTGCTAGGCATGGAAAGATTGGCACCGGGACATTACAAAAAGCTGAAATAGAGCAATACACTACTGAACACAACAGTGACATCAATGACAGAGGAGAGGAAGACTGGGAGAATAAGCTACGAACCCAAGTAGAACAGTTTCAGATGGAACTGCCTTCAAGAACAGAAAGTTTGAAACAGTATTAGATGATTACCGGGAAAAAAGGAATACAAGTGGCTTTTGAAACCCGAGGAGAGACAAACATTAAGGGAATTTCACTCTAGAAGATACAGAGCAAGGAGACTGTGGAACCTAACCACAGTGGATAGCTCAGGCTCTGGAACGGACTCGGATACAGCACCTGAACAAGGCATACCGACTGATGCGCAAGTTGAAAGAGGGGTGACAACGAAGTCAAAAAATGGAGGAGGGGTTGCCCCCACCTGAGGAGGGGGCAACATAAGAGGCAGACCCCCACGACAAAGGAGATGAAAGAGGATATGGTAGTGAACATCAGCCAAAGGATGCTCACAGAAGATGACCGATCATTGCTTCAGAAAGGATTATCTTTTGTCCCCACCAAATACACAGACAAGTTTGAATTGCATATTGACATCCAGTGATTTCAACGTTCACTCAGGTTAAAGGAATTCTTCAGAGATGCACAAGGTCAACAAAAATCAGACTTCATAAAGAAAGGCAGTTTTGACCCTAAAAGTACTAGCCACACAATACAAACCTTTTGCAATAAAATGAAAAAAAAAAATGAAGAAAGATCTGGATAGATCAACAACAGAACAAAAGGAAGCAGTCAGGTCCAACCTGAGTAAAAAAGAGAGACCGGACATGAAGAGTTTGGCTGAAGATAACACTATTGTGCTAAGGAGAGCGGACAAAAGTGGGGCAATAGTCATCTTGGATTATAGCTACTGGGAAGAAATACTCTCCCAACTGGTTTATTTATTGCAAATTGCCAAGAGACCCGACCCAAAAGTTCAAGAAAGAGATAGACGACTATCTTACGGATGTGTATAATGACAAATTGATAGACCAACAAACGATGGCATACCTAAAGGTTGTATACCCAAAGACTCCAATCTTCTATACACTACCTAAGATCCACAAGGACCTACAAAGACCTCCCAGATGCCCCATCGTCTCTGCAGTGGAATCCATACTTCAACCATTGGTGATTTACGTGGATAGCCTACTGCAACCCCTGGTCCAGAACATGAATTCATATATCAAGGATTCCAATGAAGTTATCATGGCCCTTAGAGACCTACATGTCAAGGAAGAAGACTTGCTAGTGACACTAGATGTCACTAGCTTGTACACGGTTATTCCCCACCAAGAAGGCTTGGCAGCAGTGAGGAAACAGCTATTGAAATATCCATATGTGGGTCCACCTATTGAACTCATACTGGATTTATTGGAGACATGCCTGCAGAAAAATTATGTTCGTTTTAAAAACCATTTTTTTTTCCAACTTATGGGCACAGATATGGGCTCCAGCATGGCACCTTCGTATGCCAACTTATTTATGTCGGAATTTTAAAACAATGGAACAATGTGCTTCCAAAGGTCAGAAATCATCTATTTCAAGTGATATATCGATGACCTACTACTGGTATGAACAGGACAGGAAGAGGACCTCATAACATGGTTCAATAAACTCAACTCAGAACATCAATCATTGAAATTCAAGATGAATCACAAAAGGAACGAAAGAGAATTCCTAGATCTTAAACTATACAAAAAGGACAATAGGATTAGCACCACATTGTACCAAAACCAACGGATAAAAATTCTTTATTGGAGGCTTCGAGCTGCCTGCCTTGAAGAAAGCCCTTCCAAAAGCTCAATTCAACAGGATGGTAAGAAATAATACAGATGAAAAGCAAGCAGAAATACAAGTGGAGGAGATGAGACAACGTTTCCTACAGAGGGGGTACCATAACCGACTTCTGAATGAACATATATCTGCATTGTCAGAAACAAAAAGATGAATGTAGTGAGTAAGGACAAAATGACCCTGGCTATGACATACTCAGCAGATAAAAATGAGTCTGGCAGAATTCTAAAGGATAATTGGAAGATGATACACTACCCTTTAATAAGATGGACACACCAAGGATAGGATTCAGAAGAGGAAGATCTTTAAAAGACATTCTAAAAAAAACAGACCCAACACATTGCTACAAGACAAAGACATGGTTGGAAAATACAAAACCTGGTTGCTACAAATGTAGTGGTTGTACCACATGTAATGGAATGCTGGTGGTATCCTTCTTTCATCATCCGAGGAACAGGAAAATAATACTTAAAAAAAAAAAAATGGTTGATGTGCACCACCAAATTTGTGGTATATTTACTACACTGTCCTTGTAGTTTGTTTTATGTAGGAAAAATGAGTGATGATCTGAGGACAAGGATGGCTAACCATAGAAGCGCCATCCGTGCAGCTATCAAAAACAAAGAGTCAGAACAACCTGTGGCACACCACTTCCTACAGAACAATCATAATGTATTAGAGTTGAGATATACTCTCATTGATTATGTCCCTCCGTTGACAAGAGGAGGGGACCAGAATAAGATACTTATGCAGAGAGATGCTAGATGGACTTTTGAACTGGACACACTGATCCCGAAGGGCCTTAATACTAAAATTGAATGGCACAGCTTTCTGTAACGTCCCGGTGCCAATCTTTCCATGCCTAGCACAAATTATATTTCCGTATTTGCTAGATGTATATATGTGCAATTCAAGTTCAGTTTAGGCAACTTAGTTAGATGTAATATTGTGTGTAATTTTGTGCACAAGTTTCTACATGTACACTGCTGTGTTACGCCCGGTCTAATATTGACCAAGGATATATTAGTTAATTGCCGCTATGTATATGCCATTACTAAAATCTACTATGGTCAATTGTGTTTTACTTCATACTGTGTTTATATGCTTTCCATTAGAGGTAGCTATTTGAGCCCTAGGAATAGTTATAGTATCCATGTATTAATATAAAGGTTTCTTGACATGCTGAATAGAGATTTAGCGTTTTTAACATTTCTTTACATTTCTTTATGTTTTTATGTTTATATGTATTTTCTGGGTAATAGTAGAGATATTTAACATATTGGATACTATCGCCTAGATTACGAGTTTTGTCGGTAAAGTTGTGCATTGCTAACGCTCAGTTCCAGCTTACCACTCACCTACAAACAGCGCTGGTATTACAGATTTTTTTCAACCCGGCGTTAGCATCTAAAAAGTGAGCGTTGAGCAAAATTTTGCTCCACATCTCACCTCAATACCAGTGCTGCTTATGGTAGCGGTAAGCTGGCTGAACGTGCTTGTGCGCGATTTCCCCATAGGAAACAATAGGGCCGAGCCGGCTGAAAAAAAAAGCAGCGTTCAGCTCTTAACGCAGCCCCATTGTTTCCTATGGGGAAATACATTTTATATCTGCACCTAACACCCTAACATGAACCCCGAGTCTAAAAACCCCTAATCTTACACTTATTAACCCCTAATCTGCTGACCCCGACATCACTGCCACCTGCATAACCTTATTAACCCCTAATCTGCCTCTCCAGACACCGCCGCCACCTACATTATACCTATGAACCCATAATCTGTCGCCCCCAACATCGCCGACACCTACATTATAGTTATTAACCCCTAATCTGCCACCCCCAACGTCGCCACAACTATATTAAATTTATTTACCCCTAATCTGCCGCTGCCAACATCGCCGCCACTATAATAAAGTTATTAACCCCTAAACCTAAGTCTAACCCTAACCCCCCCCCCCCTAATTTAAATATAATTTAAATAATCTTAATAAAATTACTACAATTAAATAAATTAATCCTATTTAAAACTAAATACTTACCTGTAAAATAAACCCTAAGCTAGCTACAATATAACTAATAGTTACATTGTAGCTAGCTTATGGTTTATTTTTATTTTACAGGCAACTTTGTATTTATTTTAACTAGGTAGAATAGTTATTAAATAGTTATTAACTATTTAATAACTACCTAGTTAAAATAAATACAAATTTACACAATTACACCTAACACTACACTATAATTAAATTAATTACCTAAACTAACTACAATTAATTACAATTAAATTAAAGAAACTAAATTACGAAAAAAAACCCCACTAAATTACAGAAAATAAAAAAGAAATTACAAATTTTTAAACTAATTACACATAATCTAATCCCCATAATAAAATAAAAAAGCCCCCCAAAATAATAAAATTCCCTACCCTATACTAAATTAAAAATAGCCCTTAAAAGGGCCTTTTGCGGGGTATTGCCCCAAAGTTATCAGCTCTTTTACCTGTAAAAAAAAATACAATACCCCCCCAACATTACAACCCACCACCCACACACCTAACCCTACTCTAAAACACACTCAATCCCCCTTAATAAAACCTAACACTACCCCCTTGAAGATCACCCTACCTTGAGACGTCTTCACCCAGCCGGGCACAAGTGGTCCTCCAGAGGGGCAGAAGTCTTCATCCTTTCCGGGCTGAAGAGGACATCCAGACCGGCAGAAGTCTTCATCCAGGCGGCATCTTCTATCTTCTTCCATGCGGAGCAGAGCGGGTCCATCTTCAAGACATCCGAAGCAGAGCATCCTCTTCCATCCGATGGCGACTGAAGAATGAAGGTTCCTTTAAGTGACTTCATCCAAGATTGGAGTTCAATCCTATTGACTGATCCAATCAGCCAATAGGATTGAGCTTGCATTCTATTGGCTGTTCCAATCAGCCAATAGAATACAAGCTCAATTCTATTGGCTCATTGCATCAGCCAGTAAGATTTTTCCTACCTTAATTCTGATTGGCTGATAGGAAAATTGTTTTATAGATTCCACTGCTTAGGTGCATCTAGAAATTCTTGAAATTCTTAGAATTTTTAGTGTTTGGTTGCTAGGCTACATGCAAAGCTTATTAGTGATGTATGCTACGTGCTTGCTAACACCTGGTTTTGCCTACAACGTAATTAACACTTATTGGAAACACATGTATGGTGAACATGGTATTTAAGGGAGGTTGTTACGCATTTCATTGTTGTTGTTTGAGTCTGAGGACGGGGGTAAAACACCAAAATGTCAGTCTGTTGGAATAAAGTTTTTTGCCACTTCAAACCCGGTGAGTGCCTGCTTTTGTTTGAGGTGTGTATATATATATATATATATATATATATATATATATATGTGTGTGTTATGACAGAAATCTTTTGCAAACATATTTATATGTCCCTAAATTCCTTTTTTGTTCTAAACAATGTTGTCTTTCATATCTCTGTGTTTATTTATACCACTATATGTATGTAGTGTAAATGTATTATTATCCTGAGCAGAAATAATTGAGAATATAACATGTAATCAGGGTATCATATATATTTATTTGCAATTAATGGATATTTTAAGAGCTCGGCCCGTTTTCTCTCTGTACCTGTGTAACCCCTTTTCTGATTGCAATCTAGTTTTAAAAGACACCCCTACACAGGTGTTACAAAATGGGCTGGCATATAAGATGATATTTCTTACTGAAAAAGAAATTCAAGAGAAGGAAGAAAACACTGAAAATAAAGAGGTGATTTTAGTTTCTGCTGTATCTGATTCATGACAGTTTAATGTTAGGTAGGCTATCCCTTTGAGCTAACAGTTTAAGATTATATTGAATCAACATCATTCAAATTTTAAAAAAAATGTCTAAAATATTACACTGTGTGTCCTAATGTCGCTATTAATGTTTATCTTTAATACTAATTTCACATATACATACTTTCAAAGTATATTACACTGTGTAACAAATGGCACTTACAAGTTCTGTTGAGTGATCAATGACACTAGTATCGAGCAATTTGACTCCTTAGTGATAGTTTAAAATGTATATTTAAAAAAGATTGGCTGATGTCAGAAATCATGTGATTATGCATATTCCAATCAAAAGTGGTTGAAAAATTCACTAGTGTGTGGGTTGTTTAGGAGTTTATGTCATAATTGATGCAATAAGTGTTGCGTCAAATTTGGTGTGAAGTGGAGAGTGGGACATATAATATATGCATTAAACATGATGCAAATAGATTTATCAAAACAATAAAAAGGAAGTTAGCTATATTATGTTGGGTATTTATTTCATTTTTATCTCTATATCTATTAGTGCAACAAGTTTGTTCAAAACTTTGCACCTAATTTGGATATTGTTCCCTTGCTTTGTAATGAGAGACAAAGATGTAACATAATCCATAAGTAGTAATGTATTTTTCATTTTTATCCCTATATCTACTAGTGCACCAAATGTGGAGCAATAATATTGTTTGGTTTAGAAAGGGTATACAATTTTAATAAAGTTTCTAATGTACATTTATTATGTAATATGCTTCATTCTCTTGCAGCATTGAACATAAGATTTCTGTGTTTTCAGACTCCCATTGATTTCTAAGGCATCCGTGGCCTCAAGGGGTGGCAGTTTTAAAACTAGGTACGCTGCGTTGGAATAGACGCGAGCATACCTGTTAAATATTTGATAAATTGGGAAAAGGGTCAAATAGAGTCGAATGTGAATTCAAAACATCTGTAATGACGCAAGCATCGATCTGCGTCGGATTGAGATTGCTGGAGCATATATTTCATCACACAATTTAACATTTGACAATCTTGATGCTTTGTTATTTACGGCGGATCAATCTTGCGTCAAGTACGACGTGGGATTCCAGCATATTATCAGTTGACGCTTTGATAAATATCCCCCTAAATTTTCTTTTTGCCTTGCTGTTTTAATTTTTTCTTCTTCTTTGCAAAGGCAACAAGTTTTGTTAACATTTTTACACAGATTGTATGATGCTTCAATAACCCTAAAATATAACATTATGGGGAATTAGGGGGAAAAAAATCATCAAATCTGTGTGTTTTTTTTTTATTACTGCTTGAATTTATAAAAGAAGAGTGTTTAAAAAAAAATATGTATTTTTGTAAACCAATATGGCTTTAGAAACTCAACAGCTATAGTTGAATATTTTTCATATGTATATATGTATGGAACATAGCAGTGTTTTTATTTGATTTATTTGTTTCTTCCATTTGTTTTAATTATTTACATTTTTTGGATTTGTAATTTTTTTTTTTATTAAATGTTTAGGATTGAGGGGGCAGTGTACAATTTAAGTAACTGTTGGGGCAATTGTCTAATTTTAAAATAGTTACAGTAGGTTTCTGCTGTGGTTGTTTTCATTGTAATGTTTGTATATTCTAGAAGACTTGGAAATAATATGGTGACATTGAGACACAAGTGAATATGCACAACATTAGTGATTCGGCCTAGATCATGCTACAGGATTTACATGTAGTGGGTCTACCAATTTCCTGAAGCTACAGAAAATCCCCAGTTTATCACATTCACCCCCTATACTTTTTAATAAAGTTATTAGCTTTGTCCCCTCAACATAAGTAAATCTGCCACACAATGCACAGAGATTCACCACACAATACCACACAATAAAGTCTTCTCATGTGTCCGGTTGCCTTAATAAACATTGCAGAGTGCTAGATTAAGTGTATGCCATAAATTACCATGCGGCATTGTGTGAACCATGGGATAGCCTCAACCAAAATGGTACCCTAATCCGGGGAGTGGGAAGATATTGTGGTGGATGCTACAACAGTGGTGCAGAGATGTGTTAAGAGGGACTGCATGGAGCACAGTTGTTGTGAACATAGCGATTGTAAGTTTGGGGTGGTGTGATTTTATGTATATATATAAAACATGTGGCACAAAGGTTATACATTAATATAAAAAATTATGACTGTGAGTGCTCTAATAATCTGAAAAAAATGTTTGCCTCTCAGTGCCCTAAATTTAACCCCTTAACGACCGACGACGTGCAGGGTACGTCCTGTAAAAAAATACAGTTAACGACTGAGGACGTACCCTGCACGTCGTCGGTCTGGAAAGCAGCTGGAAGTGATCCTGCTAGCTTCCAGCTGCTTTCCGGTTATTGCAGTGATGCCTCGATATCGAGGCATCCTGCAATAGCCCTGCATGGCCATCGATGGCCGGTATCGTTGGTGAATGGGAGCCGGTCTGGGAGGCGGGTGGCGGCCATCAATGGGCCTTGTGACGTGGAGGGGGGAGGGATTGTGGGCAGAAGTAGTGGGGGCGTGCACCGATGCGCGCGTGCACGGGGGTGGTGGGATCAAGAGCATGTACAGGGTGGTAAAGGCTACACTACAGAAAATTGGAGAATGAAAGTGTGACACAGGGGCATAAACAATATTTAAACTAAGCGATCAAAGCGATCTTGGGGGGGTGGGGGTACTGTTTGGGGGGGAAGCTACACTACAGAAAAAAAAATGTAAGCTTAAAAAAAACACTTTTTATTGTAAACTGGATGGCTACTAATAAGGTAGAGGGGGGCCGTTAGAGAGCTGTTTGGGGGGGATCAGGGAGGTTGGGGGCTAAGGGGGGATCCTACACAGTAGCATATGTAAATATGCTAAAAAAAAAAAAAGATTCCTTTTTATTTTAGTACTGGCAGACTTACTGCCAGTACTTAAGATGGCGGGGACAATTGTGGGGTGGGGGAGGGATGAAAGCTCTTTGAGAGGGATCAGGGGGTGTGATGTGTCAGGTGGGGGGCTGATCTCTACACTAAAGCTAAAATTAACCCTGCAAGCTCCCTACAAGCTACCTAATTAACCCCTTCACTGCTAGCCATAATACACGTGTGATGTGCAGCGGCATTTAGCGGCCTTCTAATTACCAAACAGCAACGCCAAAGCCATACATGTCTGCTATTTCTGAGCAAAGGGGATCCCAGAGAAGCATTTACAACAATTTGTGCCATAATTCCACAAGCTGTGTGTAAATAATTTCAGTGAGAAACCTAAAGTTTGTGAAAAAGGGAACAATTTTTTTTTTATTTAATCGCATTTGGCGGTGAAATGGTGGCATGAAATATACCAAAATGGGCCGAGATCAATACTTTGGGTTGTCTACTACACTACACTAAAGCTAAAATTAACCCTACAAGCTCCCTACAAGCTCCCTAAGTAACCCCATTCACTGCTGGGCATAATACACGTGTGGTGCGCAGCAGCATTTAGCGGCCTTATAATTACCAAAAAGCAACGCCAAAGCTATATATGTCTGCTATTTCTGAACAAAGGGGATCCTAGAGAAGCATTTACAACCATTTGTGCCATAATTGCACAAGCTGTTTGTAAATAATTTCAGTGAGAAACCTAAAATTGTGAAAAATGTTATGTTTTTTTTAATTTGATCGCATTTGGCGGTGAAATAGTGTCATGAAATATACCAAAATGGGTCTAGATCAATACTTGTGGTTGTCTACTACACTACACTAAAGCTAAAATTAACCCTAGAAGCTCCCTAATTAACCCCTTCACTGCTGGACATAATACAAATGTGATGCGCAGTGGCATTTAGCAGCCTTCTAATTACCAAAAAGCAATGCCAAAGCCATATATGTCTGCTATTTTTGAACAAAGGGGATCCCAGAGAAGCATTTACAACCATTTATGCCATAATTGCACAAGTTGTTTGTAAATAATTTCAGTTAGAAACCTAAAGTTTGTGAAAAAATTTTGAAAAAGTGAACATTTTTTTTTAATTTGATCTCATTTGGCATTGAAATGGTGGCATGAAATATACCAAAATGCACCTAGATCAATACTTTGGGATGTCTTCTAAAAAAAAAAATATGCATGTCAAGGGATATTCAGGGATTCCTGAAAGATATCAGTGTTCCAATGTAACCAGCGCTAATTTTGAAAAAAAGTGGTTTGGAAATAGCAAAGTGCTACTTGTATTTATGGCCCTATAACTTGTAAAAAAAAAAGCAAAGAACATGTAAACATTGGGTATTTCTAAACTCAGGACAAAATTTAGAAACTATTTAGCATGGGTGTTTTTGGTGGTTGTAGATGTGTAACAGATTTTGGGGGTCAAAGTAAAAGTGTGTTTTTTTTTTATTTTTTCCTCATATTTTATATATTTTTTATAGTAAATTATAAGATATGATAGAAATAATGGTATCTTTAGAAAGCCCATTTAATGGCGAGACAAACAATATATAATATGTGTGGGTACAGTAAATGAGTAAGAGGAAAATTACAGCTAAACACAAACACCACAAAAATGTAAAAATAGCCTTGGTCCCAAACGGACAGAAAATGGAAAAGTGCTGCGGTCATTAAGGGGTTAAATGTTATTGGTTGTCAACTCATTTTGCCTCAGTAAACAATATCATCTCCAATTATTGAACTTACATATGTAAATTAATTCATAATTTGTCAATTGAGAAGGCTATTTTCTTTTAAAGTAATTTGCCCTCTTAGGTAGGGACTGTAAGAAATGGTTTATTATATACAAAATATTATTATCATTTATTTGTATTGCACCAAAAACAATCCATATTCACACAGATTTAGATAATGCATATATTTAATGTATTTATCAGGCAGCAAGGAAGTCAAACAATAGAGGCTTCCTTACCTTAAAAATGTTAATGGATAGTTGGTCTCACAATCCTGTGATAATTCAAATCAAAAAGTTATATGGAGAGCTGTTAGACAGTGAGGTGCCAGATGCCAGGAACTCCCTGCCCCCAGAGAGACATCCTGAGTAAGCTAGAGGAGGGACTGGCCTAACTAGTTATGTTAATATATACAGTTGATATAGTTGAAACTAGTTGGATATAGACTGCTGAGAGTGGAAGTAACAGCTTCTGGGGCCTGCCATGACTGGAGAGAGTTGCAGTTTTGGACAGTGCAGTGTGGAACTTTGGGATCCAGCAGTCTGAAGATGCACAGTGAACCTTGGACCAGAGACCAGCCTTGGAGCAGTACCTAAAGATAAGAGACCCACAAGCAGGAGGTCTGGAAACACTGGCTATAAGAGATCCCAAGATTTATTGGTTGTAGTATAGGGTTACAATTAGCTTTTTGCACTTTGTGTATGTTTGTATGTTGTTTTACTTCTATACAACTCATGTAACAGTGTTTTAATTTCTGCATTTCGGTACACAATATAACATCTTTTTTATTTATCACTTTAGTGTATGTCTTGATTTTGTCACCTGTTCCCTAGCAAATTTCTAACAAAGTCGACATGTATACAACTTGAAATCAACAATATTAGCTTTAAGGTCTGCAAGTCCTTTAGTTGTGAATAGATATCTTGCTATATTTTATTTTTAATAAACATCTTAAACTGACTAAAGCTAGGCAAGTTAGTTGTAAAGGGTGATTTTACATATAACTTGCCTTTGAAGAATAATTAACATGTTTTTTCACCTAGTCAGCTATGTTGTTCAAGTTTCCTTAACTTGGTTCCTACCTGGTGAATACTTGCACCAATATGAATAGTTCCATGGAGAACATGTTAGTACATTTATCTAATAATAGCTACAGGGAGTGCAGAATTATTAGGCAAATGAGTATTTTGACCACATCATCCTCTTTATGCATGTTGTCTTACTCCAAGCTGTATAGGCTCGAAAGCCTACTACCAATTAAGCATATTAGGTGATGTGCATCTCTGTAATGAGAAGGGGTGTGGTCTAATGACATCAACACCCTATATCAGGTGTGCATAATTATTAGGCAACTTCCTTTCCTTTGGCAAAATGGGTCAAAAGAAGGACTTGACAGGCTCAGAAAAGTAAAAAATAGTGAGATATCTTGCAGAGGGATGCAGCACTCTTAAAATTGCAAAGCTTCTGAAGCGTGATCATCGAACAATCAAGCGTTTCATTCAAAATAGTCAACAGGGTCGCAAGAAGCATGTGGAAAAACCAAGGCGCAAAATTACTGCCCATGAACTGAGAAAAGTCAAGCGTGCAGCTGCCAAGATGCCACTTGCCACCAGTTTGGCCATATTTCAGAGCTGCAACATCACTGGAGTGCCCAAAAGCACAAGGTGTGCAATACTCAGAGACATGGCCAAGGTAAGAAAGGCTGAAAGACGACCACCACTGAACAAGACACACAAGCTGAAACGTCAAGACTGGGCCAAGAAATATCTCAAGACTGATTTTTCTAAGGTTTTATGGACTGATGAAATGAGAGTGAGTCTTGATGGGCCAGATGTATGGGCCCGTGGCTGGATTGGTAAAGGGCAGAGAGCTCCAGTCCGACTCAGACGCCAGCAAGGTGGAGGTGGAGTACTGGTTTGGGCTGGTATCATCAAAGATGAGCTTGTGGGGCCTTTTCGGGTTGAGGATGGAGTCAAGCTCAACTCCCAGTCCTACTGCCAGTTTATGGAAGACACCTTCTTCAAGCAGTGGTACAGGAAGAAGTCTGCATCCTTCAAGAAAAACATGATTTTCATGCAGGACAATGCTCCATCACACGCGTCCAAGTACTCCACAGCGTGGCTGGCAAGAAGGGGTATAAAAGAAGAAAATCTAATGACATGTTGTTCACCTGATCTGAACCCCATTGAGAACCTGTGGTCCATCATCAAATGTGAGATTTACAAGGAGGGAAAACAGTACACCTCTCTGAACAGTGTCTGGGAGGCTGTAGTTGCTGCTGCACGCAATGTTGATGGTGAACAGATCAAAACACTGACAGAATCCATGGATGGCAGGCTTTTGAGTGTCCTTGCAAAGAAAGGTGGCTATATTGGTCACTGATTTGTTTTTGTTTTGTTTTTGAATGTCAGAAATGTATATTTGTGAATGTTGAGATGTTATATTGGTTTCACAGGTAAAAATAAATAATTGAAATGGGTATATATTTGTTTTTTGTTAAGTTGCCTAATAATTATGCACAGTAATAGTCACCTGCACACACAGATATCCCCCTAAAATAGCTAAAACTAAAAACAAACTAAAAACTACTTCCAAAAATATTCAGCTTTGATATTAATGAGTTTTTTGGGTTCATTGAGAACATGGTTGTTGTTCAATAATAAAATTAATCCTCAAAAATACAACTTGCCTAATAATTCTGCACTCCCTGTATATACCTTTTTATGAACTGATGGAGATAAACAAACTGTGGTAGACCCTCTATATGTGTATCCCTGGGTCGATGTGATTACACATGCTTCAGCTAGACTGAATAAAATAACATATATAATATATTTTAAAATGTCACCTGGAATATAAATGTCTCTTTTTAATATTTTCCTTTAATTATGTCTACCTATTACACATTTTTAGTTTTTAGAATTCTGCTTTTTAAGACCCTAAATTTGGACCAAGTGAAGGGTGCACAGACTTATATAATCACTCTAGACATATACAAAACACGGAAGGGGAATGCACTCTCAGAACGGACTGGGTACACATGCAGTAATTAAATCTTCCATTTTTGCTTTTAATCTTAGCTGAGTGCTTGTAAGTGAGTGCTGGACTTACCTCTGTGTGCTGTATTTTTTCTCTGGGCCTTGCACCCAGAACTGTATGGGGTTAACTGCCTGGGACTCTGGGAACAGTGCAGCTTCCTGAGAGTGCTATTGAGCACCCAGGACTGTGCATGTTGCAGGGTCATACAATGTGTACTCAGTCCAGTCTGATAGTGGAGTTCCCTTCAGTGTTTTGTATATGTCTAGGGTTACTACATAGGTCTGTGCACTCTTCACTTGTTCCCAGTTTGTTTGATTGAGAGCTTGCAATGCTTGGTTGTTTAGGGACCCAGGTTTTGGGAGAGACCTTGATATGGTACCTGGGCTTTTCCCTTTTGACCAGATGTGGTAACTAACTCTTCAATTTTTGCTTTTAATCTTAGCTGAGTGCTTGTATGTGAGTGCTGGACTTTTGTAATTTTCCCTATGGGCCTTGCTTCCATACTTGCCTGGCGTTAACTGCCTGGGACTCTGGAGACAGCACAGCTTCCTAAGAGTGCTATTGAGCACCCAGGGCTGAGCATGTTGCAGGGTCATTGGATGTGTACCAATTCCAGTCTGAGAGTGCATTCCCCTTCCGTGATTACATAAGTCTGTGAACTCTTGACTTGTTCCCAGTTTGTTTAATTGAGAGATTACATTTGTACGACTGTATTAGGGACCCTGATTTTGGGAGAGACATTAACGCGGTAACTAACTCTTCCAGTTTTGCTTTTAATCTTAGCTGTGAGCTTGCAAACATGTGTTGCACTTTCTCTCAAAAGAAATTCATATAAACTAAAGGCGTAAGAAGAGAACCCTATCTAATAAAGTCACTTTTAGTACACAAATGTCTAAAGGACTAATAAATCTAATAAAGAAAAAAGAACAGCAGACCTTATCCAGCAACAACTCATTTAAAGGTCTACAATTAAAAATCAAACCAATATATAAAGAGCAGATCACCCAATGGCTGAAATAAAAAAAAAACATTTTACACAATTGTAAAACCAAACCAATGTCTATATAGAGGGATACCCCTCCTCAGTTAAAATTGAAAAAGATACCAGAATCTATACAATTTCAAAGAATTTAAAGTAACAACAAAGTTCAGTGTAGCAGCAATTAAAGGGAGATTGTAAACCCAATTTTTTGTTGCATGAATTTTTTGTGGATGATCCATTTATATAGCCCACCTGGTAGTGTTTTTGTAACAATATATAGTTCAGCTTATTTTTTAAAAACATTGTGAAGATAATCAGACTCCTAACCAAGCCCCACAATATCAGATGTATACGTGTGTTAACAGACTCCTGATGGCTCCTGATTATGTTGTCTGTCTTTTTATAGGCAGGGAAGGGGGGAGGGGCGAGTGTCTGCTATTCTTGAATTCCTAGCACCTTTCACAGGGTGTCCCAGCCAAACCTCATTAACAGTGCAAAGCTGGAATTTTCTAAGAATAGTTTTAAAAAGTTTTATACAGGATTTTTAGATTAGCATCTGTGCATATTCTTCTTTATAGTAATGTGAATTACATGCAGTATGAAAATTGGTGTATACTGTCACTTTAATATCGAATTTGCAAGGTGATACTTTGGAAATCTATAGTCCCAAAAAAAGGCAGATTTAGCAGATTTTAGTATAGCAGCAGAGTTCAAAATAGCAGCAATTAGGATTGACATGCAAGAAGCAGCTTTCCAATAGTCACAGTCACAATCCTGAGGGTGTCTAGATCATTGGTTGTTAATATGGAAATTCAAGTATATCTTGGTAATGTATATTATCTTGTGTAGACTGTAGTCAGTGTTATCCATATGGAAAATCCTCACAACATGTCAGAGGAGGTAAGAACTTTAAATCAAATTAATCATCCTCCCAGAGTGGCTAACAAAGAGCTAGATTACAAATGTCGCTCTAACTGCTATGATATTGTTTTTTTTTCAGGAGCGTATTTTTGCCTAGGCAAACAAGACACTTTCCTAGGGCCGCAGATTGTGGGGCAGCACTTTTTGAGTTTCTGTTGGGAGCAGCAGGTGTCTTAACTAGTGCTTGCTATCATCATTATATAAATATTAATATATTACTACTGCTCACATATATACTGTGTACACATGTGCTAATTCAACCCACCTGAGTGTATGCAAGTATTTTGCAAGACATGGTGAACATTTCATTTGGAAATGGCATGAAAACAACAAAAGTAGCATTACACACTGACTAAAAAATATTATGGCCAAAAAAGGCATAAATCCTTGGGGGGGGGGTGATATTTGAGTGCCTAGGGCAGCATAACACTTAAATACCCCACTGTTTTTTGTGCATGTCAGAAATAGCGTGATTATTACAGGTTAAAATTAATCGCGAGAGTGTAATCGCATTTTACGCTCAGCAGGTTAGAATGACTGATACCCCTCCGTAAAGGGAAGTGCATTGCACTAAACACAAGAGGATGTGTAAAATTTATATATGGTCATCTTTAAATATAAAAGGGTATATGAAATACTGCGCTGGTGTTAAGTATGCGTTATCACACACCTTACAATATGTTAGATCCTTCAATCTAAACTCTAAGTGTACAAAAAATAGTAAGTGTTGTAAGGGCGCTAATAGCTAAAGATACCTGATGGAGGGTGTATATATTGAGTAATTTCTCATGCAAATATATTGAGTGATTCCTAGTGCAAATATAAATTCACAAGACCTTTATCAAAAATGTAAAATTATTTAATTAGTTACAATAAAAGATCAATGAAACATATATGTAAAAAATATAAAAAATAGAGACGTCTCTAATACAAATATTCAATACAATAAAAAGATACTCATTTGTTACTTCATAGGGAACAGAAATTAAAAGATACTTTATATCCACACATAAAGTGGAAATTGTTTGAAATTTGTGTAACAGATGATTTCTGTATTCTCTAATGAATTAGTTAGCGTTCTTTCATAAAATACATATTGACATTTCTAAAAATCTATATAGAAAAGTTAGTGATAGAGCTATTTATAGTTAAATCAAAAAGTCTGTTTTACACATCAGTATGGATTGAGCAATTCTTGTTAGTGAGGCGGTGCAATGTCAGTTCAGGGTAAGAGTCTTTTTAAGATTGACTACTGCAGGGTATCCAGTCCGTCCTGCGTCTGTATCAAACTTGTATCACAGTTATCGCTTTATAATAATTTTGTACCTTATGTTAAATGCATATGCGGCAGCAGGGTATCCAATGCGTCCTGCAGCTTGTCCCGTCTAGCAGAGTCCTCGTGTTGTCGGCGTCTGATGTCACACCCAGTGCTTTAGAGGCTCGACTCACGCCTGCCAATCACTGCTATAAGGAATCGCCTTTGCACAATTTCCCCTCTTGTGTACTTGTCTTGACACAAATAACACAGGAATGTTTGAGAGAGGTATAAAGAGAAGTTCTCAGTGGTATGAATCGGTTACCTGCCCTTAGTGCTGATGCACGCAGGTTTTGCTGTAGGTATATAGTTGGTATATTTGATGAAAGGTCAACCCGGGTTGGTCCAAAAGGTTTTTGAAATTGTGTTAACAAGGTGTACAGTCTTATACTTCAACGCATTTCACTCTCTCCTAGAGCTTTATCAAGAATGATTTTAGACTGTCAAACACCTCTCTTTAATAGGTGTAACTTGTTTCCTATTGGTTCATCCATAAGTAATGAATTAAGGTGGTGTTCCTGTTTAGTAGCACCAGCCTCCCTGCTCATATATCCAAAGTATTTTTTCTTTCCACTCTCGTTATGATCATAAATAAAAAATACATTAGTACATAACGAGAGTGGAAAGAAAAAATACTTTGGATATATGAGCAGGGAGGCTGGTGCTACTAAACAGGAAAACCACCTTAATTCAGGACTTATGGATGAACCAATAGGAAACAAGTTACACCTATTAAAGAGAGGTGTTTGACAGTCTAAAATCATTCTTGATAAAGCTCTAGGAGAGAGCAAAACGCGATGAAGTATAAGACTGTACACCTTGTTAACACAAATTCAAAAAAATTTTGGACCAACCCGGGTTGACCTTTCATCAAATATACCAACTATATACCTCCAGCAAAACCTGCGTGCATCAGCACTAAGGGCAGGTAACCGATTCATGCCACTGAGAACTTCTCTTTGTACCTCTCTCAAACATTCCTGTGTTATTTGTGTCAAGACAAGTACACAAGAGGGGAAATTGTGCAAAGGCGATTCCTTATAGCAGTTATTGGCAGGCGTGAGTCGAGCCCCCAAAGCACCGTGTGTGATGTCAGAAGCCGACAACACGAGGACTCTGCTAGACGGGACAAGCTACAGGACGCATTGGATACCCTGCTGCCGCATATGCATTTAACATAAGGTGCAAAATTATTATAAAGCGATAACTGTGATACAAGTTTGATACAGATGCAGGACAGACTGGATACCCTGCAGTAGTCAACATATTTAACGATTAAATCTTAAAAAGACTCTTACCCTGAACTGACATTGCACCGCCTCACTAACAAGAATTGCTCAATCCATACTGATGTGTAAAATGGACTTTTTGATTTAACTATAAATAGCTCTATCATTAACTTTTCTATATAGATTTTTAGAAATGTCAATATGTATTTTATGAAAGAACGCTAACTAATTTATTAGAGAATACAGAAATCATCTGTTACACAAATTTCAAACAATTTCCACTTTATGTGTGGATATAAAGTATCTTTTAATTTCTGTTCCCTATGAAGTAACAAATGAGTATCTTTCTATTGTATTGAATATTTGTATTAGAGACGTCTCTATTTTTTATATTTTTTTACATATATGTTTCATTGATCTTTTATTGTAACTAATTAAATAATTTTACATTTTTGATAAAGGTCTTGTGAATTTATATTTGCACTAGGAATCACTCAATATATTTGCATGAGAAATTACTCAATATATACACCCTCCATCAGGTATCTTTAGCTATTAGCGCCCTTACAACACTTACTATTTTTTGTACATCATTTAAATATAATTTTGAACTATACTTGCATTTATGCATTTATTATTAGGAACTATTATAATTGATGTTTGTATGCATAGAATATTTAATGTCTAATAGTGATTATGACACTTTTTGAGTTTTTTGTAGATTGGCTGTGCACTTACGGGGAGGGGTTTGTATTTTGTATACAGTATATTTGTTCACATTCCACTTATTATTTGTCTAGGGAAGGGGTGAAAACTCTGAAATGTCAGTAAAGCAGTGTTTGTCTTCAAATCCAGAGAGTGCAATTTATTTCCATTACATATTTAAACTTTATTGCACCCTGTTATATATGTGATGGTTTTGTGAGAGTGCTTGACTTCTGGATAAACATATATATACCGTATATATATCAATCAGAGACAGGTCAGGATTGCTGGAAGGCCATGCTAGCACCCACACTCTTGCTTACGCAACCCGTGAGCTTGTAATCTGGGCAGAATGTAGTTTGGCGTTGTCCTGCTGGAAAATGTAGGGACGTCCCTGGAAAAGACAACATCTGGATAGCAGTATATGTTGCTCCAAAATGTATACATATCTTTCTGCATTAATGGTGTCCTCACAGATGTGCAAGTTAGTCATACCATGGGCACAGGTACATCCCCATACCATGACAGATGTTGGCTTTTAAAGTTGATTAAATATGAAGGCTCAGAACATACAATAATATCTAGGACGTAATATTTATAGGAAAAATTCAAATTCAAATAGCTGTTTAAGCATCATGAGAATTGTATTAGTACTGGAAGTGTAAAGAGACTTAATAGTGTTATGAAAGGGAGAAGTTTTCAAGAAAAATAATAATAAAATATAACAGGTTCAAAGTTAAAGTTACTATTTCATATTTTTTGCAGTAGGTATATTAAATATTCCAATTATTAAAACAATGACCAAAATTGCAAAATGGGAGCAGAAAATATATGAAAGGTGCTATTGGCTTGTATCAAACATAAGCTATATTTATTATCTTACTTTACTCTGTGAAGTTTATTTAAAGTCTTGTTGTAAAACAGTCTAATTTAACTTCCAGTGTTTGTGGACTCTGAAATTGGACTGGGCACATATGCACAGTTACTGCAAAGATCATTGCCCTGGGTACTCACCAGCATTCACAGACAGCTCCACAGCTTTCTGTGACTCAGGCCGATAACCCCAGATAATCCAGGGTACAAAGCAATAATATTAACAAAGCACATGGAAATTCTGGCACTCTCTTGCAAGCATACAGCTAAATTAAAAGCAAAATGGAAGAGTTAGTTACAACATTTGACCAAATGATGATAGGCCCAGAACCAAATCAAAGTTTCTTCCTCTCTGGGTCCCTAACCTACAGCAGCACAATGCATGCTTTCAACCAAGCCCACTGAGATACAAACAAGGGTAACATAAGTTCTGTGTTAATTCCCTAGACACATGCACAACACAGAAATTGACTGCACTCTGAAAATGGACTGGGTATACATCCCATGATCCTGCAAAACTCATAGCCCTAGGTGCTCAACAGCCCTCACAGACATCTGGACAACTTTCAGACACTCACGGCTAGATTATGAGTTTTGCGGTAAGAGAGGCTCTAACGTACTAACTTGCAAGTTATTATAATCGCTCACCTCCCTATAGCGCTGCTATTACAGGTTTGCAAAAACCCGGCGTTAGCAGGCAATAAGTGAGCGTTGAGCAAAATTGAGCTCTATACCGCACTCCAATACCAGCGCTGCTCTGAGCTGGTTTTACGTGCTCGTGTACAATTTCCCCATAGACATCAATGGGGAGAGCCAGCTAAAAAAAAGCCTAACACCTGCAATAAAGGAGCGTAAAGCTCTGTAACGCAGCCCCATTGATTCCTATGGGGAAACAAAATTTATAAAAAACAACAATTGGATGAGCCTCGTGATGATAATGTTTAGTTATCTATAATTGTATGTCTATAACAATCACATAACATATAACCCTCAAATCTTATAAAAATTAATAGTGATAGTGTTCCAACTACTTCTTAAAAATATATATAATTGCAGTACAATTGTGATATGCAATGTATATATCAATACAAATATACATAAATACAGTGCAATAGTGATATGCATTTGGTGGTGCCTTCTTTTGGTTTCTTTTGAAACAAAATTTATGCTTACACCTAACACCCTAACATAAACCCTGAATCTAAACACCCCTAATCTGCCGCCCCCGTCATCACCGCCACCTACATTATATTTATTAACCCCTAATCTGCTGCCCCAATGTCGCCGACACCTACATTACAGTTATTAACCCCTATTCTGCCGTCCCAATGTCGCCACCACCTACATTACAGTTATTAACCACTAATCTGCCGCCCCCAACATAGCTGCCACCTACCTACACTTATTAACCCCTAATCTTCCGCCAATATACTAAAGTTATTAACCCCTAACCCTAAGTCTAACCCTAATCCTAATTTAACCCTAACCCTAACGTAACCCTAACCCTAACACCCTCTAACTTTAATGTAATTAAAATAAATCTAAATAAAACCTACTATTAATAACTAAATAATTCCTATTTAAGACTAAATACTTACCTGTAAAATAAAACCTAAGCTAGCTACAATATACCTAATAGTTACATTGTATCTATCTTAGGTTTTATTTTTATTTCACAGCTAAGTTTGTATTTATTTTAACTAGGTAGACTAGTTACTAAATAGTTATTAACTATTTACTAGCTACCTAGTTAAAATAAATACAAATTTACCTGTAAAATAAAACCTAACTTGAGTTACACTAAAACCTAACCTTACACTACAATTAAATAAATTACATTAATTAAATACAATTAACTAAATTAAAAAAAAACCCACTAAATTACACAAAATAAAAAAGAAATGATCAAATATTTTAACTAATTACACCTAATCTAATAGCCCTATAAAAATAAAAAAGCCCCCCCAAAATAAAAAAAAACCCTAGCCTAAAATAAACTGCCAATAGCCCTTAAAAGGGCCTTTTGCTGGGCATTGCCCCAAATAAATCAGCTCTTTTACCTGTAAAAAAAATACAAACACAAAAATACAAACACCTCCCAACAGTAAAACCCACCACCCACACAACCAAACCACAAAATAAAAACCTACCTAAAAAAACTAAGCTCCCCATTGCCCTGAAAAGGGCATTTGTATGGGTATTGCCCTTAAAAGGGCATTTAGCTCTTTTTCAGCCCAAACCCTAAGCTTAAAAATAAAACCCACCCAATAAACCCTAACACTAACCCCCGAAGATCCACTTACAGACAGTTTTTGAAGACCCAACATCCATCCTCAATGAAGTGGCAGAAGTCCTCATCCAAGCAGGCCAATGTCTTCATCCAAGCCGGCAGAAGTCTTCATCCAGACGGCATCTTATATCTTCATCCACCCGGCGCGGAGCGGCTCCATCTTCAAGACATCCGGCACGGAGCATCCTCTTCTTCTGACGGCTCTTCTCGAATGAAGGTTCGTTTAAGTGACATCATCCAAGATTGTGTCCCTATCAGCCAATTGGAATTAAAAGTGAAAAAATCATATTGGCTGATGCAATCAGCAAATAGGATTGAGCTTCAATCCTATTGGCTGATCCAATCAGCCAATAGGATTGAGCTCACATTCTATTGGATGTTCCAATCAGCCAATAGAATGCAAGCTCAATCCTATTAGCTGATTGGATGAGCCAATAGGATTGAAGCTCAATCCTATTGGCTGATTGCATCAGCCAATAGGATTTTTTTCACCTTTAATTCCGATTGGATGATAGAAGGGACGCCATCTTGGATGACGTTACTTAAAGGAACCTTCATTTGAGAAGAGCCGTCAGAAGAAGAGGATGCTCCGCGCTAGATGTCTTGAAGATGGAGCTGCTCCAGGTAAATGAAGATAGAAGATGCTGTCTGGATGAAGACTTCTGCCGGCTTGGATGAAGACTTCGGCCTGCTTGAATGAAAACTTTTTCCGGCTTCGCTGAGGACTTCTGCCGCTTAGTTGAGGATGGATGTCGGGTCTTCAGAAACTGTAAGTGGATCTTCGGGGGTTAGTGTTAGGTTTTTTTAAGGGTTTATTGGGTGGGTTTTATTTTTAGCTTAGGGTTTGGGTGGAAAAAGAGCTAAAGGTCCTTTTAAGTGCAATGCCCATCCAAATGCCCTTTTCAGGGCAATGGGGAGCTTAGTTTTTTTTAGAAAGGATTTTATTTGGGGGTTCGGTTGTGTGGGTGGTGGGCTTTACTGTTAGGGGGGTTGTTTGTATTATTTTTTTACAGGTAAAAAAGCTGATTTCTTTGGGGCAATGTCCCGCAAAAGGCCCTTTTACGGGCCATTGGTAGCTTATTGTAGGCTAGGTTTTTTTATTGGGGGGGCTCTTAGATTAGATGTAATTAGTTTAACTATTTGATATTTTTATTTTTATTTTGTGTAATTTAGTGTTTTTTTTAATTTAGTTAATTGTATTTAATTAATGTAATTTATTTAATTGTAGTTTAAGGTTAGGTGTTAGTGTAACTCAGGTTAAGTTTTATTTTACAGGTAAATTTGTATTTATTTTAACTAGATAGTTAGTAAATAGTTAATAACTATTTACTAACTAGTCTACCTAGTTAAAATAAATACAAACGTAGCTGTGAAATAAAAATACAACCTAAGATAGCTACAATGTAACTATTAGTTATATTGTAGCTAGCTTAGGGTTTATTTGACAGGTAAGTATTTAGTTTTAAATAGGAATTATTTAGTTAATGATAGTAATTTTTATTTAAATATATTTTAATTATATTAAAGTTAGGGGTGTTAGGGTTAGGGTTAGACTTAGGGTTAGGTTAAGGGGTAATAACTTTAGTATAGTGGCGACGATGTTAGGGACAGCAGATTTGGGGTTTAATAACAGAAATGTAGGTTTGCGGCAATATTAGGGACAGCAGATTAGGGGTAAATAATATTTAACTAGTGTTTGCAATGCGGGAGTGCAGCGGTTTAGGGGTTAATACGTTTATTATAGTGGCGGCGATGTCGGGAGTGGCAGATTAGGAGTTAATAATTTATTTTAGTGTTTGCAATGCAGGGGGGGGGGCTTGGTTTAGGGGTTAATAGGTAGTTTATGGGTGTTAGTGTACTTTTTAGCACTTTAGTTATGAATTTTATGTTACGGCGTTGTAGCATAACACTCATAACTACTGACAGTACGAATCTTGTAGTTATAGGCTGTACCACTCACTTTTTGGCCTCCCAGGCAAACTCATAATACCGGAGCAAAGGAAGTCCCATTGAAAAACGACTTTTTGAAAGCTGCGGTAGTTACTTTGCGTTACGGCCAACAAAAGTGTACAGTACAGATATACCTGCAAGACTCGTAATACCAGTGGTAGTGAAAAAGATCCTTAACGCTGCTTTTTTACTCATACTGCAAAACTCGTAATCTAGCTGTCAGTTAATTATTCCTAGACAAGTGCAAAGCCCATAGGGATAATTACAAAGCAAAAATATTAGCACAACACGTAGAAAGTCTAGCACTCTCTTGCAAGCACACAGCTAGATTAATTGCAAAATGGAATAGTTAGTTACAAACAGGGATGACAGAAGCCTTCTGTAATTTCCCTAAACACATACAAAACACTGCAATGGACTGCACTCTCAAACCATACTGGTTACACATCTCATATATATAAATATATATTTTTCTATTAAATTAATTCCATGTTTACTACAAAGTTTCATATTTATTTCTTACTTGGAAGTGTTTCTTGTATTTAATTTTTAATTATTTTGCTTGTGCATTACATCTACTTTTTTTTTAATAATTGAAACACTTAATATACCTACCGCAAAATATATGAAATAATAACTTTAACATTTTACCTGTTATATTTTATTATTTTTCTTAAAAAATCTCCTTTACTGAACATTATTAAGTCTCTTTACACTTCCAGCACTGAGACACTGAGAAAATTTAGATTTTTTCCTGTAAATATTACGTCCTAGATCCTATTGTATGTTACGAGCCTTCATATTTAATCTACTCAAGATCCTAACGCCTAGATTTAGAGTTTTGTCGCAAAAGACCCGCGGTGGTAACACTGCTTTTTTCCCAGTGCACCCTTAAGACAACGCTGGTATTGCGAGTTGTCTGAATGGCTGCTGTTCCAATCAGCCAATAGAATGCGAGCTCAATCCGATTGGCTGATTGGATCAGCCAATCGGATTGAAATTCAATCTGATTGGCTGATTGAATCAGCCAATCATATTTTTCCTACCTTAATTCCGATTGGCTGATAGAATCCTATCCGCCAATCAGAATTGAAAAGACGCCATCTTGGATGACATCACTTAAAGGTACCGTCATTGTTTAAGAAGACTCTGGATGAAGAGGATGGCTCCGCGTCGGCTCCTTGGAAGATGGCTCCGCTCCGGATGGATGAAGATTGAAGACGCCACATGGATGAAGACTTCTACCGGATGAAGGACCTCTTCTGCGCACCTTGGATGAAGATTTCGGCTCGGCTGGGTGAAGACGACTCAAGGTAGGGAGATCTTCAGGGGGTTAGTGTTAGGTTTTTTTAAGGGGGGATTGGGTGGGTTAGAGTAGGGGTATGTGGGTGGTGGGTTTTAATGTTGGGGGGGTTGTATTTTTTTTTACAGGTAAAAGAGCTGATTACTTTGGGGCAATGCCATGCAAAAAGCCTTTTTAAGGGCTGGTAAAATAGCTGATTACTTTGTAATTTAGAATAGGGTAGGGCATTTTTTTATTTTCGAGGGCTTTATTATTTTATTAGGGGGCTTAGATTAGGTGTAATTAGTTTAAACTTCTTGTAATTTGTTTTTTTATTTTCTGTAATTTAATGTTTGTTTCTTTTGTACTATAGTTTAGTTTATTTAATTAAATTTAATTGTAGGTAATTGTAGTTAATTTATTTAATTAATTTAATGATAGTGTAGTGTTAGGTTTAATTGTAACTTAGGTTAGGATTTATTTTACAGGTAATTTTGTAATTATTTTAACTAGGTAGCTATTAAATAGTTATTAACTATTTAATAGCTATTGTACCTAGTTAAAATAAATACAAAGTTGTCTGTAAAATAGATATAAATCCTAAAATAAATACAATGTAATTATTAGTTATATTGTAGCTATATTAGGGTTTATTTTCTAGGTAAGTATTTAGTTTTAAATAGGATTAATTTATTTAATTATAGGAATATTATTTCGTTTTATTTAAATTATATTTATGTTAGGGGGTGTTAGGGTTAGGGTTAGACTTAGGTTTAGGGGTTAATAACTTTATTATAGTAGCAGCGACGTTGGGGGCGGCAGATTAGGGGTTAATAATAGTAGGTAGGTGGCTGCGATGTTAGGGATGGCAGATTAGGGGTTAATACAATTTATTATAGTGTTTGTGAGGCGGGAGTGTGGCGGTTTAGGGGTTAATACATTTATTATAGTGGCGGCGATGTCCGGTCGGCAGATTAGGGGTTAATATTTGTAGTTAGGTAGCGGTGACGTTGGGGGGGCAGATTAGGGGTTAATAAATATAATGTAGGTGTCAGCGATGTTAGGGGCAGCAGATTAGGGGTTCATAGCTATAATGTAGGTGGCGGCGGTGTCCGGTCGGCAGATTAGGGGTTAAAAAATGTTATTAGAAATTTTGCTATGTGGGGGGGCCTCGGTTTAGGGGTACATAGGTAGTTTATGGGTGTTAGTGTACTTTATAGCACAGTAGTTAAAAGCTTTATGTTCCAGCGTTAGCCCATAAAGCTCTTAACTACTGACTTTTTTCACAGTAGGAGTCTTGTCGGTAGAGGCTCTACCACTCACTTCTTCCAAGACTCCAAATACCAGCGTTAGGCAAATCCCATTGAAAAGATAGGATACGCAATTGACGTAAGGGGATCTGCGGTAGCCTCGAGTCGTGGAATGAAAGTGAGCGGTAGACCCTTTCCTGCCTGACTCTAAATACCAGCGGGCGGTGAAAAGCAGCGTTAGGACCCCTTAACGCTGCTTTTGACGGCTAACGCCAAACTCTAAATCTAGGCCCAAGTGTCTCAAGCAGTACTGCAGCTTCCCACAGAATCCAAAAATAATCTCTATTATGTGTTGCAGTCCACATTTGTCCTGCAGACTATTTTCCTATAGCATTAAACTCAATGAAGAAGATCCAAAGGAGAAAAAATCCCTAGCATGCTCTTTCTCTTAAATATGCAATATTTATTCCTAGGGTTGTGATTTTCTTCTGGAATTTATCATGGTACATGGATGTCCACAGCTGATTATTATTTTTTGCAGGGGAGGGGAGAAAGAAAATAAAATCCAATAAATAATCATGTCAAAGGGGCAGTTTACTTGAAAAATGCTTAAGTTTAAAAAGATAGACAATCCCTTTATAACCCATTACCCAATTTCTTCATAATCAATACTGTTATATTAATATGCTTCTTAACTCTGTGATTACTTTGTATCTAAGCCTCTGCAGACTGCCCCCTTATCTCAGTTCTTTTGACAGACTTGCATTTTTAGCCAATTAGTGCTGACAGATAAATAACTCCGTGGGCATAAACACAATGTTATATATATGGCATGCATGAACTAGTGCTTTCTATCTGTGAAAAACAATATTGGCTGGTGATTAATTAATCCTGAGACTAAGCACCACTGAAATGTATCTGGACTTGAGTCCAACTATCCTTTGCCTGATCATTGTATGCTCTATTGGACTAAGACCCAGAGATAAACTTTCCAAATTCTTCATCACTGCCTATTTCCAGGCTCTTCATAAACATTTAGTGCAAGATTACAAGTGGAGTGCTATTTCATGCTTTTGCTATAGCAAAACTGCGCTAGGATTTTCAATTTTGCACTTTTTGGATTGTGCTCATATTACAAGCTGAAAGTATACAGTTTTTTCCCCAGCAGTAAACCAAATTGCACTTAAAGTCGAAATTTGAAAATCCCAATCGTGTTTTTGCATTCCCCTATAGAAGTCAATAGAGAAAAAAAGTTGAAAAAAACACCCACTCTCTCGAGCAAACACCATTACACATTCTCATTAGCGCAAACCCAACATGAAAATATGAATATTTCATATTCCAATGTTCTTTAACATGTTTGTTTGTAATATGAACATACCCAATTGCATACTGTAATATGCACAAAAATGATTGCATATGGTAATATGCGCATACCCGACATGAAAATATGAATATTTCATATTTCAATGTTCTATACGTAACAGAATATGTTCTATTTATTCATAATTAATATTTCTACATATATATGAAGTTTTTTTTAAACAAATATAAATTATTTTACATATATATATATATATATAGATAATTATATATAGGTATAGATATATAATATATATAGGAATATCTATTTTTATTTAGAACATATACTACTATGTGCAGAACATTGGAATGTGAAATATTTACAGTAAATACAAAGTTAAAACCTTTATTAAATATTAATGTTGCATAAATAATATTTTACATGTTTTCATCTACTTAACGGGAAAAGGCTCCAATGCACACACACATACAGTATCTCACAAAAGTGAGTACAACCCTCACATTTTTGTAAATGTTTTATTATATCTTTTCATGTGACAACACTGAGGAAATGAAACTTTATTACAAAGTAAAGTATTGAGTGTACAGCCTGTATAACAGTGTAAATTTGCTGTCCCCTCAAAATAACTCAACACACTTAGGCCTAGATTTGGAGTTCGGCGGTAAAAGGGCTGTTAACGCTCCGCGGGCTTTTTTCTGGCCGCACCATAAATTTAACTCTGGTATCGAGAGTTAAAACAAATGCTGCGTTAGGCTCCAAAAAAGGAGCGTAGAGCATTTTTACCGCAAATGCAACTCTCGATACCAGAGTTGCTTACGGACGCGGCCGGCCTCAAAAACGTGCTCGTGCACGATTCTCCCATAGGAAACAATGGGACTGTTTGAGCTGAAAAAAAACTTAACACCTGCAAAAAAGCAGCGTTCAGCTCCTAACGCAGCCCCATTGATTCCTATGGGGAAACACTTCCTACGTCTGCACCTAACACCCTAACATGTACCCCGAGTCTAAACACCCCTAATCTTACACTTATTAACCCCTAATCTGCCGCCCCCGCTATCGCTGACCCCTGCATATTTTTTTTAACCCCTAATCTGCCGCTCCGTAAAACGCCGCCACCTACGTTATCCCTATGTACCCCTAATCTGCTACCCCTAACATCGCCGACCCCTATGTTATATTTATTAACCCCTAATCTGCCCCCCACAACGTCTCCGACACCTACCTACACTTATTAACCCCTAATCTGCCGAGCGGACCTGAGCGCTATTATAATAAAGTTGTTAGCCCCTAATCCGCCTCACTAACCCTATCATAAATAGTATTAACCCCTAATCTGCCCTCCCTAACATCGCCGACACCTACCTTCAATTATTAACCCCTAAACTTCCGATCGGAGCTCACCGCTATTCTAATAAATGTATTAACCCCTAAAGCTAAGTCTAACCCTAACACTAACACCCCCCTAAGTTAAATATAATTTAAATCTAACGAAATTAATTAACTCTTATTAAATAACTTATTCCTATTTAAAGCTAAATACTTACCTGTAAAATAAATCCTAATATAGCTACAATATAAATTATAATTATATTATAGCTATTTTAGGATTAATATTTATTTTACAGGCAACTTTGTAATTATTTTAACCAGGTACAATAGCTATTAAATAGTTAAGAACTATTTAATAGTTACCTAGTTAAAATAATAACAAATTTACCTGTAAAATAAATCCTAACCTAAGTTATAATTAAACCTAACACTACCCTATCAATAAAATAATTAAATAAACTACCTACAATTACCTACAATTAACCTAACACTACACTATCAATAAATAAATTAAATACAATTGCTACAAATAAATACAATTAAATAAACTAGCTAAAGTACAAAAAATAAAAAAGAACTAAGTTACAGAAAATAAAAAAATATTTACAAACATAAGAAAAATATTACAACAATTTTAAACTAATTACACCTACTCTAAGCCCCCTAATAAAATAACAAAGCCCCCCAAAATAAAAAATTCCCTACCCTATTCTAAATTAAAAAAGTTACAAGCTCTTTTACCTTACCAGCCCTGAACAGGGCCCTTTGCGGGGCATGCCCCAAGAATTTCAGCTCTTTTGCCTGTAAAAGAATAAATACAATACCCCCCCCCCCAACATTACAACCCACCACCCACATACCCCTAATCTAACCCAAACCCCCCTTAAATAAACCTAACACTAAGCCCCTGAAGATCTTCCTACCTTGTCTTCACCATCCAGGTATCACCGATCCGTCCTGGCTCCAAGATCTTCATCCAACCCAAGCGGGGGTTGGCGATCCATAATCCGGTCCAGAAGAGGCTCCAAAGTCTTCCTCCTATCCGGCAAGAAGAGGACATCCGGACCGGCAAACATCTTCTCCAAGCGGCATCTTCGATCTTCTTCCATCCGGTGCGGAGCGGGTCCATCTTGAAGCAGGCGACGCGGATCCATCCTCTTCTTCCGATGTCTCCCGACTAATGACGGTTCCTTTAAGGGACGTCATCCAAGATGGCGTCCCTCGAATTCCGATTGGCTGATAGGATTCTATCAGCCAATCGGAATTAAGGTAGGAATTTTCTGATTGGCTGATGGAATCAGCCAATCAGAATCAAGTTCAATCCGATTGGCCGATCCCATCAGCCAATCAGATTGAGCTCGCATTCTATTGGCTGATCGGAACAGCCAATAGAATGCGAGCTCAATCTGATTGGCTGATTGGATCAGCCAATCGGATTGAACTTGATTCTGATTGGCTGATTCCATCAGCCAATCAGAAAATTCCTACCTTAATTCCGATTGGCTGATAGAATCCTATCAGCCAATCGGAATTCGAGGGACGCCATCTTGGATGACGTCCCTTAAAGGAACCGTCATTAGTCGGGAGACATCGGAAGAAGAGGATGGATCCGCGTCGCCTGCTTCAAGATGGACCCGCTCCGCACCGGATGGAAGAAGATCGAAGATGCCGCTTGGAGAAGATGTTTGCCGGTCCGGATGTCCTCTTCTTGCCGGATAGGAGGAAGACTTTGGAGCCTCTTCTGGACCGGATTATGGATCGCCAACCCCCGCTTGGGTTGGATGAAGATCTTGGAGCCAGGACGGATCGGTGATATCTGGATGGTGAAGACAAGGTAGGAAGATCTTCAGGGGCTTAGTGTTAGGTTTATTTAAGGGGGGTTTGGGTTAGATTAGGGGTATGTGGGTGGTGGGTTGTAATGTTGGGGGGGGGGTATTGTATTTATTCTTTTACAGGCAAAAGAGCTGAAATTCTTGGGGCATGCCCCGCAAAGGGCCCTGTTCAGGGCTGGTAAGGTAAAAGAGCTTGTAACTTTTTTAATTTAGAATAGGGTAGGGAATTTTTTATTTTGGGGGGCTTTGTTATTTTATTAGGGGGCTTAGAGTAGGTGTAATTAGTTTAAAATTGTTGTAATATTTTTCTTATGTTTGTAAATATTTTTTTATTTTCTGTAACTTAGTTCTTTTTTATTTTTTGTACTTTAGCTAGTTTATTTAATTGTATTTATTTGTAGCAATTGTGTTTAATTTATTTATTGATAGTGTAGTGTTAGGTTAATTGTAGGTAATTGTAGGTAGTTTATTTAATTATTTTATTGATAGGGTAGTGTTAGGTTTAATTATAACTTAGGTTAGGATTTATTTTACAGGTAAATTTGTTATTATTTTAACTAGGTAACTATTAAATAGTTCTTAACTATTTAATAGCTATTGTACCTGGTTAAAATAATTACAAAGTTGCCTGTAAAATAAATATTAATCCTAAAATAGCTATAATATAATTATAATTTATATTGTAGCTATATTAGGATTTATTTTACAGGTAAGTATTTAGCTTTAAATAGGAATAATTTATTTAATAAGAGTTAATTTATTTCGTTAGATGTAAATTATATTTAACTTAGGGGGGTGTTAGTGTTAGGGTTAGACTTAGCTTTAGGGGTTAATCCATTTATTAGAATAGCGGTGAGCTCCGATCGGAAGTTTAGGGGTTAATAATTGAAGGTAGGTGTCGGCGATGTTAGGGAGGGCAGATTAGGGGTTAATACTATTTATGATCGGGTTAGTGAGGCGGATTAGGGGTTAATAACTTTATTATAGTAGCGCTCAGGTCCGCTCGGCAGATTAGGGGTTAATAAGTGTAGGCAGGTGTCGGCGACGTTGAGGGGGGCAGATTAGGGGTTAATAAATATAATATAGGGGTCGGCGGGGTTAGGGGCAGCAGATTAGGGGTACATAAGTATAACGTAGGTGGCGGTCGGCAGATTAGGGGTTAAAAATTTTAATCGAGTGGCGGCGGTGTGGGGGGAGCTCGGTTTAGGGGTACATAGGTAGTTTATGGGTGTTAGTGTACTTTAGGGTACAGTAGTTAAGAGCTTTATAAACCGGCGTTAGCCAGAAAGCTCTTAACTCCTGCTATTTTCAGGCGGCTGGAATCTTGTCGTTAGAGCTCTAACGCTCACTGCAGAAATGACTCTAAATACCAGCGTTAGAAAGATCCCATTGAAAAGATAGGCTACGCAAATGGCGTAGGGGGATCTGCGGTATGGAAAAGTTGCGGCTGAAAAGTGAGCGTTAGACCCTTTAATCACTGACTCCAAATACCAGCGGGCGCCCAAAACCAGCGTTAGGAGCCTCTAACGCTGGTCTTGACGGCTACCGCCGAACTCTAAATCTAGGCCTCAATGTCTAAACCGTTGGCAACAAAAGTGAGTACACCCCTAAGGGGAAATGTCCAAATTGTTCCCAAAGTTTCAATATTTTGTGTGGTCACCATTATTTTCCAGCACTGCCTTAACCGTCTTGGGCATGGAGCTCACCAGAGCTTCACAGGTCTTCCACTCCTCCATGTCGACATCACAGAGCTGGTTGATGTTAGAGACCTTCCGCTCCCCCACCTTCCATTTGAGTATGCCCCACAGATGCTCAACAGGGTTTAGGTCTGGAGCCATGCTTGGCCAGTCCATCACTAAGGCAGTGGTCTTCTTGAAAGTGTGTTTGGGGTTGTTATCATGTTGGAATACTGCCCTGCGGCCCAGTCTCTGAAGGAAGGGGATTATGCTCTGCTTCACTATGTCACAGTACATGTTGACATTCATGGTTCACTCAATGAACTGTAGCTCCCCAGTGCTGGTAGCACTCATGCAGGCCCAGACCATGACACTCCCACCACCATGCTTGACTGTAGGCAAGACACACTTGTCTTTGTACTTTTCACCTGGTTGCTGCCACACACCCTTGACACCATCTGAACCAAATACGTTTATTTTAGTCTCATCGGACCACAGGATATGGTTCCAGTAATCCATGTCTTTAGTCTGCTTGTCTTCAGCAAACTGTGTGCAGGCTTTCTTGTGCATCATCTTTAGAAGAGGCTTTCTTCTAGGATGACATCCATGCAGACCAATTTGATGCAATGTGTGGCGTATGGTCTGAGCACTAACAGGCTGACTCCCCCACCCCTTCAACCTCTGCAGCAATGCTGGCAGCACTCATATGTCTATTTCCCAAAGACAACCTCTGGATATGATGCTGAGCATGTGCACTCAACTTCTTTGTTTGATCATGGCGAGGCTTGTTCTGAGTGGAACCTGTCCTGGGAAACCGCTGTATGGTCTTGCCCATTGTGCTGCAGCTCATTTTCAGGGTCTTGGCAATAATCTTATAGCCTATGCCATCTTTATGTAGAGCAACAATTCTTTTTTTCAGATTCTCAGAGAGTTCTTTGCCATGATGTGCCAATGACCAGTATGAGAGAATGTGAGAGCGATAACACCAAATTTAACACACCTGCTCGTCATTCACACCTGAGACCTCGTAACACTAACGAGTCACATGACACCGGGGAGGGAAAATGGTTAATTGGGCACAATTTGGATATTTCCACTTAGGGGTGTACTCACTTTTGTTGCCAACGTTTTAAACATTAATGGCTGTGTGTTGAGTTATTTTGAGGGGACAGCAAATTTACACCGTTATACAGGCTGTACACCCACTACTTTACATTGTAGCAAAGTGTCATTTTCTTTCTGTCACATGAAAAGATATAATGAAATATTTACAAAAATGTGAGGGGTGTACTCACTTTTGTGAGATACTGTATATATATATATATATATATATATATATATATATATATTTGTGTGTGTGTGCGTGTTTTTATAAGTGTACACATGTCTGTAAATACATATATACACATATAAATACATTAATACACACATATATATATATATATATATATATATATATATATATATATATACACACATAAATAAATATCATTAGACATATATATTATGTATCTCTAAAGGTAATTTTTTTTGCCTGCTTTTTTTTCCAACACCCAAGATCTTATATCTTTGAGCCCTTATAACTTTTAAATGCAATATTATTTTTAAAATAATTTTTATTAGACAGTGGTATTATAAGTGTAACTGTACCTTGTGATGTTTTGTGATACTTTTTTGTTTTGCAAAACAGTTAACCACAGCTCTGAGATTGCAGTAAGGATTCTAGCGTAAATTGCAATTTTGCTCAACTTGTAATATGAGCGCAAATAAAATGGAGCGCAAACGATCACGAAAATCCCTCGCAAAATCATTTGTGCCTCACTTGTAATCTAGCCCTTAACCTTTTTGGTAAAATACATTTTAACACAGTGCATTGTAACCCAAAGGTGAAGGTGGCTGTAATTAGACATGTTCGATTCGGTTCGGAAATTCGGAAAATTCGGAAAATTCAGAGATTCGGATCGAACCAAATCTCCGAATTAAAATAGTGCCGAATCTACCGAATAAATCAGAATAACTTCGGATTTATTCGGATTTATTCAGATTTATTCGGTACATTCGGATGGCCATGGATTACACTAGTATTGTACAGTATATTAGGTTATATCACTCTGCTATGGGTTACACCTAATGTACAGTACATAATACTAGTCTAATTCCGAATCGAACCAAAGCCAGCCGAATTTATTCTAATCCAAATGAATCCGAAACAAATCCGAACCGAATTTATTCGAATCCAAATGAATCCGAAACAAATCCGAACCAAATTTATTCAAATTTTTCCGAATTCGAATCGCTCCAAACCGAAATTCGAAAAAATCTGAATCGATCCAAACCAAACCGAATTTTTTCGCCATGCACATGTCTAGCTGTAATAGCAATCAGACAAGGCAACCATTTCAGCTGATTTTCCCAAACAATTCATTATGAAACCTCATATACTGCTTTGAATTCCTTTATATGACATCCATTCAATTAGAAAGATGGTTAAACTATGTAACTACTCAAATTATGCGTACAATACAACTGGAAAATCAGGTTTTCTTAAACAGGTTTGGTATTTTTCATGTAGTTGTAATAGGTCCAGATAGTTGTAAGAGGTCAAAGCTATTGAACTAGATAAATTAAAACATCTTTAAGATACACATTAAAAATGTTTGCTGATGAATTGGAAGGACTGACTTGTATACAAAAACTATTTTACTGATTTCATTCACAGTTTTGAAATGAGGGATAAAACCAAGCATATATGCATCATTTAAGCCATACTGGATTACATAGTCTAACCTACTGTTATAACCATTAAAAAAAGTGTTTTACAATGCAACATCTAGTGTACAACAGTTGCATATACACACAAACATTCAGCTAGATTACGAGTTGTGCGTTCGTCTTTTAACACTGAAAATATGGCATTATTAGCATTAAAACAGCACCGCAGCCATTACAAGTCTTGTCGGTATAGCTGTAGCGCAAGCCTTTTAGCCTGTAATGCAACGTCAGTACCGCACTCGCAAAAATTATGTTTTTTCATGGGATTCCCATAGCGCTGCCATTACGAGTTTTGCTGTGAGGTTAAAAAATCTGTGTTACAGCCTAAAATGCCAAGATCCTTACCACCATCTGAGAGCAGTAGTTATGAGTTTTACGATACAAATCTGTTACATAAAACTCATAACTAAACTGCTACAAAGTACACTAAACATCCATAGACTACCTATTAACCCCTAACCCAAGGCCCTCCCGCATCACAAACACTATATTCAATTTATTAACCCCTTATCTGCCGCTCCAGATATTGCCGCCACTAAAAAAAATATTAACCCCTATTCCGCCACTCTCAACATCGTCACCACTATAATAAATGTATTACACATAAGGAAAAAAGGACTAATCCGGATAGATAGCCAGTGCAATAGGTTTAGCAAGGGCAGCTTAAACTAACTGACATGTTTCGCGCAGGTCCCATGCGCTTCTTCAGAGGTCAATAAAAATAAAGTAAATAAATGTATTACCCCTAAACCACCGCCCTCCCGCATCGCAAACACTATTGAAATATAATTAACTACTAATCTGCCGTCTGCCCAAATCGCCCCCACTATACTAAAGTTATTAAGCCCTACACCACCGCCACTATAAAAAAACCTATTAACCCCTAAACTGTAAGCCCCCACAACGAAATATACTAAAGTAAACTATTAACACCTAAACCAAAAGCCCCCACATCACAATAAACTAAATTAAACTAGTACCCCCTAAACCTAACGCCCCCTAACTTTAGATTAAAAGGACAATTTCCCTATCTTAAATTAAATTAAAACTTACCTGTCAAATTAAAAAAGTTTAAACTAACAATTAAACTAATATTATCATTAAACTAAAATTAAACTAACTACCAATTAAATAAAACTAAACTACACATTAAAAAATCCTAACACTACTCTTACAATTACAAACTATCTAATTACAAAAAATAAAAAAGACTAAATTACAAAAAATAACAAACACTACATTACGAAAAATAACAAACAAAATGATTAAAAATAAAAAGAATTATACCTAATCTAATAGCCCTATTAAAATAAAAAATCCCACCCAAAATAAATAAAACCCTAGCCTACAATAAACTACCAATAGCCCTTAAGTTAAACAGCTCTTTTACCTGTAAAAAAAAATACATAGAGTAAAACCCACCACCCAACCAATCCCCTAAAATAAAAAAACATAACTCTAAAAAAAACCTAAGCTACCCATTGCTCTGAAAAGGGCATTTGGATGGGCATTGCCCTTAAAAAGGGCATTTGGCTATTTTACAAGCCCGAACCCTAAACTAAAAAAAAAAACACCCAAAAAACTAACCCCCGAAGATCTACTTACAGTTTTTGAAGGCCCGCTTAAATGATCTTCATCCAGGCAGTGAGAAGTCTTCATCCAGGAGGCCTCTTCTATCTTCATCCAGGTGGCAAAGTCCTCATCCAGGCAGCGAGAAGTCTTCATTCAGGCAGCCTCTTCTATCTTCATCCAGGCAGCATCTTCTATCTTGATCCCGGCGTCACGGAGCAGGTCCATCCTGAAGACATCCGGCATCTTCATTGTAAGGTACGCGATGCAAGATGGCGTCCCTTGCATTCCTATTGGCCGAAAAATTTGAATCAGCCAATAGGAATTAGAGCTGCTAAAATCCTATTGGCTGTTCAAATCAGCCAATAGGTTTTAAGCAGCTCTCATTCTATTGGCTAATTCAAATCTTTTTCTAACTTTTTTCTGACCCGCTCTCCCAATTGATGTATATGGGGAAAGCATGCACAAGCACATCAAATCAGCGCCTGTTTTTGGTGTGGCATGAATCTTAAAAGCACCATATATCACATGCACAAGCCGGGTTTTTAAAAAACTTGTATTGGCTGCGCTATAGGGGGTTAAATAACGAAACTTTTGTTGCGTTCGTTAATTTCCCTATAGCGTGCATAACTTGTAATCTAGCTGATTGTTAACTACTCCATTATTTTCTATGAAAAAATCTCAGCATTTGATCCTTTTGATATAATTATATAAAAATGTACTGCTCAGTTTCATATATTTTTAGAAATACATAATAGTAGATGGAACTATCCTCAAACTAAATTTCCTCAACATTTTTTACAATAGGACATGGTGTCTTTTTAAAACTTAATATCAAAAACTGCTTAACCAATATACTTTAGTTTTGTAGTGAAAACTCTGAACATTTAAATCATCAAACATTTAATGGAGTGTATAATCAAACCTTATCTCTAGCTATTCTTCTGTATAATTTGCATAGGAATAAATGTTATGCTAATTCCTGTAGCTTCATCATATCTACAATGCAGTATGTCTAAGATGCCTCTTATTAACGGCTGAAGAAAAAATGATACATAGTAACACTCATACATAAACATGCATATACATGCTCAACACACTGTATTTACCTCTGAACGATAATTTTAGCTTTAAACCTGCACCATTATCTTTGACTTGTCTTAAAATTACTGACTTTTTTTCCTAAGATAATAAGAAAAGACAGTGCAGGAGAAAGGTCAAGGAAAAATTGTCTTAAAGAGATAAAAAGATGTAGCGACGGAAAGGTGGGGAATGGAAAGGTAGTGAATAGAAGGATAAAGGTATAGCAGATACTTAAGGAAGTTAGGGGAGTGGAGCGATGTAGGGTAATGTGGGTAGTTTGTGATGATTGGGGAGAGGACTTGAACATTGCATAGACTTTGGAGAGAAAAAACGTGGGTTATGAGAGGTTAGGAGTACTAAGATCTCATAAAAGACCAGGGAAGGAAAGCTGATGCCACATTAGAGGAGCAGGAGCAGGTCTCTGAACAGATAAGTATAAGTCTACAGAAAAAAAAGGCACAGTAGGTACCACCTTCAGCTGCTACAACTTGAGGCTACATGGATTTTCACGTTGGGTACATTAAAACCTAAGGGGTTAAATGCAATTTTAATTTGGCATTGTTATTTATAGCTAATTAAAACTGTACTTCACACTAGTTTATTAAAGAATAACACTGTCCCAAAATAGAAATATATTGAAACCTGCAATGTTTTAATTGTGTTGGTGACTTTAGATCCACATATTAATGTATAATACAGGTCACTAATATGATGTAGTGGATTTCTAGTTATGCAGAATCAGTAGGTGATAGGTGTATTAATGTCTAGCAGCTATTCATAAATCTGCTTGCAGAGGTGAGCAGATCTAATAATAATAATAAATATAAATATAAATAGTGCTTTTCATAATAGCCCAACAACGTTCCACTTAATAAAAATCTGCTTGATAGAATATAGAATGTTACTATAAAAGTTGCATAGGCTATCTTTAGCAGTAGTAATATACAGAAAACGGTTTTTGATATAGACAAATGCTTAAGGAACCTACCTAAAAATCTAGGGGTAGTTGTGGCTTTAGAAGCCTGAGATGTACTGTATATTTAATGGTATGGAATGTTGAAGTAATAATCTAGGCTTTCTCATATATGATACTAGTACGTATTATCTGTAGATCCACAGGGAAACTACTTTTCAAGCCCACACAGATTAGAAGTGGGCGAAAATTAATATAACTAACAAGGAGCGGATGTGGTCTCAAGGCGTTAAGACAGGTATGTACATAGGATGAGGAAACAGCCAGTTGTAGGCTGAGAAACATACCAGTTGTAGGCTGAGAAACATGTTGCTATTAAAATAAAAATATTCTTTTCAACTAATACACTTGCTGCTGGATTTTATCTTGGAATCCATCTATACCCCTGCATCAGTTTTGGGGGCTTTCTTATTTGCTGAAACCTTTGAAACAGTCAGCTGGGCGGCTGAAAAGTCCCAGTCTGTGTATATTGCACCTGGAGGTGCTTTGCTATATGTAAGTGTGCATATTCCCTGGATACACATATATTTGTACAAACTGTACTGGGCTATGTTGGCTCTATATCCTCCCCTTTAGGAACCAGGAGGACCTCAATGGCGAAGAAGTACTACAGAATTATTGCGTCTGTTCAGTTTGCTGGGCAACTGTAAGGTTGCAGTCTGCTTCCTTGCACTTTTTAGTGCTATCCGTTTGTGAGTATTAGTCTTACATATTCTGCTTGTCCCTTGGTATTGTGGAATTAGGCCATTGGGTGCCTCTGTGTTTCTTTTTCAGACTATCTGTTATCATCAGGATTTTGACCCCCCCCCATGACAGAGAGCTGACCTTTGCAATCATCTGGAGCTATTGTGACTTACAGGATATCATTAAGTTATTGGACATTTATTGTGTTTCCAGTCACAAGGTTATATATTTTTTTTTTCTCTGCTATTCTGCTGTTTATTTTTAGAGTGTTGCTGTATACATTATTATTGTTCTTATTACATTGTATTACATTTGTTTTGATTGAGAGCTCCCACTTGAGGATTGGTGTGCTTCACACACCATATCTATATATTATGTACATAGGAAAGATAACAAATTCTGACCAGGGGAATCTGGTATATGGGGATTGGTCAAAGCGAGTAAGATACAGCAACCAGATATTAAAAATCTCCTTGATATAGATGTAATATAAAAGATGTGAAGATTGACTACGGATAGTAGTTTTGATGATTACTATTAAAGGGAATGTTGTGAGTGATTTAACATTGTTAATCAGGTTATCATAACGAACGCACTCAGTTACTCTACTAGATGATGTCATCATAAATTAACACTACACCATGCCCCCTCAACACGCCGAGTTCCATGTGATAAAGATTAGTTTGCAAATATGGAGATATGCATACTCTATTAGGATTTAAGACTAAAGATATGGGAGGTAAGAATCCATAACTAAATTTACACTGAATAATGTACACTGATAATCACTGATATTCACAATACCTATATGAGAGTAATGCATACAGTATAGGTATTATTTTTATAAAATATGTTTAATTGTTAAATATTTATAAACACTGGTATAATTGTTTTCATTGGTTTATAGCAGTGGACTTCAAACCTGTCCCCAATCCTTCCCAACAGGCGAGATTTTCTGGATATCTGAATTACAGCAGAGGTGTTCTAACCAGCTCAGCCTTGTAAATGTTTATTTTTAGGTGGTGAGAAGCCATCCAGTAAAAAATGCCAGATAAACAGTCACTGATGTGAGAAAAGACAGAAGGAGAGAGTGCAGGGGTTAATAGATAGATCTGAGTATCATCACCGTAGAGGTGATAGTTGAACAAAAAAGCCAAACAAGCACAGCACCAATCTTCCTTCTTTCTGTGTGTGTGCACATCACTAGAGAGTATCTGTGACCTCCAAGAACACAATCAGAATGTAGAATAGTGACAGCAACACGATTTTCAGCAGGTGAAAGGTTTATTGGAGAACCTTAAGACCACAAACAAATGCGACGTTTCAGAACTACATGGTCCTTAATCATACAGTTTAAGGATACCTTGGATACTTAACCCTTAATGTGCTCAGTATATACAATTTAAAAGTGAACAGTTACATCTAGTGGTTACAAAAAATCATTACAATTACTAAAAAATAAATTACAAATGCAAATCATAATCTATATTGAGGAATTTAATCTAGTAGTGGGGCAGTAGTTTTTCTTAACACAGAGTATTTTATTCAAGAAATACTTTCAGATGGTGGGGTGCATAAAATTTTGGATAGTGATCCTTTAATATCTATACAGAAGAAAATTAAAAATGTATTGATAGGGCATTGAGTAATAATATTATTACCAAATAAGTATATGAGCTTATTTGGAAAAAATATCCTGTGACACCAGTATTTTATACTCTGCCCAAAATCCATAAAAATTTAACCCACCCCCCAGGTAGCCCAATTGTAGCCTATACTTAATCTGTATTCTCTAACACCTCCATTTTTTTAGATAGGGTTTTGTTTCAAATGTTTAAAACACATAAATCTTTTTTAAAAGACACTGGGGATGTTTTAGAGAAAACTAAAACAGTTGAGATACAGGAAAATTATATTCTCTTCTCTTTTGATGTGGTGAGCCTCTGTGCTTCCATACCCCATGAGGCAGGATTGTCTATTGTTGGAGATTTTCTGGAAAGGAGTGGAAAATATAATTTGAAACAATTAGATTTTTTTGATGACCTACGTAGGTTAGTACTTAATTGAAATTATTTTCTTTTCGAGGACACCTTCTTCATGCAAAAGAGAGGCACAGCTATGGGCTCCAATGTTGCCCCCTCCTATGCCAATCTCTTCATGAGTGGTTTTGAGGAGAAGTTCATCTATAAAAATATTTATTTAATCAAGTTTGTAAGCTTTGGCTATGTTATATAGATTATATTTTTGGTGTATGTGGGGCAGATTTGAATCCTTATTATACTTTGCTGAGATCATTAACTCTGCTATGCCTGGTTTGAGATTTACCCATACTTATTCCACTCAGGAAGTGAATTTTCTAGAGTGTACCAGCATAAAAAATCATTAGTTACTGACTTATATGTTAAACCTACAGACAGGAATACGCTATTGAGATTTGATAGCTTCCACCCAGATAATGGGCGCCATGTACTAAGCATCAAAGTGACCCTTCATCTATATTTCCATGTCAAAATTCGCTCACAATCTGCATCTCTTAGTTACCAATCCACTATTGAATTGAAAAACCACTATTTTTCATCAACTATCGTAATTTTACACAACTAATCGTTCCTAATCATTTTTCCAATTACTACATGATCGATCGCATGGAAATTCACTCTAATCGGAAATTATCAATGTTACAAGTAATCCATTCTCTACAACTTTCACTCTAACTTTGCGTGATTTGCTTACGACCATTTAGGTAGCGAATACAATAGAAAACTATAGGGGATATCAAACTGACGCCAGCTTGAAGTACTTAAGTGAAAGGACTAGACTACAATAGTTTCATTATTGGTTTTTGGATCACTGAATGAAGATGGAGACACTTTTACATATGTTTCTATTCAGATTGATTCAATTATGAGGAAGAAGGGCTATACAGGCACCATTTGAAAACAATGGATTGCAAAGAAGGAGAGGTCGAAGAATGAGAGTCCCTAGAGTTTTCCTTCCACGTATGGGTTTGGAAGCCATTTCTGATTGGGAGATTATCCAGAAATTTTGTTTGGACAGAGAAGCTATTATGGAACTTTACAATGAAATAGGAGAATACCTGGAGCCTATGACAGAGCGTTTACAAGCCATACCCGGACTATTAAAACTGTTGGCAGCCTTACACTTTTTTTGCCACTGGTTCATTCCAAGCTGTGTCTAGTGTTATAATTGGCATCAGCCAGTCTGCTTTTTCGAGGCACCTAACCAACGTCATTGATACATTGATGGTGGTCTTTCCAAGGTATTTGTGCCTTCCATCGACTCCTGAAGATTGGCAATCTGTGAAGTCTAACATTTATAGAATGTCAGGAATGCCCAATGTCCTTGGAGCCATCGATTGAACACATGTGGCCGTCAAACCAGCATGAGAACGTGAGGAAGTTTACCGGAACTGAAAACAGTACCATTCTCTCAATGTTCAGATGGTGTGTGACAATAACATGAAAATAATCAGTGTCCATTCTAACTTCCCTGGATCCTGCCATGATTTGTATATCTTGTGTCAGTCTGGTTTATATCGTAAGTTTGAGGATGGAGAGATGCCTGAAGGATGGCTGTTAGGTAAATAAATCTATTTTTTTAAGCTATGTAAAATAAGTGTAGTTGTATTTGAATTGTCACTTTCATTATGTTATTGAGTTTGATGATGATATATGTAACTTGATAACATACTTAATTGACTTTAAATTTATCATCTTTATCATATTATAAATGTTAATCTTTAATTTTTTTAATGTTTCATAGGGGACGCTGGTTATTTCAGTAGAGAATGGTTATTCACACCAAATAATAGTCCTCGAAGAATATGTGAGGTTAAATTCAACGAGGCACACAGATCCACCCGAGGAATCATCGAGAGAGCTTTTGGATTGTTAAAAATGCGCTTTCGTTGTCTTGACTATTCAGGTGGTGTGATGTAGTATGCTCCAGGAAAGGTTGCAAAAATAATTCTGGTATGCTGTATTTTTCATAACATAGCAATAAGAAGATGATGTGAAATTGAGGATGCTAATGAAATCTCCTTTGAGTACTTCCCGGAGGTCATCTGCAACGATGCACCAACAAGACAGGCCATTAACGCCAAAAATTATGTTGCCGAAAACTATTTTAATGATTGATTTCATAAATACCGTTTATTCACGTGATTTATATTTTTATGACATTAAAATTATTAATTTTTTGTATGTTATAGATAGAAACAATTGTATCAATATGACGCAGGTTTCAAAAATGTATCCATAAAGTAACTGACTGATGTTATTCAAAAAGATTATTTGAATAGATATCCTTAGATGATGAAAATATCAATACACATATGTATTTAGTTTTTGAAGGATAACATAGAACACCAGTCTTATTTTTTCTAACATCGAAATAGATGTGAATGTAATATAAAGGCTATAAATTAAAATTAGTAGCTATTATTTATAAATTAAAAAAAATTCTAAAATCGACTTCTTTATTAGCCCATGCTGCTAATGTGTGTATACAACCATTAAAAATCAATATCAATACATTTTTTTAAGATGTCACATTAACGATTGATTAATAATCAAACTTTATTTTTCATTTCAAATATACAGATTAGATATTAACTATATAAACAAAAAAGTAATAACGATCTATAATTACATGACTCTCTATACTACATTACAAACTAACAAAAAATATACTATTGATAACTATATAGAACTTAGACTAACAAATCTACTGAAAACTTAAATTACATTTAACATTAATTATTATTCACATATTTTTGTTTTCATTGGATAAAAAAAAAGCTAGACTTACAATAAATAGTACAACTTGAAAATTAATTTATGTAAATATTTTGAACATTTTACTAAAATATAATAATTTTTGTAGAAACACTGAATAACATGAGATTTAAAAAGCTTTATAGATGCAGCACACCCATTTAGAAAGTTGCTATGTGACCAGGAAGGATGAAGAGACTTACACCATTCACATCTGGGGAAATGATAATTCTAGTGTATGTGATGGACTGATATATTCCAAATCGCTTAGGGGGTGTCCAAGGAGTCATGCAAGATGAAAGAGACAAAACTATATACGAAATGATACGCAGAATGTATCGTGTATCAAAAATTAAAAGGACCAGACGTCAATGTTTGAGACACTACAGTGATATTAGACCTAGAGAACCACAATATTACCAATCCATTAGGAGCCTTCTAAGGACATGTAAGTTTATTAAAATGTTTTTAGATTAATATTAGGTTGTGCGCTATTTAGATATCATTGTGCGCTTTCCTTTTGCTATACATTACTTTAACATGAATATATTTCTTAAAGGCACCATAATCAACTATATTGGAATTGTTATCTATCTATACATGGAATCTATCTATACATGGAATTATTATCAACTTTATAATTAAATAAGATTAAAACATTTTCATAGTTATCTTGATATCTTTTTTTAAAAAGCAGTAATGTTATGCTTTGGAGCCTAACCCATGTTTGATTCATAAACTTGTTTAAGCTTGCTTATTGGTGGCAAAATCTAATCCTCCAATAAGAAATTGCAATGCATGATGCTGAAACTAAAATGTGCTTGTTTTTCAAAATTACATCCCTGCTTTAAAAAAAAGAAATAGAAGTAAAAACAATAAATTATTATTGTTTTGGGGGGCGGAGTTAACCGCCAAACTGAGTGGACGTACTTTTGCAGAGCTCTCTGCTACATGAGCACAAATATAGAAATTTAATATATTATCCCTGCCTGATACACCTAAAAAGTGACTGTCGAGGATACTCTTGGGCACAGCAGCAATATCCACGTTTGAAAAGTGGGTAAAATCGTATGTCAGAAGGTTACAGGAGGACAAACAGTTCGGTCTGAAGGCCCACGCTACATACGCGGACAGAGAGAAGCTATCCTCTGGAGGGTCGGGGCTCCGCTCCAGAGGTAATACCCAAACACTTGCTGCTTCTACTTAACCAAGGGGCAGCGTACGGACAAGTACCGACTTTCTGACTATGGCGGTGGATTCGCTTGCTGCGGTTGCAACCGCACTGAAAAAGGGACATCCACGCGTCAGGGCCCTATAACACGCCTAGATACCGGAGCCTTGCAGAGTGCTGTGAAGAACGAGATGGAGCAGACAAATAACCCTAGGACACTTCAAGAAATTAAGGCTACTCCCGCCATAGACACTGTGGGTAAATTAACCAGCTGAAAATACCCGGGTGCCAAAAAATAAAGGCGCGAGTTTCCGCCATCTTTAACTTCACAGCGGGACTTTGACAGACAGCCAAGCGGAGACTATCACTATTGCGGCCAGCATCAGGGGCAACGGAAGATCCTGCATACTTTGGTAAGACCTTCTCTCCTTTATATGATAGACACTGACATTGCAATCCTCTAGCCACCCAGGTCAGCTGCCCCATTTGACCTCAGACAAAACACAGCGGCTGCATGATAAGACTGTCCTCTACTCCCCCATACTTCTTGGGCCCCATATAAGTCACAACTGGCTGTGCTCATAGAAACTAATGGGACTCACGCTGCTGCTTAAGCAATTACACAGGGGATCACTCCCTTCTGCCTAAAAGAAAAACAGTTCATACCACAGAATCTCTGGAACTGAAGCCCAAGGCACTGTGGCCAAACTAAAATCTAGGCTGCTACACAACTGTGCACAAACATTGCAGGCCTCTGACATCTGCACTGAAGGTGGACACTAGATAACCCTGCTTGATTTATTTGTCTGGGGGCCTCCATAATCTCTATAATATCAATCTCCAATCAGACCCCAAAGGTACAACTGGCAGCATTGGGAAACTGTCACAGCAGCTGCGAACACGCTCCTAATATCAGCCATCAGGGTGTCTTTATTCTACAGGAGGCTGTTGGTTCACTGTGTCTGAAATATTTTGCACAATCCAAGCTGCTGCGCCAGCTCAGGTGTCTCTGTGACTCCTTACCACAGAGTGTAGTGTTTATTTTCTCTGCTTTAACATCCCTTTTTCTTTACAGGACTTTTAGATTATTTGCCTCCTCACTTGGTAAGATAAAGATATAGGTGGCTCATCTAATTTGCTAATACTGAGGTCATAACAGCCCTGATAATTTGATCTGAAGTACTTAGCTCTATCTCTCCCTGTGGAGGAATTGCTGCTGTAGATTTATCTCACCCCCTATCCACTCTCTCCACTCCTTTCCTGTTGTAGATAATTGCAACAGGTCATATCCACTTCCCTTTTACCGTCATGGCCCAGTGAGGGCAAGGCTCCTTGGAGAGAGTGCATAGTAAAGCTCCTGTTCCACCTGTCTCTGCAGAGTGATATATAAGACATTATAGTGACACTTTCTCAGTTGACACACCTTTTCTCACCAGCAGGTCAGCTGTTAAGCATGGCTACTTAAATCAAGATTGACATCAGGGGGACTATGTTACAACCACTCTCAAATTGCTCTCTTTAACGGTTATACTATATCTGAGTGCAACTTTCTCCTAGTTTCTCTGCGACCATACTCAGCTACTTGAAGATAAGATACAGAATATGTCTCAAAACACTAAAAGAAAGCCGAAACTGTCGCAGCCACCCAGGAAAACAGTGGTGGACCCCTTTAAAGGACATATAGCTGATAAAACCCAGGTATACCGAGATTCCACTCCTATGTTGGATGAAAGTGAGTCTGACAATAGCATGGATTCCCAATCCCCCACATCTGATGCGGTGTCAGCTTCTATTGTTGATGTACTTACTAAAAGGATGAACCTCCTGCAAGACACGTTAACCAAAGAAATTAAAGGTTCTACAGCCGAACTGATTGCATCATTGGGGGAACGGACGGATACCCTGGAGCGTAAGCAAGAAGATCTAACAGTGGATCAAGCCCACCTATTAGCTTACTCTCAGAGTCTAGCAACACAGATATCTGACCTGGAGATAAAATTGGCCGATATGGAAGACAGATCCAGACGGAATAATCTGAGGTTCCGGGAGATATCTGAAGAAATTGGAGCACAAGACTTGGAGTCTTATATTCTGGAATTCTGTAAAATCGTACTACCCTCTTCAGACCCGACGGACTTCATACTGGACAGAGTTCACAGAGTGGCAAGACCACGATCGGTATCACAAGATAAGCCGAGAGATGTTCTTGCTAGGATACATTTTTTCACCCATAAAGAAAAGATAATGAGGGCATTGGCCAACAAACCCCAGCTACCAGACAAATTCCAACACATTTCGGTTTTCCCGGATATCTCGAGCTACACTCTGCAAAGGAGAAGAACTTTTAGAAATATAACCCAAATTTTGAGAACAGAGAATATAAGATATAGATGGGGCTACCCGACAAAACTGATTGTTGCTAAAAATGGGGAAACACACACCATTATCACCCCCAGGAAGGCTTCGACCTACTAAAAGATTGGGGGCTAGTTGCACCAGATCCTCGTTCCAGAAATGAACCTACAACCTCCAAAACTGGGTCTGACCCACCTGCTCTGACCTCACAGCCTAAAATCCGAGCTGGAGCCCCAGATTTCACTCCCAGGCCACAAAGGCCTATTATTTGACTGATGTTCTCTCTGGTTAATGTTTGTTTATAATATCGAAACTGATAAGATAACACTTGCTTTATTAAGTGTATTTGTGCTCAATTTTGTTTACTTGTACCCTGCCTGGGTGCCTGTTCCGCGCAGGGGATGAGAGAGCTTGGGAACTTTTTTTGAGAGATAGTAACTCTGTTCCTAGCCATCTCACCTCCATTTTTTAAACACCCCGGTCCTTACCCCAAAAGTGAGGGGTTGTGGGCATCTCCCCTCCCATGCGTGGTACAGGTGACAGGTGATCTAACTAACAATTGGTAAAATTTGTTCCAAAAAGTTGAATTTAGACATACCTATACTTGAATGTATGGACAGGGTATGGGTCAGTTCAATCACACTGAATGTTAAGATATGTTTATAAACCAAACCGTTTGAGTTAATTTTGTTTTCCTGTAGTTCATACTCCCCCGTAGATAGTCAATCTACTTATACCAGTTGGTGTATTTATAACCCCCCCCATATACGCTAAGTATATTAGTGACATCCCCTTTTAAGGGGACTGGAGAAGTCAGTCTATCTCCTCGGCTACACTTCTCCTTTTGGTGATCCGTTGGATCATCAGATTTGTTTAGACATTTTTTAGTTGTACACAGTTAAAAATTGAATATTTTTGTTACAAACTTGTTCCTACAGGTTATCTTCTCTCGCCTTTCTCCTCCTTGTCTCCTAATTTGACACCTGTTTCTAAGTACGTATACCTTCACCTAACCTTATTCCTACTCTAAGTGATAGGTGCAGACCCTTTGGGGACAGACTTCTTGCATTTTCCTTCAACATTGGCCTGCTCATACTGATCTGAAAGTCTGGTGGCCGTGTCTTGGTGTGCAGATCCAGGTGGGGTGAGTTTTCTACCTAATTATTACTATTCCCTCAGCTCTGTTTCCCCCTCCCACCCTCCCTGGCCATTAGATCCGCCATGTCGACAATTTCCAGTAACATCTCTTTTGCAACACTAAATGCTAAGGGGCTTAATTCCCAAGACAAAAGAAGTATGCTTACAAACACCATGAAAAATCTTAAAATGCAAGTTATTTTTTTACAAGAAACCCATTGGCTAGCATCTTCTCAAGCCCCATACAGGACCTCAGAGTATCCCACAGTGATTCTGGCCTCTCATACTGAAAAATCTAGAGGTGTAGCGATTGCTATACATAGAACTATACACTATGAGACTATTTCTGTAGAGGCAGATACCCAAGGGAGATATTTACTACTTACCTGCAAACTTAATGGTATTTTGTTCACCTTGGTAAACATATATGCTCCTAACCAAACACAACCCAAATTTCTGAAAGGGATTTTATCCAAAATTGAGAAATATAAGGTTGGAACCCTAGTCCTGGGAGGAGATTTCAACATGGTGTGGGATCCCCAAATGGACAAAAAGCTTCAGAGGGGGAAAAGCATTGATGCGTACACTATAACTACGGCCAACAAATTCCGCCAACACATAATCCAACATAACCTATATGATATCTGGAGGGCACATCACCACAGTGACAGAGATTATACCTACTTTTCTAGACCTCATCACTCCTACTCGAGACTAGACCACTTTTTCTCTGACTCCTGGACTCTGAACAGAGTACTAGAGTCACATATCAGGGTTTGTGCATAGTCCGACCATGATATCCTCACTTTTACCCTATCTACTGACCTAGCCAGAACAACTAGGCCTAGTTGGAAATTCCCGAAACAAGCACTCCATGATAAAATCTTTAAGACATCCCTCAGGAACTTCATTGTTGAGTTCTTGGGACTTAATGAGACCCCAGGTATGCCGTCTCAAACAATATGGGCTGCCTTGAAAGCATATGTGAGAGGGATTTGCATTAGGAGACAGGCGACACTGCGGCGGCAGACAGGTGCACCCTTGGGCCTTCTTATGTCTGAATTACGACAGACGGAGCTGGACAATAAAAACTCCCCGTCAGCCTCCCTATCTGATAAGATTAAGCAGCTCAGAGTGCAATTGGCAGACAGAGAGCTGGAGAGAGTGAAAGAATCCTACATTTGATTTAAGAAGTTACTATATTGTCAGGGCAATAAAGCCTCAACGTTACTAGCCCACAAGCTGAAGGGTAGGACCGCTGCAGCCAGAATCTTGGCACTCCAACGGGGGGCCACATTGGTCACATCCCCTAAGGATATCGGAGAAACTTTCGCGACCTATTACTCGGATTTATACAATCTCCAACCTTCAATGGCTGAGAAGGAGTCCTCTGTTCAGAAGGTGGTTGACTTTCTGCAAAGCCTCAACCTGCCTAGTCTATCGGAAGAAGATAAAGAAACACTCAAGGCCCCTTTTTCTATATCGGAAATTAGCCTTGCCATCAAACATACTCAAAACAATAAAGCCCCGGGCCCTGACGGATACCCGGCATCTTTCTATAAACTCTTTAAGGTGGAATTGAGTAAAATCCTCCTTGAGGTCTTCTCAGAAGCTCGAGAGTCGGGGTTGTTCACTAAGGAATATTTGCAAGCAACAATACTACCGATTCCCAAACCTAATAAGGATCCCTCACAATGCAGCAGCTATAGACCAATATCATTGATTAATGGAGATGTAAAGCTTTATGCTAAACTCTGGGCTAATCGTCTGAACACCCTACTCCCAGGGGTGATACACAATGATCAAGTCGGGTTCACCTTTGGCAGAGAGGGACCTGACAACACCAGAAGAACACTGGATATCCTCATGGAGGCATCCCGACTAAAGCTACCCATGCTGGCCCTGTCTTTAGACGCAGAAAAAGCGTTTGACAGGGTCAGATGGGACTACTTATGGTGCACGCTTGCCCAATTCGGTATACCAGACGAAGTGATAACAGCAATTCAAGCCCGATATTCCTGCCCAACTGCGGTGGTTAAGGGCCTGGGATTTGCTTCCCCGGAAATACATATTACCAATGGCACCAGGCAGGGTTGTCCCCTGTCACCCCTAATCTTTACATTAGCCATTGAACCCTTGGCCCAAGCCATTAGGAACTCAAGTCCAATACATGGGGTAAAATTTGGGGGAGTAACTGCAAAGATAGCGTTATTTGCAGATGACGTTACTCTATTCCTCACAAACCCACTGGGCTCCTTGCCGATGCTTTTAGACCTCCTTTCCAAATTTGGGACGTATAGCTATTACAAGGTTAACGTCTCTAAGACAGAGGCCTTACCGCTTGGCATTCCTGCATTTGAATTAGATGTTCTACAAGCATCATACTCTTTTCAATGGTCACGCACTACCATCCAGCATCTTGGGGTACAACTGGGCCCTGACCCGAAATCTGTACTTGCCATAAACTATTCGGCTATGATTAAAGAGGTCACTGAGCTCACCACTTCCTGGAGCCTCAAAGAATTGTCATGGCTAGGTCGCATCGCCTCTTTTAAAATGACGATTCTACCTAAAATTCTCTATTATTTCCGGTGTATCCCCCTTAATGTACCCAGTGCCCTGATAGATACACTCCAATCTATTGGCCAAAAATACATATGGGGAAAGTCTAGACCTCGAATTGCTGCGAAAATACTCCAGAAAAAATACGAACGGGGAGGAGTAGCTATGCCTAGCATACGCGGATATTATGAGGCAGCCAGACTATCACACATTACAGCGTGGGCAGACAAAGGGGAACCTCAGGGATGGAAGAGCATAGAAAATTTTGATCTGCCCAGAGGGTTGAACTTGGCAGATTTGCCCTGGATCCCTGACTATCAACTAGACATGCTGAAAATTAAAAATGTTATTGTCAGAGATAACCTAAAAGTGTGGCGTACTCTTAAAAACCTGCCTGAGGTTGCTCCCCATCCATCCCCTATACACTCACTACCCGCTTTGCTTGCAGCCTTACCAGATACACATGTTCAACAATGGAGACATTGGGACCTCAATCTGGTCTCCCAGCTGTACCCCTCGGGTACTTTGGTCACTCCAGACAATATCAAATCAGTCATACAGGACCTTCCAGTATGGGCCATATTTGAATACTCCAGGCTATATGCCTTTCTGATGTCTTGGGGATTTCCTAGGGTTCGCCTTAGACCCCTGACCAACTGGGAGAAATTGTGGCAGCTACAGGTTAAGACCCCTAGAATCATATCATTCCACTACAGCCTACTACAGTCATCCACAAACAAAGAAAGACCCTGGCAACTTAAAGCTTGGGAAGGAGACTTCTCCAGACCAATCTCTGACAAACACCTTCATCTTGCTATGACACTAACTAAAAAGACTCTGCACTGTGCGAACACTCTTGAGTCATATATGAAACTATTTTTGAGATGGTACTACACCCCCTCCAGATTATCGCAGATGTTCCCTACAGCTTCCTCTTTATGTTGGAGAGGTTGCGAGCTGAGAGGCTCAGAATTACACATATGGTGGGATTGCCCTAACCTGAAACCTATATGGCTCCAGGTATCTACCCTTTGCTTCAATCTCGGAATGAAAGTGCCACTAACCTCTGAAATGGTCCTACTACACATATTCCCGTGTAGTATCCCTACCCCTTTGATTAAGCTAATAGTTTTCATACTCGCGGCCACTAAATTAGCAATAGCTAGAGCCTGGAAACAGACCCAGCCCCCAGACATGGTAGCTATCACATCTATAATGCAAGTCTATGCTAAGATGGAACAGAGTTATTATTCTAATGCTGATAGAGAGGAACTTTACTGGCAAATTTGGGAACCCTGGTTCCACTATCAGGAAGATTGTAGACAGATGGCTTTGAGAGATAGGGCCCCCAACCATGATAGACCCCTGGCCCTGGAGTAAGGACCCACATCTGCCTCCAATGGTCTCTATCTGTTGACCACCATTCCTTCTCCCCCTACCCTACCTCTTCTGCCCCTTTCCTACTTCCCCTTCCCCCCCCCCATAACATGAGACCCCCGGCCCCTCCTCGTTCCCCTCCCCCCCCCCCTTCCAGCCTCTTTTCCTTGGGATTGCCTGCCCCGCCGGGAGATGCACACCACGGGTGGCCAGCTGAGATGTGGAGTCGCACATGGTAATAATTTTTACCTAAGGTTGTTGATTGAAACTCCTCTGCGGTTGAGTCCTTATCTAAAATCATTATACTGCATCAATTATGGCAAATAGGCCCAACTTATACATACCTATTGTGACCCCCGATAAGTGGTTTACGTTTGCTCCCCCTGGTCTGTGCTTGATAATTTGAGTTCTCTTCTCCTCTCCCTATACTTTAACTTACCCTTCTGCATTCATTCCCCCCCCCCTCCCTCTCCTCATCTCTCCCCTTTCTACCTTTTAACACCCCCTCCATTTCTAGTTTCTTTCTCTTAGAGGTTCTCTACCTCACTTGGAGACAAGTGTCACGAATGGCCCTTTGGGTAGCTAAGACAAACATGGTGAAGGTTCTCATTAAGTTGATTGGTCGACATTACTATGCTACTGTGTTCACATTTGAAATATGATGCTGCACCAATCATAACAGTCAGGTGTGGCTAAAACTGTTTGCTCATTCTGTATCCTTTAGTATCCTGGAGAAATATGTTATATACCTGATATTACCTACGATTGTTCATGGAGATACTTTTATCATGACTTCTGCTACATCTGTATGTACACAGTGAGTTGATTACTCTGTATTTGTCATTGTCAAGCTTACTTTATAATGAAAATAAAATAAAAATTATTTAAAAAAAAAAAATTATTATTGTTTTAAATTATAAATTTGTTAAAAATTTCAGCATCGATATGAACCATGAAAGAATAATTTGGGTTTAAGTGTACCATAATTATAATTTTGATGTACGTACGGGCTCTTTGAAGGTATATATTAACATTATGATTTATGGTTTCGTAATTTCTAATTTTAAAGAAATGATAAAAAATATAAACATATCTAAGATCTACAATTTGAACAAACTAAGAAAAAATGATGTCTGGATGAAACTTTAACTTACAAAATTTAAATTTATATTACAACTAATTTTATTTATAAAACTATTTACAATACATTTTTAAAAATACAAATTTAGGAATCATCCAGCATACATCAGCAATTATTAGACTTGATGATTGTTTTACACTTATTGAATACAAATCACAATTCTGCAATGTTCTTTATTTGTCACAGTTATGATATAAAAATATATATATTTTTTTAAATATCAAATTGTATTCTATTATTTAAATAGATGTATTCTCTTTTTATGTTTTATAAATGTTTATAAATAAATTTAAAAAAATCAAAATCAAAGAGAAAATGTTAAACATTTAAATAATAGAATATTTATTCTTGAACTTTATCAAGAAGAGAGATGTAAAATTACATGTCCCTTTTAAAAATTAAAACTTAAATAGCAAAAATGGATTTAGTAATCTTGTTTTGTATATCTGTATTCACTATTTCAGATAAGAAGAAAGAAAATATTTGTGGTGCTCCTCCTCCCCATTATGTAAGGCCTATTCTAAATTGGACACCTCACAGTGAGGCTAGATCCCCACCCTTGCCACTGTCTTTGCTTGACAGAGAATTGTCTCCACAGAAAGGAGGTGTCAGGCGCCTAACAATCGTACATGCACCTCAAGGTACAAAAGGGACCATGAATTAAATATCTAAAGTTACAGAACTTATTAACATAGTAATGATTTGGATTTTTTTGGTAATAACAGAAACCAATAAAAGAGTGTTGAAAATGAAGAAAAACAGGTTCAGAAGAATATTGCAATTACCTTCTACAGAAGGTATTTTTCAAAATATTTGGTACCATTAAAAATATTACAGTGATATTTTTTTTAATTGTGTTATTCTGTAATCTTTCATAGATAGTGACAATGAGGAAAATAATGCTCCTCAAAGTATGTCAGTAACGTCACCCTCAATGCAACTAGGTAAATATTTGATATCGGTAAATGTACTCTATTAATAAAGATTATACTACAATCTAACAATCTATATATGTATTGAATTATAAATATATATTACAGATGCAAGTAGTGAGAAAAACTCAACAAATATTTATGAACAAAATGTAATATTTAATTATATTATTTAATTTGATGTATTCTCTAGTTTTCGTTTAAATAAATTTAGATGTTGGAATTCACAGAAGAATATCAGGAAAATTAAATCAATTAACTAATAGAATAGAAGTTGAATTTTGAATTTTCATGTCCCTTTACCAAAAGTTAAAATTAATTAAATACTATATACATTAATCTTATTTTTTCTATCTATTTAAAATAATTCAGATAAGAATAAAGAAAATATTTTTGGTGCTCCTCCTTCTCGTTATGTGAGGCCTATTCTAAATTTGACACCTCGCAGTGAGGCTAGCTCCCCACCATTGCCACTTTCTTTGCTTGACAGACAGGAGGTGTCAGAAGCTTAACAATAGTTCCCACACCCCAAGGTACAAAAGGAAACCAGAAATACATTCATAAAGTTTCTCATCATATTAACATAATCATGATTTCAATTATTTTGTTATATTAGAAACCGATAATAGAGTTGGAAAATGCAAATAAAGAAGGTTCTGCAGAATAATGGAATTTTCTTCAACTGAAGGTATTTTTCAATGAAATTTATTTTTTTTGGTTTTTCAATTGTTAAAGGGACATGAAACCCCAAAAAAATATTTTATGATTCAGATAAAGAATACGATTTTAAACACAATTCCAATTTTCTGCTATTATTTAATTTGCTTCCTTCTATTGTTATCCTTTGCTGAAAGGTTTATCTAGGCAAGCTCAGGAGCAGCAGAGAACCTGTATTTTAGCTGTTGATAGTTGGCTGAATATATATACCGCTTGTCATTGCTGCTCTTTCAAAAAATGATACCAAGAGAATTAAACAAATTAGATAAAAGAAGTAAATTATACAGTTGTTTAAAATTGTATTCTCTATCTAAATCACGAAAGACAATTTTTGGGTTTCATGTCCCTTTAAGTGTTTAATGGTGTTACTCTATTATTTTTCACAGATAGTGACAAAGAGGAAAATAATGTCCAAAAACAAATTATAGTAACTTCAACATCAATGCAAATAGGTAAGTGTATGGTCTTTCTACAGTTATTCTAAAATTCTACTACATTCTATCAATCTATGTATCTATTTTTACATGTATATAACAGATGCAAGTAGTGAAATCAACACAACAAATTAATCTGATAATGATGTTGACATGGAACTTACAAATGTTTCGAAATATACACAGACAATTCCAACTTCAAAAACTACATCCTCGAGTCATATTGGTAAGAATTTTTTGATTACTGCATTTCAAAAAAAAATTTTGGAAAATTATATCAAAATCTATAACAATTTTTTTAATTTTTTTATTTATTGAAGATGTCGGGGTGCAAGTTGGATCCCAAGTACAATCATCTGTTCGTGAATAAATCAAAAATATTATGGATTCTACAAAGAATTTAAATGCACAGGTTCAAAAGCTATACAAGACTTATGTTATGGAAAATATTTAAGATTTTTTTTATTTTTAATAAGTATTGAATATTATATATATATATATATATATATATATATATATATATTTAAATTGACATTTTTATGTCATGAACACTATCATGAGAATTACAATGTGTTTTGGTTGGTTTACAAACTCATTTTCATACATGATTTGAATTTTGGCTATAACAAACATCAGGTCAGATTCATCTTTTCAATTTCTTTTGTCAAAATTTACATTTTATTTCTTTATTCTTTGTTAATAAATATATATTTATGTTACATTTTTATTGTTTTTTTTTTTATAAATATAATAATTAATCTGACACATTTAAAAAAAAAACTATAATAAAGCAAATATATAGCTTTAATATACATTTGTATAAGTAACAATAGAAATCTAAATTTGTCAAAGAACACCATAAGTAAAAAAAAAAAATTACACTTTTATAAACAACAACCATAAGTAGGCCCAAAAAACTACTGGAACCTTTGTCGCTTTGGATCTGGAGACACTCTGGTCTGCTGTCTATCACTTATAATTTGTAACATAGATTGCATTGTATTTTGAGCCATATGCATGTTATTTTCTGCTATTTCCAATGCCCTGTTTATTTGTTGGTTCCTTTCTCTCTCCATTTGTCTTTGCCACTCAAAGATTTCACGGTCTAGTTATAATCTTTGCTGGTTGTAGTTATCTCATCTTTCTAAATGTGCAGATAGAACATCTTAAAGCTGTCTACTTTCAGCTCTATATCCTCTGGCAAGATTCATCATTTCGTTTAGACATGCATCTTCCAATGGTGCAGGCTCTTGAGGTACAGGTTGAGGAGGTGCATATTCTATCTGTTCATTTTCATGCTCTACAGCTAAATGCACAACAGGATTAGGATTATCATCCTCATCTGAAGGGTTATCTACTGGTTTGTGAAATTTCAAAATCCTGATCTTGTGCCATCTGTGATAGGTCAGGAGTTACACTTCCAAGGTCTGCAGATATACCCTCCTGACTGTGATCACTAATAGGATCCAGAATCAGAATGACCTCATGATGAATCAGCCTCCTCTTCGATATCTTAAAAATTAAAATTAAAATAAGGATTTGGTCTTATAGAAACCTTTTTTTAAAAAAACACTACTATCATACTATCATCATTATTCTTTATGTGTCAACATGGGGATACTTTTGTTATTGTCAATGAGTTACACAATCTTTTACCAAAATATTTGTGGTGGAGCACAATGGCTATATTGTAAACATATCTCATAGAAGAAAGATAAATGTATCATTTATAAACATGAAAAAAATATTAGTGCAGAGAATAGGATGTCCAAAAATAACACAACATTTGCAAGGAGAAATAAAACTAATTATTTTATTATATTATTTCTAAGCATCTGACGTCTGTCCTATGATCAAATGACATTTTATTATCTATCTATTAAGTTTAAATTTTGAAAATTTCTGCAGTGTATGCCAAAATACAAATGCAAGATCACAATGTTATCTATATGGCCTACATAAACTAGCTGTCCCTGGTCTGTAAATTATAATAAAAAAAGCATATGACAGGGGGCGGAGTTTGGCCACACCGGGACATGGCCACTCTGTGAGTTAGCTCCGTGAGACCGGAGCTCCAAATTCAACATCAATTGTAGCAGAGGAGCACATAAAAGCCTTCAGCCGATGGGGGAAAGCTCAAAGACTGCAGCGGTTATCATCAAGCGATCTACAAGGTCTCTGATCGCTATATTTCAGGAGGAGTCCGGTGCGCAAGCTGCACAAACTGATCTGCCGCCGCCATCTTGAATAGCCTGTTCCATGAGGCAGCCGGAACGCCGCATTTACGCCCAGCATCAGGTGCAGACAAAAAAAAGTTAAAAGCTCCTCACACCCATGCCTTAAATATATGTCCTGACCCCAGACATATATAGTTAGAATAGGGCAAGCCCATATTAAACTCAATTGTAGCCCACATCGGGCACTGCGCAGCTGCTCATGATATATCTAGTGCAGTGCAGCCTTAGGTGATAACAAGCTACTATAAAGCTTTATCTCACCAATCCCCTACACTAACTAAAACATGAAGTGAATGCTCAAATTAAGCAACTGTATTGTGGGGACAACTATCTTTTAACAGTCTCAAAGTTACTATAGATCTGCTTCATGTTGCTAATTAAAAAGTGGAGTAAAATTACAGAAGATAATGTAAACATCACCTTGCATATTTTTACTCTGAAATAAATGACACTGTCACATCTGAAAAACCTGAGGGGATCTTTACTGCAATAATAAAAAGGAGACAAAATAAAAACAGCATAATGTTATGAACACATAATACTATTATTTCTACTGTGCAGCCTAGCTTCTGCTTGTAAGGCTTCATTATCAAATCAAGAGCCCCATCTAGTGCCTCAAAAAGGGAATTACAATTTCTAACTGTTTCAATCTCTTATAATTACAAGAATGACATCAAGAAGACAAACAAAGCCTGAAAAGTCTCTTAAACCTCATAATACTACTCCTGTATCAGTCTCAACTTTTTTCCAGTCCCAAGAAAGGGAGAGCCCGGGGCAGGAGCCCTCAAATACAAAACAACCTAACAAAACAACAGTGCCAGAAAACCCTATGGCCGAAATACAGCAAGACCAGTTATCACAAATCCTATCTAAAATGTGCGAACTCCCATCTAAAACAGATATAGACTCTTTAAAAGACCTGATCAAAACGGAGATCTCTGAACTACGAAAGGATATAACAGACATAGGTTACAGAGTCGAAGCTCTAGAAACTATGCAAGATGAAACAATGAAAGATATCAAAGATATAACTGAACACCAAGAACAACAATCTTCCCTGATACAGGATTTGAACGACAAAATTGAAGATCTGGACAATAGAGGCCGCAGGAATAATTTGAGAATTAGAGGGATCCCTGAAACGATAGAATCAGATGAGTTAGAAGACTATCTGCAACTTCTGTTCCATTCTCTCTCAGGATCACCAGAACCTGCAATAATGTTTCCACTAGAGAGGGCTCACCGAGCTTTAAGAGCGAAACCCCCAAGCCAAGCACCACCTCGTGACGTCATTATGAAATTCCTAAATTTCAAAGATAAGGACACTATTTGGCAACATTTCAGGGACAATCCCAACTACAAATATCAGGACCATGAACTACAAGCATATTTGGATTTGAGCCCCCTCACGTTACAGAAAAGAAAAGACTCTAAATTTATCACATCTGTGCTGCAGAAAAACAATATAAGATATCGTTGGGGATACCCATTTGGTCTAATTGTGTTCCTGGATGGCAAAACATGGATATATAGAGGTCTGAACGATTTGGACTCTTTTTCTAAAGGTCTCAATCTGATATTCCCTATCCCCACAGACCAAAACAACTCAATGGAGACACAGGGCGGATCTTCTCGTTTGAAAGAAAGGCGTCCAGAGTGGGCTACAGTTCATCGTCGGAAGAAAAACCTCAAACAGAAGATAACACAACCAGATTTGAACTCTGAAACCGGCACCTGATACTCTGGAGAGTCTGGAGATGGAATAGAACTTACTTGATAGCTCCCTGAAAGGGCAGCAAGTATCCTTTAAGCTTATTTTTGCTGTGCTACATTATTTGAGTTCTGTGTTTGTTATTTATTTTTAGGAATGTTAAATATCTTTTTTGCAGGTTTATCTCAACTAATCTTTATGTTGTCTATGGTGACGGTCTAGACAGTCAAAACACAAGTGGTTATAGGAGGCTATGGAAAAGACTAGAGACAATACTGTTACCACTTCAATAACTCATGTGAGGATAGCCTGGTTTCTTCTGGCCTTTCTCAGCTGTGTTGCATTGTCTATATCTTGTGAAAGTTATTTACTGTTAGAGAAGTTATATACTTTGATTGTTTGAAAAGCAAAATCTAGGTTGACCCTTTGTTGAGTGAAATGTTGTTCAAATGTAATTGCGTTTCCTATCTTTAAGGTCTCTAATAGTTAGGAGGCTTATAATAATATTTACTTGAAATATATCCTCAATCCTCTTATTACCTCTTAAATGGAAGTCTCCAGTACACCACCCCCTTTCCATTCTATTTACCTATGCTCATTTTCCTCTCTTCTCTGATTACGTTTTACTTTCTTTTCTCTCTTCTTCTGATAATGGCTGTTCGGGAGAGCGCAATTGCCTGCATAAATGATCACACTCGCTCACGACATACTACTCTTTGCTTACAAAATAACACACTCCCACTTACCCATATCCCAACATGACAAACAAACAAAGTAACCAGATTAAGGTAATATCTATTAACTGTAAAGGCCTTAATTCCCCTCTGAAGAGAAATTCTGCCCTTCACGACTTTAAACAGACAAAAAGTGACATCGTGATGTTACAAGAAACACACTTCAAAAGAGGTAGGGAACCTCATACATAGATTTTTAGCAGTGATAGGCACATTATATGGAAAGATTATGACATTGACATGTATATATGCCCCAAACTTTAACCAGCATCACTATTTCAAAAACATATCTAATACACTCCTCGATATTATGAAAGGCTCTTTAATAATAGGAGGTGACTTCAACGTACCACTTGACCCATCCATAGACTGCTCCACTCAGTCAACCTCTATCCCCTTAAAAAGGATAAATACAATTAAACAATGCTTACGAGACTTAGCGGTACATGACGTGTGGAGGACTCTCAACCCTTTAATAAAAGACTACACTTTCTACTCAGCCCCACATAAACTGTTTTCCAGGATAGACTACATACTTATGGACGTCTCTAGTTTTTCATTCGTCAGACAGAGTAAAATTCTACCCTGTACATGGTCAGACCACTCTTACGTGAGTTGTGACTTAAAATGGCCCGACATTCCAAATAAACACTTCAATAGGAAATTTGATCCATCACTACTAGATGATTCTCTGATAACTGAGAAGCTGGGGAAATCTATTAAGGAATACTTTGAAATTAATATCTCCCCATTCATGGACAATAGAATATCCTGGGAAGCTCATAAAAGTGTAATACAGGGTGAATGTATTAGCCTCCAAAGCATGCTGAATAAACAAAAAAGAGCTAGATTAGAAGAAACATTAAATCAAATAACTATTCTGGAATCTCGACATAAACAAACTCCTGAGGATAGTCTCGTTCTCGATGAGTTACAATCTAAAAGACAAGATATGAATGCACAATTGTTGCATATTTATAAACGTAAAGCCCTTCAACTTAAACAAATTTATTTTGATAGTGATAATAAGAGCGGTAGGTTTTTGGCGAGAAAATTACGTAGACGAACTAACAAGACCTTTGTCATGTCCATTAAAAACACAAAAGTCTCCCCTTGTTTAGGCACAACAGCTATAGCAAAAGCGTTTCGGGATTATTTTGAAGGACTGTATAATCTTAATGAATCTGACCCCATAGCATCTCTTAAACATAAAATAGCAAAATATTTGGATGGCATCGGGATCCCTTCTTTATCAAAAGAGCAACAAGAATACTTAGATCGACCAATCCAAATGGAGGAAATAACCAATGTTATTAATCACTTACCTAACGGTAAAGCTCCTGGCCCGGATGGCTTTACTAACCTCTATTATAAAAAATATCACTCCCTATTGACTCCCCACTTATGTGATCTTTATAATGGAATAGATAAAAATAACCCCTTTTTAAAACAATCATTGGAGGCCACAATAGTTTTACTTCCCAAACCAGGGAAACCTCCTGATCAAGTTATGAATTACAGACCAATCTCCCTTCTAAATACAGATTCGAAAATATTTGCTAAAATCTTGGCTAACAGAATATGCCCGCTTTTACCTCATCTTATACATGGGGACCAGGTAGGCTTTATTATGAACAGAGAAGCAAAAGACAACACGATCCGCACCTTGCACCTAATACAACACGCATTACCAACACTCAAACGGTTTTGATCTCCACGGACGCAGAAAAAGCGTTTGATCGCGTAGATTGGTCGTTTTTGTATCACTCTCTAGAGCGTTTTGGTTTTGGAGAAGGTATCTTGGGAAAGATATTTGCTCTGTATAATAATCCAAGCGCCCGTATCCTAGTAAACGGCACTCTCTCCGATTCTTTCTATATTAAAAAATGGAACAAGACAGGGATGCCCCCTATCGCCCCTATTGTTTGCATGCGCTATCGAAATTTTAGCCATAAAAATCCGGGAAAATAATACTATTAGAGGAATATCTCTCCAAACAGACGTATATAAATTGTCTCTTTTCGCGGATGACATTCTCCTCTCACTCACTAACCCTAGCATGTCAATCCCAGAATTAATGAGAGAGTTTGATGATTTTAGACATATATCTAACTTTCTAATTAATTTTTCGAAGTCAGAAATTATGAACCTTAATTTAAGTCAGACAGAATTTCACCAAACACTAAAAATTTGTCCATTTAAATGGCAAACCCATGCTATTAAATATTTGGGGATATCGTTGACACGACATCACTCAGACTTAATTACTCTTAATTATGATACCCTTAAGAAGAATATAATAGCTGATCTAAGCTCGTGGAGATCTAAGCGTCTTAACTGGTTGGGGAGAATGGGGACTATAACCATGAACATTTTACCTAGACTATTGTATCTTTTTCAAACTGTTCCAATACCCCTCCCTCCATCCTATATACCTTCCCTACAAAAAATCATTAATGATTATATTTGGGATAGAAAGCATCCCAGAATTAATAAAACATTAATGTGCCTTCCCAAAATATCGGGGGGATTGGGGGTTCCAGACTTGGTAAAGTATAGACAGGCGATATTCCTTAAAAGAATAGTAGATTGGCATACTAATTATAAAGACAAAATATGGGTTAAGATAGAACACCAAATAGGCTGCCATCATCATTTAGGCTCTTTATGTTGGACGGAGCAATCTGAACGAAGGACAAAGTTAATGGACAACTATATAATTGTAGAAACTTTTAAAATGTGGGATAGACTGATGACTGTGTACCCATTACTTTCTTCCAAGCCTTCACCCCTAACACCGCTTCTAGGGAACCCAGAATTCCTTCCAGGTCTAGAAATGAATAAACTAAATCCTTTAGATAGGCTAAGTAATTTACCTTTTTACACTCTCACTGAGGCTGGGTCATTGCAATCTAGATCGAAGCTCATAGAAAATAACTTACATGTTTTTCGTAATTGGTACTTCTACTTGCAAGCTCACTCATTTCTCCAAAGTCATAAAGGGAAAAATAATTTGACACGTTCCCCAACAAACTTTGAAAAATTATGCATTTCAAAATCCCCTACTAGACACTCCCTATCTATAATTTACAACATACTGCAACAGGTCCCGATAGGCACAGAATATCACTATCTGAAACAATGGGAAAAGGAACTTAAAATCAATATACCCCCTAGAGATTCATGTAAAATATTTAAAAGAACTATGAAAGCTTCTACATCGGCCAAGATATTAGAAATCAATTTTAAGATTCTGCACCGCTGGTATTACACCCCTGCACGCTTAAAGACATTATACCCACAAAGATCTGACTTATGTTGGCGATGCAAAAAAGAGGTCGGGAACATGGGACATATTTGGTGGAGTTGCAGCAAAATCACTCTCTTTTGGAGAGATGTAGTAACCCATACAGAAAAGATACTGGGATCAAACATCCCATTAGATCCTTTACTGTGGCTTTTAAATAAACCTCCCAAACAATTACCTGCAACAAGCCTAGCTTTATTTCAAATCATTTCTAATAGTGCCAAAGTACTAATTGCTCAACATTGGAAGCAAGAACAAATCCCCTCTATAGCTCTATGGGTAGATACTATACATAAAACTCTACAGCTTGAGGAGTACCATTATATGAAAATAATGAAACAAGACTTCTTTCATGAGATGTAAAACAAAGTATAGAGGCGCCAATGGTGCAGATCAATGGTGATTGAGAACACCACAATACCCCAATATACACAGGATACTCACATGTGGTGAAGGCAATCAATTATGCCCATAGAGACAGGCTGGATTTCACAGCAATCCAGCTCGCTGTTCCAAGGTAGAATAACGGAAGGGTGGGTGTCAGAGTATTAGTACTCTAAAGTAGCATAGCAAAAGGAAGTACCATACATAACACTAGGAGTGGATTTGGTAAAAAAAGTACATTTATTAAAAAATATAAAAAGTAGTACCACTCATCTCAGTGTTAAAAAAGTATATTATACATAAGGAATACATGCGACGAGTTTCTCAGATATACTGTTTCCTCAGGCATGTTTTTACACAGTTCTTACCCTCCTTATATAGGGCTATGCTACTGGGAATACACCCACAACCCACCCCCAACAATTGTCAGATTTCAAACCAATCAAGGGCCATCATTAGCAATGACGCCGCCCCTGTTACAATATAATACATAAATTTTCTATGTATGCTCTAGTAATCTCCCAAATAAATAAATAAACTAAATGTTTCTAGATTGGTGTTTTTATGTATTAATATTTTGCAGGGACCTAACATTTTTATAATGGTCATTTAGCAATCTTAAGGTATTCGTAATTCCTATACTCTCATTGGGTAACTAAGCCATCAATCATTCTGTAGTGGATAGCTCACAAAGTGTACTCGCTAATACGTCTATATGGCTGTCAATCAAAATGGGATTTTCGCGCTAAATCTCCTGCTGTCATTCTCACTGCACTATCACTCGGAGTGTACACATTCAATCAAAGTACTGACTGGTGGCACGCCTCCATTACCAAAGCGCAGCACTATGTACCGTGATCGACATACACTATAGTTTGGAGGTGTATGATACTTGATCACGGACAATAGTAAACAAAGCTTCCCATTGGTCCTGCCTGTAATCACATGGGGTGGGCCGCGCCTCTGCTACTGATATTACAGGCTGTCATTGAGACTTAAAAAGGCGTAATGATTGGTGGCGGCCAACAGTAAACAAAGCCTCCCATTGGTCAAGCCTATGTTATTGTTGGACGGGTTGCTACTATTGGTCCGTGGGGGGAGACAAAACAAGGAATGTGCCATTGCTACACCCGATTGCTCTAGATGCAGTTACTCCGCAAAATGATGTTATTGCAATCATGAGAGCAGATTACATAGTGAAGCACCAATGTAAGCAATGGCATAATGTGAAATACTGATTCCTTAATAAACGAAGGATTTACCATGTTAACAAATATCAGTTGTATTAGGTGTATTTATATATGACAGTGAATATATATATATATATATATATATATATATATATATATATATATATATAAACACTGGTGGTGCTATAAAGACATATAAAATATAGTGAAATCAAGAGTGATGAGTAAAAAAAAAAATAAAAAAATATTAATAATAAGTGAAGTAATACAGGGATCATAGTGTAAGTCTAAAGCCCAATTTCCAATGCAATAAAGAGAAATACACAGGGATGTGTGAGGAAGTGCAAATTATGTAATAATTAAAATATAGTCAGTGAAAAGACGCTAGTGAATGATATGTTCCCTATATATGGGGACAATATGACCCACTATGTGGGGGATGTAAGGATGCATGGCATTACTACACAGTGACTCCCTTTTCTGGAATATTAGTGTATGTCTAAAATTATAATAACAATAACTCACTTATCTGGAGTATTGGTGTGTGTCAAAACTAATAGTGAACCAAAAAATTAACAAGTGATATTGATACTAGTACGCGGTGTAGGAATATTAAAAGATATATTAAAGGGGATAAACTAAGATGACTACGTGAAAGTGGGCTATACCCTTCTAAGGACAACTAGGAAAAAGAGTTACAATTGAACCTTGTGATGGCCATATACTGAAGTCCCCAATGAAACAGATGGGAAGTGGAATAAAAATACACATAAAACACAAAGTGCAACTAAACAAATGCTATGGAGTCAATGACTTCATTAAGCCCCGTAGGAAACAGTGTTTGAAATTTAAATATCCAGTACGTTTCCCTTTGTCTCAGACGGGTGAATCTGTTGTAATGATGACTAGTTGGGATGCTTTCTAAAGGTGTGATACTAGAGCAATCGGGTGTAGCAATGGCACATTCCTTGTTTTGTCTCCCCCCACGGACCAATACTAGCAACCTGTCCAACAATAACATAGGCTTGACCAATGGGAGGCTTTGTTTACTGTTGGCCGCCACCAATCATTACGCCTTTTTAAGTCTCAATGACAGCCTGTAATATCAGTAGCAGAGGCACGCCCCCCCCCATGTGATTACAGGCAGGATCAATGGGAAGCTTTGTTTACTATTGTCCGTGATCAAGTATCATACACCTCCAAACTATAGTGTATGTCGATCACGGTACATAGTGCTGCGCTTTGGTAATGGAGGCACGCCACCAGTCAGTACTTTGATTGAATGTGTACACTCCGAGTGATAGTGCAGTGAGAATGACAGCAGGAGATTTAGCGCGAAAATCCCATTTTGATTGACAGCCATATAGACGTATTAGCGAGTACACTTTGTGAGCTATCCACTACAGAATGATTGATGGCTTAGTTACCCAATGAGAGTATAGGAATTATGAATACCTTAAGATTGCTAAATGACCATTATAAAAATGTTAGGTCCCTGCAAAATATTAATACATAAAAACACCAATCTAGAAACATTTAGTTTATTTATTTATTTGGGAGATTACTAGAGCATACATAGAAAATGTATGTATTATATTGTAACAGGGGCGGCGTCATTGCTAATGATGGCCCTTGATTGGTTTGAAATCTGACAATTGTTGGGGGTGGGTTGTGGGTGTATTCCCAGTAGCATAGCCCTATATAAGGAGGGTAAGAACTGTGTAAAAACATGCCTGAGGAAACAGTATATCTGAGAAATGCGTCGCATGTATTCCTTATGTATAATATACTTTTTTAACACTGAGATGAGTGGTACTACTTTTTATATTTTTTAATAAATTTACTTTTTTACCAAATCCACTCCTAGTGTTATGTATGGTACTTCCTTTTGCTATGCTACTTTAGAGTACTAATACTCTGACACCCACCCTTCCGTTATTCTACCTTGGAACAGCGAGCTGGATTGCTGTGAAATCCAGCCTGTCTCTATGGGCATAATTGATTGCCTTCACCACATGTGAGTATCCTGTGCATATTGGGGTATTGTGGTGTTCTCAATCACCATTGATCTGCACCATTGGCGCCTCTATACTTTGTTTTACATCTTTAGTTTCTCTCCGTTTGGATGCTGATAGAGAGCTGCCGTTTCGCTCAGCCAGCTGGATTGCTGCCAAAATCCAGCCCGCCCCTATTGGCATAATTGAATGCCTTCACCTATTGTGAGTACCCTGTGATCATATTATATTGGTACACCTTCAGAATCTCCATTGATCTGCACCATTGGCGCCCCTTCCATGTTGTTCTTTCTTTTCAGATACCCTTCTTTCGGAATTGGTTGGAGAGCAGCCTTTCATCTGGTGGGATCGGAGCAAACATCATTGATTCTGTGACAACAAAATCCTTTGGACTGCCGGTTCATTATTTTCCATTGGACTTTCATTTGTGGACTTTTTTTCAGGCGATTGGTGTGGTAATATTCCACGGTATACTTATTGCACTGATTTCATATATGTCACTATTGTTATTTTCTAAAATTTCCTAGATATTCCACACTTAGTATTTTGTCTGATAACTGTATAAGTGGGGCCTATATACCTGTGTTAAAATGCTTTCATCTGCTGAAAGAAATCAACGCAGACTTAGCCACCAACAAGGCAACAGCTATATAGATTCCGCTCCCATTTCCACACCTAATATCAATGTAGAAAATGTATTCTCTAAATTAGAAGATCTTTTGAAAACAGAACATAGACACTGGTGGGACATAGATTGTCTTAAGAAATATAAGGAGAAGAAACAAATACCCAGGGGTTTGAGACTTTTTAAGAACTGCTCATTTAAGAATGACACAAACCTCCTAGCCAAATGGTATGAGGCCCTGGATGATTGTTCCTTCCACCTTATTGACCTACTCATCAGTCATAGGGAAAAACTAATAGCAGAGGTATCCCTTCAGATAGATATTGTACAGAAGGACCTAGAACCCTTGAAAGAGCACTCTGAATACTCTAAACTGAATACCCAAACTATAAAAGCAGTGGATGAATACCAAACAGAAATCATTGCTACCAAAAATAAAAAACTAAAGAGGGATGAGGAGGATTATAGTAAGGGAGAGGTACATAATTATACTCGTAACAATAAAAGTGATAATTGGACCACAGTATCTTATGGAAGGAACAAAAAATCTACTGGCCAGAATGTGAATCAGGGTATTAATAACCGTTCCTATAATACTACTAATTATCAAAATTATCAAAATCATCAAAATTATGGTCATAGGAGGAATCATCCAAATATGCCTTTTGACAAATGACAGAGCAATGAGAACCATCAGGTCAGGAGCCATCAGAATAGACAGCCATCCGATCGAGGTAGCCATATGACTTCCCACAACCAAGGTAATTATACCTCTCCCCAACAACCAAATATACATTATAACTATGATAACCCTAATATGATCCCCGTACACAACAGATTCTCAGCTTTTAACTCTGAGAATAACATGGGACAAAATGGGAACAGTAACAATTCAACTCCACTCTTTGAGAATCAGGATACTACCTCTAATGAGGGTTTTTTAGGAACACCCAACCTCGCTCCACTTTGGAGGAGGAACCAGCAGTTGCCCTCCAAACAGCCTCAAAATGGGAAAAAAAGACCTTTCCCAAACGGGGACGGAGAGGCAGAGGCAAAACCAAACAAAAAGAGAAACTAGCTACACTCAAAAAGGGGATATATAATTTGTCTTCACATGTCCTAACCAATGATGAGATAAGGATTCTGGGTAGGGGTCTGTCCTATTGCCCCCCTAACACACATAATTTGTTTCATCTCTTTGTAGACCTCAACAAATATACAAGGAAACTGTCACTACAGAGATACTTTGCTCTAAAGTCACTTAGGAAAAACAACATTGAGGGCACACCCATACTGCTTGATAGCCTACCCAATAGAAATACATCTCCTATTGTATATTGTGAACGAGAGCTGCTTGCAGAGGAACTTTTTGACTCTGTCATCCACGCCTTACTTACACCAGCATCGACATTCAATCCACCTAAAGAGGATGTTTCATATATAGACCTATTCCAGCAGCTAGTATTGGATGATTGGGAGAAAATTCCCAACCATATCATTGGCAATAAGAAAATATGGCCCAACGAGGAGAGAGCCCTGAGACGCCATTGTCATCCGCCATGCCGATAAAGGTGGGACGATAGTAATTCAGAATTATTCTGATTATATTAAAGAAGCTGAACGCATTATACATGATACAAATTACTATAGGAAACTAAATCAAGACCCTACCCGAATATTTTCTGAAAAATTGGTTAAAATTTTGGAAGACGGTGGTAAAATGGGCATCCTGAGCAAGAAAGAAAAGAGATATCTACTCCCTGATCATCCCGGTGTACCCTATTACTACCACCTTCCAAAATTGCACAAAGACGCTCTCAAACCACCAGGGCGTCCTATTATAGCGGGGATCAATAGTATAACCGATAGGTTAAGTGAATATGTAGACATCTTTTTACAAAGATATGTTCAACATCTCCCCTCTTATATTAAAGACAGCACAGATTTGTTGCAAAAATTGACACAGATACAGTATAAAAATAACTATATATGGCTATCCTGCGATGTGGGAGCATTATATTCAAATATCTCACACGAGTGGGGACTTAGAACCACTTCGATCTTTTTGAATAGGGATATATATATGCCTGATAAACAGAAAGAATATCTGATCTCTCTTATAGAGTTTATCCTCACACATAACTATTTTCAATTTTTGGACCAGTTTTATTTACAGACTAAGGGAACGGCCATGGGCACCAGATTTGCCCCCAGCTTTGCTAACCTCTTCATGGGGATATTCGAAGAAACTTTCATCTATAATACAAAGTGGAGGGGCAATCTGGTGTTCTATGGCCGTTACATAGATGATTTACTGTTTGTGTTTGAGGGATCCTGTGAAGAGGCACACATTTTTGTAGACTCCCTTAACAATAACAATATGGGTATAGAATTTACTTCTAATATCCAGACACATACAATTGAATTTTTGAATATAATGTTGACATGGGGGGAAAATGGAAACATCTGTACCTCCACGTATTTCAAGTCAGTAGACTGTAATAATTTTTTGCATTATTCCAGTAACCATTATAACAACTGGAAAATTAATATTCCTTACAGCCAATTTTGCCGCATCAGGCGTAACTGTAGCTCCATCAACAAATATGATGAACAGTCCCTCATACTAAAAGACAGGTTTAGGGAAAAAGGTTACCCTAAGAGTCTAATAGAACATGGCTACAATCGAGCAAGACTATTAGACAGAAATAACCTGCTATCTAGTGGGGGAAAATCCAAAAAGGAGACTGAAAATATAGTTCCTCAGGACCAACCCCTATTTGTCACCCAATATAATTCCAACTTTAGGGCAGTTAATAGGATCATAAAAAAAACACTGGTCTATTCTACTTAGGGATCCCATACTAAAGAAAGTGTTGGCCCCTCAACCTAAGGTTGTGTATAGGAGGGCGCCAACGTTGAAACAAAAGTTGGCACCCAGTAAGGTGGTTATGACTAAAAAATACATCAAATATAATAAAAATGGGTCCAGGAATTCTGATCATAGGATAGGAAGGAATGATAATAACATTGGGACATATAGATGTGGACATAGACGGTGCCATATGTGCAAATTTATTACACATGGAAAAAAATCCATAGTATCACATACAACAGGAGAAGAACACCAGATTACTGAACATCTTACATGTAATTCTGGTTATGTCATTTACGCACTTACATGTGCATGTGGGGTCCAGTATATTGGACGCACCTCCAGGAAGGTGAGACTGAGATGGGGGGAACATAAAAGGAATATAACCAAAAACTCTACTAAACATAGTGTCTCCAGACATAAGTGCACTAAAACCATACAAGGTGGATGCCAATTCAGTATCACACCTTTAGAAAGCATCCCAACTAGTCATCATTACAACAGATTCACCCGTCTGAGACAAAGGGAAACGTACTGGATATTTAAATTTCAAACACTGTTTCCTACGGGGCTTAATGAAGTCATTGACTCCATAGCATTTGTTTAGTTGCACTTTGTGTTTTATGTGTATTTTTATTCCACTTCCCATCTGTTTCATTGGGGACTCCAGTATATGGCCATCACAAGGTTCAATTGTAACTCTTTTTTCTAGTTGTCCTTAGAAGGGTAAAGCCCACTTTCACGTAGTCATCTTAGTTTATCCCCTTTAATATATCTTTTAATATTCCTACACCGCGTACTAGTATCAATATCACTTGTTAATTTTTTGGTTCACTATTAGTTTTGACACACACCAATACTCCAGATAAGTGAGTTATTGTTATTATAATTTTAGACATACACTAATTTTCCAGAAAAGGGAGTCACTGTGTAGTAATGCCATGCATCCTTACATCCCCCACATAGTGGGTCATATTGTCCCCATATATAGGGAACATATCATTCACTAGCGTCTTTTCACTGACTATATTTGAATTATTACATAATTTGCACTTCCTCACACATCCCTGTGTATTTCTCTTTATTGCATTGGAAATTGGGCTTTAGACTTACACTATGATCCCTGTATTACTTCACTTATTATTAATATTTTTTTTTTTTTTTTTACTCATCACTCTTGATTTCACTATATTGTATATGTCTTTATAGCACCACCAGTGTTTATATATATATATATATTTACTGTCATATATAAATACACCTAATACAACTGATATTTGTTAACATGGTAAATCCTTCGTTTATTAAGGAATCAGTCTTTCACATTATGCCATTGCTTACATTGGTGCTTCACTATGTAATCTGCTCTCATGATTGCAATAACATCATTTTGCAGAGTAACTGCATCTAGAGCAATCGGGTGTAGCAATGGCACATTCCTTGTTTTGTCTCCCCCCACGGACCAATAGTAGCAACCCGTCCAACAATAACATAGGCTTGACCAATGGGAGGTTTTGTTTACTGTTGGCCGCCACCAATCATTACGCCTTTTTAAGTCTCAATGACAGCCTGTAATATCAGTAGCAGAGGCGCGCCCCCCCCTCATGTGATTACAGGCAGGACCAATGGGAAGCTTTGTTTACTATTGTCCGTGATCAAGTATCATACACCTCCAAACTATAGTGTATGTCGATCACGGTACATAGTGCTGCGCTTTGGTAATGGAGGCGCGCCACCAGTCAGTACTTTGATTGAATGTGTACACTCCGAGTGATAGTGCAGTGAGAATGACAGCAGGAGATTTAGCGCGAAAATCCCATTTTGATTGACAGCCATATAGACGTATTAGCGAGTACACTTTGTGAGCTATCCACTACAGAATGATTGATGGCTTAGTTACCCAATGAGAGTATAGGAATTACGAATACCTTAAGATTGCTAAATGACCATTATAAAAATGTTAGGTCCCTGCAAAATATTAATACATAAAAACACCAATCTAGAAACATTTAGTTTATTTATTTATTTGGGAGATTACTAGAGCATACATAGAAAATGTATGTATTATATTGTAACAGGGGCGGCGTTATTGCTAATGATGGCCCTTGATTGGTTTGAAATCTGACAATTGTTGGGGGTGGGTTGTGGGTGTATTCCCAGTAGCATAGCCCTATATAAGGAGAGTAAGAACTGTGTAAAAACATGCCTGAGGAAACAGTATATCTGAGAAACGCGTCGCATGTATTCCTTATGTATAATATACTTTTTTAACACTGAGATGAGTGGTACTACTTTTTATATTTTTTAATAAATTTACTTTTTTACCAAATCCACTCCTAGTGTTATGTATGGTACTTCCTTTTGCTATGCTACTTTAGAGTACTAATACTCTGACACCCACCCTTCCGTTATTCTACCTTGGAACAGCGAGCTGGATTGCTGTGAAATCCAGCCTTTCTCTATGGGCATAATTGATTGCCTTCACCACATGTGAGTATCCTGTGTATATTGGGGTATTGTGGTGTTCTCAATCACCATTGATCTGCACCATTGGCGCCTCTATACTTTGTTTTACATCTTTAGTTTCTCTCCGTTTGGATGCTGATAGAGAGCTGCCGTTTCGCTCAGCCAGCTGGATTGCTGCCAAAATCCAGCCCGCCCCTATTGGCATAATTGAATGCCTTCACCTATTGTGAGTACCCTGTGATCATATTATATTGGTACACCTTCAGAATCTCCATTGATCTGCACCATTGGCGCCCCTTCCGTGTTGTTCTTTCTTTTCAGATACCCTTCTTTCATGAGATACTTTTTATTTGGGAAGAGTACATATATAGCAAGTACAATAAATGATGTACGACATGGGATACATATCTTGGATGTAAACGAGAACGAGCTATTTGAATAGGTTCTGCGCTTTAGCGAATAGCCATAAAATCTTTTCTTTCTATATTTCTTTTCTCTTTCTTTCTGTATTAAAAAAAAAAAAAAAAGAGGAGGTTAAAGTAACCACTTTTGGTCATGTCAACATTAACGATTATAATATGTAATATTGTCTATAAACAAGATGTGATTTAACATGTCCATACAATGTAACTGTATCAATGTTTAATGTTACCTCAATAAAAAAAAAAAAAAAAAAAAGCATATGACAAGAGGCAGACTAAAAGGCCTCTGAACATCTCTTTTACAAATTACTATCTTTATCTTAAAAATAGGAATAACAATCAAAATAAGCGCATTTGTTGATCAGGCCAGCCATCTCACCGACAGATAACAGACTGTGTCCCTGACTACAGGGATTAGTGTTTTTGGTATACACATTTTTGTTTAAGTGTGTGTATGTGTGTATTTATGTATTTGACTGTGTGTGTATTTCTGCATGTATGTGTGTGCTTGTGGAACCAGCAGATTACAGACCGTGTTACTGCAGCACGGGGCGGGCAGTGGGTAAACAGTGTCACGATATGAAGTACATGGGTGGGTAGGTTCAGGCCAGCTATCTCACCCGCAGATAACAGAATGTGTCTCTGACTACAGGGATTAGTGTTTTTGGAGTAGACATTGTTGTTTAAGTGTGTGTATGTGTGTATGTATGTATTTGACTGTGTGTGTATTTCTGCATGTATGTGTGTGTGTGTTTGTGGAACCAGCAGATTACAGACCGTGTTACTACAGCAAGGGGCGGGCAGTGAGTAAACAGTGTCACTATATGAAGTACATGGGTGGATAGGTTCAGGCCAGCTATCTCACCTGCAGATAACAGAATGTGTCTCTGACTACAGGGATTAGTGTTTTTGGTGTAGACATTGGTGTTTATGTGTGTGTGTGTGTGTGTGTGTGCATGTATGTATTTGATTGTGTATGTATTTATGCAGATATTAGTGTGTGTGTATCTGTGGAACCAGCAGATTACAGACCTTGTTAATACATCATGGGGGGAGCGGTGGGTAAACAGTGTCACTATACAGTACCACTATATACAGTACGGGAAACAAACAATAAGGAGGAACAGCACTTATTGAAAAGTGGGTGCTTGTGAAGACTGGTGTACTGCCAATTCACCCCAAAACTGTCCACAATGAAGGTTATGTCCACAGCACTCCAAGTACAAAAAATCTTTATTTAGGACTTAAAATTACAGCAACGTTTCGGGGTTAATACCCCTTAATCATGCATGGGTTAACACACTATCTTACAAACTTTTATACCTTTGTATATTGGTGCCAAATGGCCAATTTTCCAGTGTTCATGTATCTCTATCTCCACCTAGTGGTGAAATCCTATGTTACTATCTTTGTTAAAAATACTAATTCTGATTTTAATTTAAAAACAATATGTTACATTATTGGGTATAGAATGAATATACATATATTACCAACAGAATATTTTCTGGTTATACTTTCTCTTTAACTAGTTAATAAATTGCAGTAGACATTTTTTATAGCATAGATTTTTGCAATTACAAGTATACAGACATGTCTAACTCTCTATTCAGGTCTTTAGGGACCATGGTTTCTAATTTATGTATCCACCAAGTCTCTTTTTGTCTGAGTAGCCTTTCCCTGTCCTGACCATTCCTTTGTACTTTTATATGATCTATGACTTGCCATCTCATTTGGCTAATGTTGTGGCCCTTTTCAATGAAGTGGCTAGACACTGGTGCTTCAGTGTTTCCACATCGTATATTTGAACGATGTTGTCTCATTCTATCTTTTGCCTTACGGGTGGTCTCACCTAAATATAACAGGGAACATGGACACTTAATAAGATATATCACATGTGTGGTGTCATATGTTTAGTATCCATTAATTTCATATTGTGTACCTTTATGAGGATGATGAAAAAATCTACCTCTGATTATAGAACTGCAGATCATGAAGTTAAGACAAGGGTATGAGCCCAAACTTTTCTTGCTGATATATGATTGTGTGTTACTTTTACTAGGACCGACATCTGATTTGACAAGGTGGTCTCTTACATGTTTTACTCTCCTATGGGCCATTAAAGGTGGATTTTTAAACATAGATATTTTGTCATTACAGTCACTCAGTATTTGCCAATGTTTGCATATACTTTTTGATACCTCTTTACTGAGAGGACTGTACTGAGAAATAAAAACCATTCTGTTGTCCTTACTATTGGAATTTCTTTATTTTTGTTCTTTTTCCAAGATGTCTAACTTTTTTTCTTCAATTAGTTTTTTGGGTAACCTCTCTTTAAAAATTTGTTTGACATCTCCTCAATTCTAAGATTATGTTTTTGTTCATTGATGACAATTCTCTTAACTCTTAGAAGCTGACTTTTTGGAAGGGACCCTACTAGTGGCCTTGAATGAAAGCTGTCAAACATAAGAAGAGTATTTTTGTTGGTATCCTTAGTATACAGATCAAACTCTAAGGTGTTCCCTACTTTGTTTATCTTAGTGTCTAGGAAGGTTACACTTTCCTCACTATAGGTAATAGTGAGCTCTAAGCCACTGACAGCTGAATTCACCTCCTTTACAAATTCCTACAGGGATCCAATGCTGCCCCACCATATGCCAAAGACATCATCTATGTATCTCCACCACACAGAGCCATATTGTTTAAATTTGATGTTTTCATAGATGAACTTTTCTTCAATTTCATTCATAAATAGATTGGCATATGATGGGGCAACATTGGACCCCATGGCTGTACCCCTCAACTGCACATACCACTCATCTTGAAATAAGAAATAGTTCCAAAAAAGGATGAGTCTTAGCATATCTTCAATAAACATGCTCTGCCGTTCTGTACATATGTTGTTACTTAACAAATTTTTCATAACAATGGAAATGCCTGTCTCATGTTTAATACATGTGTACAGGCTTTTTACGTCCATTGTGAAAAGTATATACCTGTTGGAAGGAAATTCAAGGACTTTCGCTTTCTCAAGAAAATGATTAGTATCTTTTATATAAGATGATATTTTATTTACTTCTGGCTGTAGAATCTTGTCTAGAAAAATAGAAATATTTGAATATGCTGATTGAACACTAGAGACAATGGCCTCTAGTTATGAAGCCGTCTACTTTCTAGTATTCGCCGGCCCAATACGTTCGCCTAATCTTGCCTACCATCGCTGCCGCGGACCTGAATACGTTCGCCAAAGTTATTAAGAAAGCTGTCAAGAAGCCGCGCACCAAGTACGGAGCGATGAGCAGCAGACTGTTGTTAACTGACAGTCATCGATCTCGCTGCTCATCGGCTTATTCGCAGCTTTCTTGCTAGCCTGTCACTAAGCACCCACACTAAACTACACTTTTTTACCCCCTAAACCGCCACTCCCGAAGCCCCCCGCAACTAAATAAAGATATTACCCCCTAAACCGCCGCTCCTGGACCCCGCCGCAACTCTAATAAATGTTTAACCCCTAAACCGCCGCTCCCGGACCCCGCCGCCACCTACATTATACCTATTAACCCCTAATCTGCCACCCCCTATACAGCTGCCATCTATATTAAATTTATTAAGCCCTATCCTGCAGATCCCGGACCCCGCCACAACTAAATAAATTGTTTAACCCCTAAACTGCCACACCCGGAGCCCACCACCACCTACATTACATTTATTAACCCCTATCCTGCCCCCACTACACCACCGCCACCTACATTAAACTCATTAACCCCAAAACCGCCGCTCCTGGACCCCGCCGCAACTAAATTAAATGTTTAACCCCTAAACTGATGCTCCCGGACACCACCACCACCTATATTAAACTTATTAACCCCTTTCCTGCCCCCTATACCGCTGCCATCTATATTAAACTTATTAACCCCTAAACCTAAGTCTAACACTAACACCCCCCTAACTTTAATATTATTTTAATAAATCTAAATAAAACTTACTATTATTAACTAAATTATTCCTATTTAAAAATAAATACTTACCTGTAAAATAAACCCTAAGATAGCTACAGTATAATTAATAATTATATTGTAGCTATTTTAGGATTTATTTTTATTTTACAGGCAACTTTGTATTTATTTTAACCAGGTACAATAGTTATTAAATAGTTTTTTTTTATTATTTTTTTTTCCTTTATTGAGGTGTTCAAAATCATACAAGGTTATACAGTAAATTTCAAAAGAAAAAAGTATAAAGGCATTACATAAATCCACATATGTATGATGTCATTACATAGCTCATATTCTTAAGTTCTGAAAAAACATTGGGCATAACCACATTACATTAGAAAAAATCTTAACTTCTCGGACAAAATCTGCACCTCTGTTTACTAGAAGTTCCTACACGCATACTATCATAGAAAAAGGAAGAAAAGAGAGAAAAAGAGAAAAAAAAAAAAACACTAAAGAAAAAGGTAAAAATCTGTGCAAGCTCTCTCCCCTCCATCCGGGCCCCCTACCCCCCCCGCCTCAGAAAAAACACTCTCTCCAAAAATCAGGGTAGCTATCTGATAGAATTAGTTGTAGAAATACCGGTGAATTGCGGAAGTTTTTTAATATCTGTAACTGGACCTCTCTAGGTCTGCTCATAATTACCTTATCCCATTTAGCAAAATATTTTCTTAATTTGTTTTCCTCAAATATTAACGGATCATATTGTTCTAACAACATTTGATATTGTACATTATTTATCACTGATGCTATAGTGGGGGGATTTTTCTCCTTCCATGCTTTTAATATCATCTGTCTAACGTATTAATCAAAGGCTTATTATGAGTTTTATCTGAGACCAAGAAGAAGATTGCTGTGGGCTTTAATACTATCCTATCAGGCAGAAATCTATTCAACCAATACTCTACTTGTTTCCACAATTTAATCATTTTTGGGCAGGCATAAAACACATGCAATATATCAGCTGATGGAAAGCTACATCTAAAACAGGACATATCCCCCTTCCATTTGGCCATTCTACTGGGAGTCAAATAAGCCCTATTAAGAAGTTTTAAATGCGATTCCCTAATTGCCATACTACTTGAGAATTTTCTTACTCTGTCAAAGCTCTGCTGGAAATATTCCCTGTCAATTTCAGGAAAATCTAAATTCCAAATCGTAAAAAGGTTATCAACCTTCATCTCTGCCTCCTTCAATATTAACAATCTGTAAATATATGAAATAGAGTGGTTTCCCCGTGAGAATCTGCTAATAACAGGGTCTAATGTACCCAGGGTCCAGGGATCCTCATCCGTAGGTTTCAGACTATAGTAGAAGTATCTTACTTGTAAATAAGCAGAAAAGGATCTCTTGTCCAGGTGAAAATCTCTGCTTAGGGATTCAAATGTTTTTATATGGTTTGTGCGGGGGTATACTACCTGGCTCACAAAAGTCAGCTCATTAGCGGACCATTTCCTAAAAGCTGATGATTCACATCCACTCTTAAAATCGAGATTTCCCCTGATAGGAAGATAGCGAGAAAGTGTATTTCCTACTTCTAATAATTTACAGACTTTATGCCACGCGAAAATAACATTATATATAGTATATTTTAGTAAGTAATCCCGAACCTTTATCGGGTGAGAAATATGTAACAGTGCCTTAAGAGAATATGGCGTCATAATACCCTCTTCCACATCAGAGCTAGCAATAAAATTTGCCCCTGTAAGCCAATCTTTCGGGTGCATTAACCTTGACAATGAGATACAAGGTTTCTTAGGAGCCCACAGAAAGGAGGAACAGCCTGCGTAAAAAAATTTAATATCCACCCTGCGCAGGAAAGAAGGAACATTCTGTATAAAAAACAATATTTTTGGGCGGATTCGCATTTTAATTAGTGCTATTTTGGCTGAGAGAGACAAGGGAAGTTTACTCCATTTCTGGATTTCTGCTAAACACTTTCCCCAGATAGGAGTAAAATTAATGTCATACCATTCCTCTGGGTTTCCTGAAAGGTTTATTCCCAGATACTTAATAGATTTATCAGATAGTTTAAAAGGATTCTGTATATAACTACTTCTATTCTTTATAACCCATAGAATCTCTGACTTAGCAAAATTTATTCTATATCCAGCAAATTTACTAAACTCTGATAGAATTCCACTTAGAATTGGAATATTTTTAGTTGAGTTTCTAATATAGAAGAGGATATCATCCGCATATAAAGAAAGGGTGACTTTGTGCTGTTTTATTCTTATACCTTCCAAAACCTCTCAACTCTTCACCGCCAATGGTTCGATGGCTATATCAAATAATAATGGTGAAAGAGGGCAACTCTGTCTTGTTCCCTTATACGGTGTTATTGGGGTGGATAGCATATTATTGATACTGAGATATGAAATTGGATTCTGATAGAGGAGTAAAATATAGTTATAAAAATGACCTGAGAAGCCAAAATTGCTTAAGGCCGTTAACAGATGATCCCATAGGACAGAGTCAAAGGCCTTTTCTGCGTCAATCGTTAACAGCGCAAAATCTTGCTTCGGTCCTGACCCCGTCCTATGGGAAGCTACTAAATATTCAATTATGGTCATAGCCTTTCTGATGTTTTTCTGTGCAGACCTGCCAGGAATAAATCCAGTTTGATCCGCATGGATAACATCTCCTATAATCTGCTTGAGACGCTTGGCTAGTATATTGGCTAATAACTTATAGTCGCTATTAAGAAGCGATATTGGTCTGTATGAGTCCATTGAATTAGGGTCTTTGTCTTTTTTTAAAATAAGAGTAATGTTTGAGGCGGTGAAGAACCGAGAGGGTATAGAATGCAGCAGAAAATAATTATTAAACAGTTCTGTCACAGAAACAACTACCTCTTCCGATAGCATTTTATAAAATTCGATCGGCAATTGATCAGGCCCAGGTGCCTTTCATAAGACTGCTTCTTTAATAGCAGTAAGCATTTCCTCAGTTGTAATCTCTTTATTTAACATATTTAGTTGTTCTGAGGAAATCTTTGGTAATTTAATACTTTCCCAAAAAGCTTTTTTCGCCTCTTGATCAAATTCTACAGGAGAATATATTTTCTGATAGAATAATTGAAATTGCCTAATGATATCCTCTGGCGTGTTATATTTTTTACCCTCAGATATAATTGTTCCTATATAGTTATTTTTCCTCTTACTTTTAGAGATATTTGAAAGCGTTTTGGCAGTTTTAGGGGAAAAAGTGCCAAATGAGGCTTTATTTTTCATATCTTCCCGTATCTGATTTTTGGTTAAAAAAATCTCTCTCAGTCTTTGCCTTTTTATAGCTGTTCCAATTGTCCCTATTAGGGCTGTCAATATATTTTATAAATTTATTTTTGAGCTGATTGGTTAGTTGTAATTCCCTCGCTCTTATCTTCCTTTTTCTTTTAACTATATACGCCTTGATTTCCCCCCTTAGACATGCCTTTGCGGCCTCCCAAAATATTTCTCTTTTGGAAATATAATCCTTATTCTGATGAACATAATCCCTCCATTTCTGAGTCAACCAGTTTCTGAAGGGGATATTAGAATATAGAAAACTAGGATAGAAAAATTTGGCCCCCAGTCCGTCCCCCTTACTCCTCAGCTGAATAGACAAAGAAATAATAGCATGGTCAGATAGAATTATGTTCATGGTATCCGTTTTTATCTCTAATTGCAGAAATCTATCAGACACCAGAAACATATCTATTCTTGAGAAGGTACGATGCGTTTTAGATTGGCATGTAAATGCTTTCTCATCCGGGTGTTGGGTTCTCCATATATCCCTTAATTTAAGGCCTTTAGCAAAGGAGGTCAATATTATAGCTTCCTTTCTTGCTCTATACGAATCCCTAGTTCTCAATCTATCCAACTGAGGAACAAAGACACTGTTAAAATCCCCCCTATAATTAATTGAGAGTCTATGGAAGTAATCAATTTTGCATATAACCCATCCCAAAAGTGTGGCTGACATTCATTCGGGGCATACAGATTACATAAAATTAGATATCTCCCATCCACGTCTTTGTCTTGAGTGATTAACTTAAAATCCAAGTTTTTATTAAAAATATACGCAACTCCTCTCTTTTTTTTAACTGCTGGTACTGCAATCAACTCCCCAATCCAACTTATTTTTAATTTCTCTGCTTCCTGCAGGCTCAAATGCGTTTCCTGCAGGAAAACAATATCCGGTTTATAACTTTTCAAGTGATAGATAATTTTTTTCTTCTTAGCAGGGGAGGTGAACCCCCCACATTCCAGGACAGTAAGTTAATTGCTTTCTTCATTTATTATAAAACTAAGCTTAATCCTCTGTAAGCAACAGTGTCTCGACCGAAGCGGAGGAGCTGCCCCAAGCGAGGAGGAGAGAGCACACAGATAGAGAGAAAGAGAGGGGAAAAAAAAAGGGGAAAAAAAAAAACAAAACCAACAAAATCAGACACTCTAGTGTGTTTTATTATTTACTATTTACTATTATTATTTACTATTTAATAACTACCTAGCTAAAATACTTACAAAATTACCTGTAAAATAAATCCTAACCTAAGTTACAATTAAACCTAACACTACACTATCATTAAATTAATTAAATAAATTAACTACAATTACCTAAAATTAAATTAAATTAAATAAACTAAACTATAGTCCAAAAACAAACAAAACACTAAATTACAGAAAATAAAAAGAAGAAGTTTAAACTAATTACACCTAATCTAAGCCCCCTAATAAAATAATAAAGCCCCGCAAAATAAAAAAATGCCCTACCCTATTCTAAATTACAAAGTAATCAGCTCTTTTACCAGCCCTTAAAAGGGCTTTTTGCGGGGCATTGCCCCAAAGTAATCAGCTCTTTTACCTGTAAAAAAAATACAACCCCCCCAACATTAAAAACCACCACCCACATACCCCTACTCTAACCCACCCAAACCCCCTTAAAAAAAAATAACACTAACCCCCTGAAGATCTCCCTACCTTGAGTCGTCTTCACTCAGCCGAGCCGAATTCTTCATCCAAGCGGGGCAAGAAGAGGTCCTCCATCCGGCCGAAGTCTTCATCCAAGCGGGGCAGAAGAGGTCCTCCATCCGGTAGAAGTCTTCATCCAAGCGGTGTCTTCTATCTTCATCCAACCGCGGCTCCATCTTCCAGACCTCCAACGCGGAACATCCTGCTGGCCTGACGGACTAACGACGAATGAAGGTCCCTTTAAGGGACATCATCCAAGATGGCGTCCCTCGAATTCTGATTGGCTGATAGGATTCTATCAGCCAATCGGAATTAAGGTAGGAAAAATCCGATTAACCCTTCTGTTTAAATAACTGTAAATAAATTTTGTTTTTTCACTCGCTTTTTGGTGCTCCTACTGTTTTCCTTTGAGGAAAAATCCGATTGGCTGATTCAATCAGCCAATCGGATTGATTGGCTGATCGGAACAGCCGATGGCTCCTACTCTCTGATGTTGCTGACGTATCTGTGTGTTAACCCATGCATGATTAAGGGGTATTAACCCCGAAATGTTGCTGTAATTTTAAGTCCTAAACAAAGATTTTTTTGTACTTGGAGTACTGTGGACATAACCTTCATTGTGGACAGTTTTGGGGTGAATTGGCAGTACACCAGTCTTCACAAGCACCCACTTTTCAATAAATGCTGTTCCTTCTTATTGTTTGTTTGCTGTTAACTGCCTAGGAACCTGCGCTTGAAAAAATGCAAATTGAAAAGGACAATAACATTGGTACAGACGGTACCAGAATGTTTGCATATACTGAGTTTGATGCTGCACGCATCACTACCTTAGTAAAAGGTTCAATGGACTTTTTAAGGACAATACCCAGTGAGAGTCTGGGCAAGGATTACAAACAACTTAAACTTAAGCAGATGAAATGGGACCTCCACGCCACTACTTTGTCTGAATATTATCGGGTCAAGAGAATACCTAGAGGACTCCGGATGAGTACCTGCCCTACCCTGCTCCGGGACAATAAAGAATACTGCAACACATTTGAAGCAATCTTGAATAAATGTTCCTATGATCTAATGGTACTTACCGTTGAATCGCTCCTGAAGGGGATGAGATGGATCTGCAGGAAGTAAAGATAAAAGAGAGCCGAGATGAGCTGTTAAAATCAATGACAGCAGAAGAGATGTCAGAATTGGAGACACAGGTTGACAATAAGATCAAGTCATTACAGACCGAAATAAAAGAAACAAAACGTGTCAAATTCCTTAGAAACGAGGATGACTACCGGAGAGGATATGTTTACAAATGGCGATCCAGCACCAATAGCAACTGGCCATCCAATAGAGGGAGAGGAAGACGCACAGCCAATTCACAATGAATACGTCAGCAACATCAGAGAGGAGGAGCAACTGGATCGTCATCACAGGATAGTTCATCGGAACAGTCCTCTTCCCCTTTGGAGCAGAGCGGGGAAGAAAGTACCGCAGAGGGGGCTGAAAACACAGCAAGTGGAGGCAAAACTGGAGGCATGACAACAAGGAAAATCTTCAAGAAGAAAAAAGTGCAGAACCGCAAGTAAACTGCAATTTGCAGAGTGACACTACTGTCATTAATATTTCCGGACATGAGTTATCTATACAAGAACAGAAACTTTTAGATAAGGGTCTTTCTTTTTGCCAATTTACAAATATAAATTTCTTTGAGCTTGAAAAAGATTTGTATAAGTTTTTTAGAAGTATTAAGTTAAAATACTGGTTTGCAAATATCAATAACACTGTTAATATTACACAAAGACAACAAAGTAGCGATTGGTCATTAACAAACTTAGGGCTTACTAAGAAAAACAGCTCTTTTAACCCTAACATAAATGAACATAGTATAAACACATACATAAAGATGGTGAATATGACATTACAAAATTTTAAAAATTACATAGACATAAAAAAATTACTAACACCAACTTCACAGCTAACGACCAAAAAGCACTAAAATCTTTAAAGGGTCAATCTAACCTTATATTGAAAGGAGCAGACAAGGGAGGGGACACAATCCTTATGGACAAAAGTTATTACATAGGAGAAATAAAGAGTCAGTTGCAAGATGAAAATACATATAGGAAATTGAGCAATAATCCTATAATTTCACTACAGAAAGAAATTACATATATACTAGAGAAAGCACTCAAACATGGTGTTATTGACAAAAAATTGAAGGAATATCTATATGTAAAAAATCCACGCACACCCATATTTTATTCAGTCCCCAAAATTCATAAAGACAGCAAAAGGACCCCAGGTAGACCCATTGTCTCTAGTGTTCAATCAGCAAATTCAAATATTTCTATTTTTCTAGAAAAGATTCTACAGCCAGAAGTAAATAAAATGTCATCTTATATAAAAGATACTAATCATTTTCTTGAGAAAGCGAAAGTCCTTGAATTTCCTTCCAACAGGTATATACTTTTTTACAATGGACGTAAAAAGCCTGTACACATGTATTAAACATGAGACGGGCATTTCCATTGTTATGAAAAATATGTTAAGTAACAACATATGTACAGAACGGCAGGGCATGTTTATTGAAGATATGCTAAGACTCATCCTTTTTTTCAACTATTTCTTATTTCAAGATGAGTGGTATGTGCAGTTGAGGGGTACAGCCATGGGGTCCAATGTTGCCCCATCACATGCCAATCTATTTATGAATGAAATTGAAGAAAGGTTCATCTATGAAAACATCAAATTTAAACAATATGGCTCTGTGTGGTGGAGATACATAGATGATGTTTTTGGCATATGGTGGGGCAGCATTGGATCCCTGGAGGAATTTGTAAAGGAGGTGACTTCAGCTGTCAAATGGCTTAGAGCTCACGATTACTTATAGTGAGGAAAGTGTAATCTTCCTAGACACTAAGATAAACAAAGTAGGGAACACTTTAGAATTTGATCTGTATACTAAGGATACTGACAAAAATACTCTACTTAGGTTTCATCCAAGGGCACTAGTAGAGTCCCTTCCAAAAAGTCAGCTTCTAATAGTTAAGCGAATTGTCAGCAATGAACAAAAATGTAATCTTAGAATTGAGGAGATGTCAAACAAATTTTTAAAGAGAGGTTACCCAAAAAAACTAATTGAAGAAAAAAAGTTAGACATCTTGGAAAAAGAACAAAAAGAAAGAAATTGTCACGCTCAGCTGCTGGGAAGCTCTGCAGTCCTCTCTGTGTGCTTGATTGACAGGTGTCTGTGCCACCCCTTCCTGATGATGTGACAACCAGGCTTTTTATTCTGGCTTCCTGTTTCTCCAGTGTCCGTTTGATTGTTAACTTTGAGGCTTCTGTTAGGATTTCGCTGAGGAATCTCTCTAACTGCTGCTTTTCTGTTGCCAATCTCTTCAAGGACTTACTATGCTGGATTAACCTTCAACCTCCTGAATACCTGTCTCCAAACAATGCAAGTACTGTTTGTTTTGTGAAACTTTCAAACTTCCTGTTTACCTGCTGCAAACCCTGCATATTCAGACTACTCTGTGTAGTGCAAACTATTCAAATTCTGTTATTTCTGTGAATCCTTCAATCTGCATGTTTACCTGTTTCCAAACTCTGCAAATACTATTATTCAGTGTAAACCTTCAAACTGCTGGATATCCTGTTGCCAATCTCCACAAGTACTGATTATCTGTGTTAACCTTCAAACTACCAGCTTACCTGTTGCTAGCACTGCAAGTTCTGACAACACAGTGTTAACCTTCAAACTACCTGATTACATGATATTAATTCTGCAAGTTCTGACTACACAGTGTTTACCCTCAAACTGCCTGATTACCTGTTGCATACTCTGCAGACTGTCTACACAGTGTTAACTCTCAAACTGCCTGATTACCTGTTGCATACTCTGCAAAGACTGTCTACACAGTGTTAACTCTCAAACTGCCTGATTACCTGTTGCATACTCTGCAAAGACTGTCTACTCAGTGTTAACCCTCAAACTGCCTGATTACCTGTTGCATATTCTGCAAAGACTGTCTACACAGTGTTAACCTTCAGACTGCCTGATAACAAATGACCTACTCCTGCATTATTAACTGTTTCCTGTTTTACCCTTCTTCTGTCTGAGTATAAGTGACTATCCCTGCTCTCCTGATTCTGTGGAAGGCATTTCCTGAAACCAGTTCCTTATTCAGAAGTCTATCTGGCTGATATCATGAATTACTTTGGCACAGGCTAACCCTGCTCCATATCGTGAGTACTTTGTTTTTTGGAGGTTGTCGTGGGGTCACATCCTGGATTAAACTCAGAGTGCAAGGGTGTTATTTAAGTTCGCCCTTGCATTTGGGTCTACTTCTGGATATTTCCTAACCTGACAGAAATTCCAATAATAAGGACAACAGAATGTTTTTTATTTCTCAGTACAGTCGTCTCAATAAAGAGGTATCAAAAAGTATACGCAAACATTGGCATACACTGAGTGACTGTAATGACAAAATATCTATGTTTAAAAATCCACCTTTAATGGCCAATAGGAGAGTAAAAAATGTAAGAGACCACCTTGTCAAATCAGATGTAGGCCCTAGTAAAAGTAACACACAATCATATATCGGCAAGAAAAGTTTGGGCTCATATCCTTGTGACACCACACATGTGATATATCTTATTAAGTGTCCATGTTCCCTGTTATATTTAGGTGAGACCACCCGTAAGGCAAAAGATAGAATGAGCCAACATTGTTCAAATATACGATGTGGAAACACTGAAGCACCAGTGTCTAGCCACTTCATTGAAAAGGGCCACAACATTAGCCAAATGAGATGGCAAGTCATAGATCATATAAAAGTACAAAGGAATGGTCAGGACAGGGAAAGGCTACTCAGACAAAAAGAGACTTGGTGGATACATAAATTAGAAACCATGATCCCTAAAGGCCTGAATAGGGAGTTAAACATGTCTGTATACTTGTAATTGCAAAAATCTATGCTATAAAAAAATGTTTAGTGCAATTTATTAACTCGTTAAAGAGAAAGTATAACCAGAAAATATTCTGCTGGTAATATATGTATATTCATTCTATACCCAATAATGTAACATATTGTTTTTAAATTAAAATCAGAATTAGTATTTTTAACAAAGATTGTAACATAGGATTTCACCACTAGGTGGAGATAGAGAAACATGAACACTGGAAAATTGGCCATTTGGTGCCAATATACAAAGGTATAAAAGTTTGTAAGATAGTGTGTTAACCCATGCGCTGTAATTTTAAGTCCTAAATACAGATTTTTTGTACTTGGAGTGCTGTGGACATAACCTTCATTATATACAGTACGGGGGCTGGAACATGTCACAGACTACTGTGGTCACTGTATGAATTAGAGGGGTGGGTAGGGTCATTCAAGCCATCTCAACGGCAGATAACAGACTGTGTCAGTAACTCACTATAGTAGTGTGGAAAACAGCACCTATATCTTTCTTTCCTGTGGCAAGGAGCAGGACTAGCCTATCAAACACACTAGTGGCATTTCGGCAGTGAGAAATACATTAGAGATGGATAAATCCAATTTTTGATAGATTTACTATCACTTATTCTATATCAAAACTATTTCCTTTTCCAAGACAAGTTCTTTCTGCAAAAACAGGGTACTGCAATGGGCTCCAATGTCGCCCCAACCTATGCCAGCATATATATGTCTCATATAGAGGAAAGATTTGTATATCCACATATATTATTTTTACAACATGGCGCCGCCTGGTGGAGATTTATAGATGATGTATTTGGCATATGGTTGGGCGACGTTGGAAGCCTATTGACATTTGTGGAACACCTTAATTTGTCTGTTATGGGGCTAACATTTTCTCTTAAGATGAGTGAAATAGTGTTGAATTTCTGGATACTTTTGTCTATGTAGAAAAAGGGTTTTTAAAAACAGATTTATATACCAAACCTACTGACAAAAATAAAATATTACAATTTGACACTTATCATCCAGATAACACATTGAAAGCTATACCTAGAAGACAATTTTTAAGAGTTAAAATAATTGTGTCACACAAAGATAGGTGTAACTAAATTAAAAAAGAGGGACTACCCTGATAAATTGATCAAAGAACAATTGGAACTTGTCGAAAATAATGATCAAGATGCTAGAAAGAATAACAGTAAGAAGGAAAATAGGATGATATTTGTAACCCAGTACAATGCCTTAGGTTCCAAAATTTCAGGTATTATAAATAAATATTGGCAACTATTGAAAGATTGTAATCCTTGGGTAGAGGAATTTAAAAATATCCCAATGATAGCTTACAATAAAAATAAAAATCTGAGAGATCTTTTGGTGAGAGCGGATATAGGGAGTGCAAAAAAGACACAACAAATCAAAATAGGATCTGATAATGTAGGTTGTCATCCATGTCTGCATTGCAGCCATTGCAGCTCCATAATTAAAGGTAAAAAAAATTTCACCCAGCAAATGGAACAAAATATTCAATTAGAAAATATCTAACATGTAGAAGTACATATGCCATATATTTAATCAAATGTCCGTGTGCCAAAATTTATATTGGAGAAACGAGTAGGGAAGTTAGGACAAGAATTACAGAACATAAATCTAATATTAGGATGAATAATAGGGATGCCCCAGTTTCCTGTCACTTCGTCTCCATGGGACACAATATAAGCCAGTTGCGATTTCAAGTAATAGATCAGATAGATAAACCAAAGAGAGGAGGTGACAGGGAACATATGCTCAAAAAGAAAGAAATGTTTTGGATAAACAAGTTGAACACTTTAGAACCTAATGGTCTCAACAAAGACTTTGATTGGTCTTTATTTTTGTAATTAATAAGAAGCTTGTAAAATTTTAAAAAATAGCTAAATCTGTTGTGCTATGATTCTGATTTTTTGATATATGTATAGGTAGGTCAGTTTGTAATTTTAAAATATTATTTTAATATATACATGTGAAATACACTAAAAAAGATAGAAAGGAAAAAGTAAGAAAATGTCTCTCTTTTGTTATATTGAACACATGTAATTTTAGCAAAAGACCACAAGATGGCAATATTGTATAGATTGACTGTTGTATCAGATATAAAAGGCACACCTGTACATAGACAAATTAGATATGACTAAGAACCAGTGTGTGGTTTGACACGTTGTCGTATTGCTTTATGGACCCTGTGAAAAAGAAATAAAGGTCTTTTAAATTATTCCCTGGAGGATGGAAATCCATTCATTAGTAACTCACTATAAACAGTACTGGTGGGTTTAACAGTGTCACTATAAACAGTAATAAGGTGTCAGATCATCTCATAGACTGTGGCCACAGGGTACCCCCTTTTGATGACATGAAATATGATTCCCAAATTTATTTTTCAGTGTTAAAGTGAAAAAAAAAAAAAAATTATGTATAAAATAGTTTTTTTGGTTTTGGTGGGGTGGGTGGTTTTTCCCTTCTATGATTCTTACATCTGTGCCCGGTGGTTTCTATTTACGCCTTTGATTATCAGTTACATATTCCATGAGATACAAGAACTAATTTTAAAAATATGGATATTAATTCTTTACATAATAAAATGATTATAAATAATATTTACCATCAAAAGTGGTGCTGAATCCGTGACCATAGACCTGAAAAGACGTCCAACATCGGTTGATAAAAAAATTTAAATAATAAATATATATATATTTTTTTAAATGTATCTATTTTATAGGCTATATATATATGAATTCAAACAATATACCTGAGCTTCTTCCAACTGCTGTGTCTGGTGTACTGCTCTGTACATCTGGAACGGTTTTAGCAGATGATAGGCTATGGCTGGTATTTATTGTAGAGCATTTATATTGCCCATATTGTTGATCTTGTCTCATCTGTAAACTTTCAATTTGATGGGATTTTGATGCCCGTGGTTCATGTCCTATGGGGGTAGATGGAGTGTTGACAGAGGCTGAAGTGGACGATTGAGCAAACACACCTATGAAATATTAAAGAATTATTTTAATTAACACTAAATTTTAATTCATCATTATGACATTTAAAAAAAAAAAATGTACAGTTAAGCAAGAATAATTGATATAAAATAAAAAATATTTATAACACATGAACTATCATTTCAATGTGGTCTGTATGTAGCTTTAGTGAGACAGATACATTAGTTTGGCACACAGAAAGCACCATTGTATGTGTAAGTATGCAGCAATAGTAAGAAAAAAATTGTGGAACACATTAACTATAATTTTAATGTTGGATGGATGTAGCATTAGTGTGATTATTAAATCAAGGTGGCTCACATGAAGTTGCATATTAAGGGGTTGAAATATGTAACTGTAGTGATAAAGGTACATTATTGTGTCACAAATAAAATAACATTGCTTAAAGGGACACTGAACCCCAATTTTTTTAATTTGTGGTTCATATAGAGCATGCAATTTTAATCAACTTTCTAATTTTCTCCGATTATCATTTTTTTCGTCATTCTCTTGCTATCTTTATTTACAACTCCATCCTCTCTGGTCTCCCTAGCTGCCACCTTGCTCCTTTGCCAGGCTTATCTTCCTTATACGTCGCTCTTCATCTGCTGCACCTCTCTGATAATCCCTTCACTGGCTTCCTCTTGCCTCCATCATTAAACACAACATTCTGACTCTGAATACAAAGCCCTCAACTGCATTGCTTCCCTCTATATCTTAGACCTTGTCTCCAGATACTCTCCATCCCATCCCCTTCCCTCTGCTCATGACCTCTTACTCTCCTCCTCTCTTGTTACCTCCTCACATTCCCATTTGCAGGATTTCTCCAGACTGGTTTCCATCTTATGGAACTCTCTGCCTCACTACAAAAGACTCTCCCCTAGTTTTGAAAGCTTCGAGCACTCCCTAAAGACTCTTCTGTTCTGGGATGCATACAACCTACACTAACCTTTCCTAATACCAGTTCCTCTCCTCCATTGCTATCCGCCATCAACCCCCTTAGCATGTAAGCTTAAGAGCTCAACTGTTTGCAGATAACCTTCATAAGAGCTGACTACAACAGTGTAACTCTTGGCAGGGCCCTCTTCCCATTTGATCCCTATAAATGCTACCTTGTATACCGTCTATGTTTATAGAATTCTATCAACCAATCAGAATCTAAGGGACACCATCTTGGATGACATCATTTAAAGGAACCTTTATTGTAGAAGAAGCCATCGATTGAAGAGGATGCTCAGCGCCGGATGTCTTGAAGATGGAGCCGCTCCGCATTTTTTTATTTTGGGTGGGCTTTTTTTATTTTGATAGGGCTATTAGATTAGGTGTAATTAGTTTAAAGATCTTGTAATTTGTTTTTTATTTTCTGTAATTTAGTGTTTGTTTTTTTTGTAATTTAGCTAATTGTATTGAATTTATTGAATTTATTTAATTTATTTAATTGTTTTTAATTTAGGCAATTTATTTAATTGTGAAATAAATGTGATAAAGTAGTGAACAAAAAGTGATCATAAAGTATACTTTTGTGTGAAACCTAAATACTTATAAAAGTTCATGTAAGGATATATGTGTTCTTCCAAAATCTTCACGCTTCTATTTTCTTTTGATCCTCATATGAAAAGAAAGAGAAAATGCCACATAGCGTAACTCTGTAACCTTTTCAAATGCAGAATGTGTGTGTACAAATGCTTACTCACATGAGATGGAGCTATAGCCAAGCTCAGGTTTATGCGCACACCCAATGTTATACTGTTGGGTAAACAGTTGCTTGAACAGGATTTTGAGTAAAAAGGATTTATTTAAAATATAAATATAAAAAGCGCCACAAGAGCTGCAAAGACCACCAAATACAATAGGATCGGCAATACAATCAAGTAATTGCTCACGTTGAGCTTATACACAATGGCTCTTTTGCGAAACGTACGTCGGATACATTGTTTCTTGTTCTTTGGCGTCCTTCCAAGAATCTGCACACCAGTAAGGAGAGCAACATATACTGGACTCTTAAGGGGGAGGTTGTGTGGTTAAATTTCTGCACTCCTTACCACGGTCTCTAGTATTGTGTATAAGCTCAACGTGAGCAATTACTTGATTGTATTGCCGATCCTATTGTATTTGGTGGTCTTTGCAGCTCTTGTGGCGCTTTTTATATTTATATTTTAAATAAATCCTTTTTACTCAAAATCCTGTTCAAGCAACTGTTTACCCAACAGTATAACATTGGGTGTGCGCATAAACCTGAGCTTGGCTATAGCTCCATCTCATGTGAGTAAGCATTTGTACACACACATTCTGCATTTGAAAAGGTTACAGAGTTACGCTATGTGGCATTTTCTCTTTCTTTTCATATGAGGATCAAAAGAAAATAGAAGCGTGAAGATTTTGGAAGAACACATATATCCTTACATGAACTTTTATAAGTATTTAGGTTTCACACAAAAGTATACTTTATGATCACTTTTTGTTCACTACTTTATCACATTTATTTCACATTTTTTGTTTTTGTGATATTATGGTATTTGTTATCACAATTTATTTAATTGTACTGTAAGGTTAGGTGTTAGTGTAACTTAGGTTAGGTTTTATTTTACAGCTAAATTTGTATTTATTTTAGCTAGATAGTTATTAAATAGTTAATGACTATTTAGTATCTATTCTACCTAGTTAAAATAAATATAAACTTGCCTGTAAAATAAAAATAAACCCTAAGATAGATACAATGTAACTATTAGTTATATTGTAGCTAGTTTAGGGTTTATTTTATAGGTAAGTATGTAGTTTTAAATAGGAATTATTTATTTATTTATAGTAGGTTTTATTTAGATTTATTTTAATTATATTTAAGTTAGGGGGTGTTAGGTTTAGGGTTAGACTTAGATTTATTATTAAATTAAATTTAGTATTAAATTTAATACATTTAATATAGTGGCGTCGATGTTAGGGATGGCAGATTAGGGGTTAATAATATCTAACTAGTGTTTGTGATGTGGGAGTGCGGCATTTTAGGGGTTAATATGTTTATTATAGCGGTGGCGATGTTGGGGACGGCAGATTAGGGGTTAATAAGTGTAGGTAGGTTGCTGCGACATTGGGTGCAGGAGACTAGGGGTTAATAAATATAATATAGGTGTCGGCGATGTTGGGGCAGCAGATTAGGGGTTAATAAATATAATGTAGTTGTCGGCGATGTCCGGAGCGGCAGATTAGGGGTTAATAAATATAATGTAGGTGTCAGCAATGCCGGGGGTGGCAGATTAGGGATTAATAAGTGTTAGGGTGTTAGGTGAAAATATAAAATTTGTTTCCCCATAGGAATCAATGGGGCTGCGTTACTGAGCTTTACGCTGCTTTTTGGCAGGTGTTAGACGTTTTCTCAGCCGGCTCTCCCCATTGATGTCTATGGGGAAATCGTGCACAAGCACGTACAATCAGCTCACCGCTGACTTAAGCAGCGCTGGTATTGGAGTGCGGTATGAAGCTGAATTTTGCTCTATGCTCACTGCTTGCCTTTTAACGCCAGGTTTAAAAAAACCTGTAATACCAGCGCTGTAGGAAATTGAGCAGTGAGAATAACGTGCAAGTTAATACCTCACCTCTCATAATGCAAAACTCGTAATCTAGCCGTTAGACTTTAGAACAACTGATTGTACTTACATGGGCAGATACCTAGATGAATCTCTAAAAGGGATGGAACAGATTACAGGAGTACAAGTACATTGGAAATATTTTTAAAATGCTATTCTAGATGCAACTAAACACTGTATTAGGCTTATTTGAAGAAAAAAAAAAATGAAAACCAATATAGTTTTCAAGAGAAGTAGCACATGCAGTTAAGACAAAAAAGACAATCTATAAAAAATTCAAACTCACTGGCTCAGAAGAGGATAAGGAAAAATGGAGAACCCATCAAAAGATGACAAAGCAGTTAATCAGAAAGGCTAAAGATGATGCAGAAGAGAAAATAGCACAATCTGTAAAAAACAGTGACAAAACCTTCTTTAGATATATCAGTGAAAAGATAAAAACTAACAGAGAGATAGTTAGACTCAATAATAATGATAGAGTAGTTGAAGAAGATAAACAAATAGCAAACTGTTTAAATGATTACTTTTGTTCATTCTTTACAACAGATGGTAAAGATAGTGAGATTCTATTAAGGTATGTTACTGTAAATAATAATCACCTAGATTACGAGTTTTGCATTCGTGTTTTAAAACTGAAAAAATGGTAATTAGAACAGCGTTAAAACAGCACCGCAGCCATTACAAGTCTTGTTGGTATAGCTGCACCACAAAGCTTTTAGTCTATAATGCAACAACAGTCCCGCCCAAAAATTCCCACAATGGAACTCCCATAGCGCTGCCATTATGAAAAGGCTCCCTTGCATTGAAGATTCAGTATACGGCGGCAACTGTATGAAGAGGATGTTCCACACCGGATGTCTTCAGGATGGACCCGCTCCGTGCCACCGGGATGAAGATAGAAGATGCCACCTGGATGAAGATAGAAGAGGCCATCTGGATGAAGACTTCTCGCCGCCTGGATGAGGACTTCGCCGCTTGGATGAAGATAGAAGAGGTGCCTGGATGAAGACTTCTCGCCGTCTGGATGAGGACTTTGCCCATTAGATGAAGATTGTTCAAGCGGGACTTCAAAAACTGTGGATCTTTGGGGGTTAGTTAATTTTATAAGGGTTTTTTTTGGGTGTTTTTTTTAGTTTAGGGTTTGGGCTTTTCTTAAAAGAGCTGCATGCCCTTTTCAAAGCAATGCAAAAGAGCTAAATTCCCTTTTAAGGGCAATATCCATACAAATTCCCTTTTCAGGGCAATGGGTAGTTTAGGTTTTACTTTATTTTATTTTGTGGGTTTGGGGGGTGGGGGTTTGTATACTGTTAGGGGGGATTTGTTGTTTTTTTTGTAGCAAAAGAGCTGTTAACTTTAGGGCAATGTCCTACAAAAGGCCCTTTTAAGGGCCCACAAAATGCCCTTTTAATGGTCCACAAATGGCCCTTTTAAGGGTCCTTGGTAGTTTATTCTAAATTAGACTTTTTTATTTTGTGGTGTTTTTTTTTAAAGTGTATTAGAAAAGGAATATTTTTTATTGTTTTATATAATTTTGTTTGTTATTTTTTTAAATAGTAAGTTTTTATTTTTAGTCATTTTAGTGTTTGTTATTTTTTGTAATATTAGTTTTTTTTGTAATGTTAGGTTTTAGTGTAAGGCGGCTTAGGTTTTATTTCATAGGTACGTTTGTATTTATTTCAACTAGGTAGTTAGTAAAAAGTTAATAACTATTTACTAACTAGTCTACCTAGTTAAAATAAATACAAACTTACCTGTGAAATAAAAATAAAACCTAAGATACAACATAACTATTAGTTTTATTTCACAGGTAAGTATTAAGTAGTAGTTTTAAATAGGTATTATTTAGTTAATAATTGTAAGTATAATTTAGCTCTATTTTAATTATGTTAAAGTTTGGGGGTGTTAGGTTTAGGGTTAGGTTTAGGGTCACGGTTAGGGTTAGGGTTACGTTAGGGTTAGGTTTAGGGGTTAATATAGTTTAGGTTGTTGCGATGTGGGGGGCTGGCGGTTTAGGGTTTAATAGGTTTATTAAGTGGTAGTGATGAGGAAGACCAGAAGTTTAGGGGTTAATAACTTTATTTAGTGGCGGTGATGTCGGGGAGTGGCATAATAGGGGTTAATAGATCTATTATAGCGTGGGCGATGTTGGGGTCGAGTGGAATAGGGGTTAATAACTTTAGTATAGTGGCGACCATATTGGGAGCGGCAGATTAGGGGTTAATAGCTATATTTAGGTGGCGGCGATATCGAGGGCAGCAGATTAGTGGTTAATAACATTATGTAGGTGCCAGCGATGTCGGTGTGGGGAAGATTAGGGGTGTTTAGACTCAGGTATTTATGTAGGGTGTTAGGTTTAAACGCTATTTTTTTTTCCCCATAGACATCAATGGGGCTGTGTTACCGACATTTTCTTTCCACGATCGCAGGTGTTAGGCTTTTTTCTGACCCGCTCTCCCCATTGATGTCTATGGGAAAAGCGTGCATGAGCATGTCAAAGCAACACTTGGATTGTGTGCGGTATGGAGCTGAACGCAACCATATCACATGCACAAGCCAGATTTTTAAAAACTTGTAATGGCAGCACTATAGAGGGTTAAATAATGCAACTTTTGTTGCATTCTTTAATTTCCCTATAGAGCCCATAACTCGTAATCTAGGTGAATGTGAGTAGTACTTTTCTTTTTACAGAGGAAGAGGTTTCAAGGGCTTTATCAAAAATAAAAGTAAATATGTCTGTGGGTCCAGTTGATATTCATCCAAGGGTTCTAAGAGAACTTCAATCTATAATAGCTACTCCATTAGCTGATTTATTTAATCAGTGACTTCTAACAGGAGTTGTTCCAAAAGACTGGAACATTCTGCAGGGAACATTCTGCTAACTATAGGCCAGTCAGTTTGGCCTCAATAACAGGGAAATTAATGGAAACACTTTTAAAGGAAAGACTTGTATCTTTCCTTCAGACAAACAACTAAGAAGACAAAGGACAGCATGGTTTCACTGCTGGAAGATCATGTCAGACTAATCTAATTGATTTCTTATACCATGTAACTACAATAATAGACCAGGGAAGAGCTGTAGATGTTGCATATCTAGACTTTAGCAAAGCATTTGACACTGTCCCATACAACACACATTCACAAAATATATTGGCTTGGAATAGATGCTGATTGCTAAGTGGGTAGAATGCCGGTTTAAAGATAGATGACAGAGGGTTTCAATTAATGGAGTACATTCAAATGAGGCGTCAGTTACTAGTGGTGTTCCCCAAGGGTCAGTTCTTGGGCCTGTTTTGTTTAACATGTTCATAAGTGATATTGGAAGTGAGCTTAAGGAGAAGGTTTGCTTCTTTGCTGATGATACAAAAATTTGTAACAGGGTAGATGTTTCATGAGGTGTTGATTAAATGAACTGTGATATTAAAAAACTAAAGAACTGGCCAAATAAATGGGATCTGAAATGTAATATTACCAAGAGCAAAATTATGCATATAGGATCCAAAAACCCAAAGGCCAATTATAGTCTCAATGGTACATTACTGACTGTAACTAAAGAAGAAAGGGACTTTCAGATTATTTAAAATTTGGTACACAATGCAGCAGTGCAGCCAGTAAGGCCAGTCGAATACTTGGTTGCATTGAAAGAGGTATTAGTAGCAGAAATAGCAAGGTTCTTATGCCACTTTAAAGATCATTAGTTAGACAAAATCTGGAATACTGTGTACAGCTCTGGAGACCATATCTTCAGAAAGATATAAATAAACTAGAAGTTGTCCAAAGGAGGGCTACTAAAATAGTACATGGTCTAAAATATAAAACGTACAAAGAAAGACTCTATGATCTCAATATGTATAGTTTAGAGGATGGAAGGGAAAGAGGTGGCATGATAGAAACCTTTAAATATATAAAGGGACTTAATAAAATAGAAGCTGAAAGCATTTTTCACAAAAAAATAAATGCCAAAACAAGGGGTCACAATCTAACGTTAGAGGGTAGCAGATTCAGGAGAAATTTAAGGAAGCATTTTTTACTGAAAGGGTAGTGGATATATGGAATAATCTTCCATTTGAGGTGGTAAACACAAAGACTGTAAAGGAATTAAAAAATGGATGGGAAAGGCATGAGGCTATCCTAGGAAAAAAGTAACATGGAATATGGGTAGACTTGATGGGCCTTTTTGGTTCATATCTACCGTCAAATTCTATGTTTATATATATATATATATATATATATATATATATATATATATATCCTTTTTTTTTTTTTTTTTTTTTTTATAATAGATTTTTTATTGAAGTTTCACAAAGCAGAAAAAAATACATAATACAACATATGCCCATTCATAAGAATAACAGAGTACAACACCTAATATTGTGACATACATTTTATCTATACGGCTAGTCAAAAAGTTACTGTTCTAAGGAACAAGTTGAATCATAAATTTGAGGGCTCTAAGAGATAAGCATTGCTAGAACAATACGAAAAGGTCAGCCTTTAAAAGTAGTAACCTGTGTTGTATTTAAAGAGGTGTCAGGTGTAAGCTTGGCGACTGAAATGAAACTTCATTTTATATTTTGGTAGTTGAGATCTGATCACCACACCACTGACATGGATAAAGTATAAATTTCTGCGGTGATGTGGGGAGTTAGTATTTAGGATGACCTTGAGTAGGCCGTAGAGAACCGGAAAGAAGAGGGATTACAGTGGGCAAGAGCCACTCAAATTATGGGGGCGGAGGGGAGGGGGAGGGAAAAGCGAGTGGGGAACGGAGCCAACCTTAATAGGGCTATAGTATGGGCTCATTTATAAAACTATGTAGGCTATAGATGTACAGAGCCATAACTAAAATAGGGAATTATGTGAGAAATCTTATGTGCTATGGGTATCTATGGAGCAAGGTTATATTTATCAGTGGGGGCTGGGGTGGAGGGAGGTCAGAGCATTCTAATTTAAGGCCACTTCGGGAATTTAAAGGGGGAGGATATTCTAATGATAATTGTGAATATTTCTGGAGGAGGGGATAGTGGTTACATAAAAAGAGTGCGTGGTTAATATTAATATTGGGCTAAGAGTATATGCATGTAGGGATTGCTTATAGAAAAACAGGAGATGGCTAAGAACAACACCACAGCAAAAACAAGGAATAAGAAGAGAGGCCACTTGTGGCATAAATGCAGACAACCATGATAATGTGACCCCCTTTGGGCAGTGTAAAGATAATAGCAGCTGAAATATTGAACAGAACTTGATATGTGGCTGCGTAGGGTATGGAGGATGAAGAGCCAGCTACATTTAATATAGCTAAGAAGTCAATGTTGTGGGTGTAAAGAGGGAGGGGAATTTGACCTAGAAGGACAACATTAGTTTAAGAGTTATCTGATTGATACCAGTCCTCTCACTAAGAGTTATTTATGCTGTACATAATTCCCCTAAGTAAAATCCCTAATGAGCCATTATCTTTTACAATAAAAAGTTTGTAAAGTGAATCTAAAGGTCAACCTGCCATTCTTCTTACATTACTCTATTAAACAAATGTGCATTCATAGCATATACTGGAAATCTTCTGGTAAATCACACTGTTTGACTTAATATACTATGTTAAGGAAGACTGTGTGAGGCAAGGGGGGGGGTGTAACAAGGAATTGCTAAAACGATCAACTTATAACCATTATCACATAAAGTGTCATTAACCTGTGCTCCCTTTTAAACAACATATACCTGGGAAGAACATATTTAAAGATATCTATGTCACCTTCTAATTAGGCCGTATATCAAACTAATGCATAGGCAAGTATAAAAATATGAGGATCAAGTCACACAAACATGCCTTATACCATTTGGACCGTATTAGGGGTGGCAATAGAGATAGTGACCGAGCTTCCTAGCCCACTCCTATGACCGGTAGTTTAGCGATCACTGCAATCAGACTGCCAAAACTATTTCTGGTCACCTGCGGTACCTTGAATGCTCACATCCAGAAAGTATTGTTTATAGACCTGGCCTTGTGAGCTGAGGGGGTGGGTACGCTTTTTGTGAATGAGTCTTTGCCTCCAATGACTGACACCACCGAAGCCGTACAAGGAGGGATATGCCAGGGCTCCGGAGTTCCAGTAAAATGACCTGCTGCCATCCTCTGATGTGAAACTGGGGCCTGTCGTGAAATCTTTGCCTCTCTATAGTCCGAAGTGCCCTGCAGCAGCTGGAGAGAGGTGGGATCGCCTACAAAGTCAGGTAAGATGTCAGCTAGGGTTGTAGTCCTGAGTAGCTCCTGTAGATCCTTAGGGAGTATGGTCTCTTTGTGAAGGGGTCGCCTCGGCTCAAATGCGGCACTCTGCACAGAAGATGTATTCTCATCCAAGCCTGACGTTACAAGCTGCTGTAGAGAGGGAATCTTATGTTCTGGCATAAGCGGTGGAGGCAGAGTGGGGAGAACTTGGTGAGAAGGTGAGGCACTGGATATGAGCATAGTATTACGTTGCGGTGATACTTCAGCTCCTATCTCCGTGGGCAGGGATATCGAGTGACGATGAACTGAAGTCTGCCCCAACTTGTTGCTCACTTGTCTTGGCATAGATCTATAAGGGGGAATCCCTAGAGTTTCCTGAACCCCAAGCGTAGAGGTAGGATGGTTCTCGGCACTCTGAACTAGGCCAGATCTCTTGGCTGCGTGATTTAGTGGCAATGTAAAAGCAGAGAGTAGTAGTTTAATATCCTCCTTCATACCCCAGTAATGCTTCTTCAGTAGTTGTTGGGTACGTTGTTCCCAGGCTTCCAGAATTTCCATGTCGGTTAAGCTTTTGGATGTAAGTGTTATAGCTACACGTGGCAGGCTTAGAAGGGGATATCAATATTACAGTCCAAAAAATGAAATATCTTCAGTTTCTCTATGTTTAGGGCTGTTAGTACTTGTTTTCCCTTGAATCCTGGCATAAATTTGAGCTCTTTTTTATGTAAGTTAATCTATAAAATTATATCTAGGAGCTCAGAGCTTCAGAAAAGACGTCTAGCAGCCTTGGTAGTTGGCTCCGCCCCCCCATATCCTTTTTTTTTTATTTCTTGCAAATTACTTTCACCATATGCATTATGCATATACTATTCTTGATGGGTGCTAGATAGTTGAGTTTAACCCTCTCACCTATTTCTCGTAACTACTTTACTTTTTGTATCTATATTGAATGGTAGATTTGGACTAGGATTTTAGTGCTGATGTATTTCTTCTTTATTTTATCTTTATTTATTTATTTTTATATATATATATATATATATATATATATATATATATATATATATATATATATATATATATATGCAGGGAGTGCAGATTTATTAGGCAAGTTGTATTTTTGAGGATTAATTTTATTATTGAACAACAACCATGTTCTCAATGAACCCAAAAAAAAATCATTAATATCAAAGCTGAATATTTTTGGAAGTAGTTTTTAGTTTGTTTTTAGTTTTAGCTATTTTAGGGGGACATCTGTGTGTGCAGGTGACTATTACTGTGCATAATTATTAGGCAACTTAACAAAAAACAAATATATACCCATTTCAATTATTTATTTTTACCAGTGAAACCAATATAACATCTCAACATTCACAAATATACATTTCTAACATTCAAAAACAAAACAAAAACAAATCAGTGACCAATATAGCCACCTTTCTTTGCAAGGACACTCAAAAGCCTGCCATCCATGGATTCTGTCAGTGTTTTGATCTGTTCACCATCAACATTGCGTGCAGCAGCAACCACAGCCTCCCAGACACTGTTCAGAGAGGTGTACTGTTTTCCTTCCTTGTAAATCTCACATTTGATGATGGACCACAGGTTCTCAATGGGGTTCAGATCAGGTGAACAAGGAGGCCATGTCATTAGATTTTCTTTTTCTATACCCTTTCTTGCCAGCCACGCTGTGGAGTACTTGGACGCGTGTTATGGAGCATTGTCCTGCATGAAAATCATGTTTTTCTTGAAGGATGCAGACTTCTTCCTGTACCACTGCTTGAAGAAGGTGTCTTCCAGAAACTGGCAGTAGGACTGGGAGTTGAGCTTGACTCCATCCTCAACCCGAAAAGGCCCCACAAGCTCATCTTTGATGATACCAGCCCAAACCAGTACTCCACCTCCACCTTGCTGGCGTCTGAGTCGGACTGGAGCTCTCTGCCCGTCACTATTTTTGACTTTTCTGAGCCTGTCAAGTCCTTCTTTTGACCCATTTTGCCAAAGGAAAGGAAGTTGCCTAATAATTATGCACACCTTATATAGGGTGTTGATGTCATTAGACCACACCCCTTCTCATTACAGAGATGCACATCACCTAATATGCTTAATTGGTAGTAGGCTTTCGAGCCTATACAGCTTGGAGTAAGACAACATGCATAAAGAGGATGATGTGGTCAAAATACTAATTTGCCTAATAATTCTGCACTCCCTGTATATATATATATATATATATATATATATATATATATATATATATATATATATATATATATATATATATAAATATAAAGAGAGAAGCGCTCAACCTGGGAATGAACAATAGCATAATAGCTTGCTCTATGGCTAGTTACCACCCAAGAAGCAGCCTCTTTTTGCTCAAATTGTGCCTTTCACAGAGAAGAACTTTCCTGAAGCATATCAGTCTGATCCTGACTTCACAGTACAGTCCAGCCCCGAAATACCAGGCAATCCCTCTCTGAACGAGAGAAACAGCAAAACCCCAGACGTACGTTTCGGCCTATTGTGGGCCTTGTCAGTGAGGTGCAGCCATATCCCTCTAGGCACACTGAGCAACGGGTCCACGTCTGGATTCCCGCATCACACTTAGGAAGACTTCCCAAAATGTCATAATTTGCATAAATAAAAAGAGAGAAGCGCTCAACCTGGGAACGAACAATAGCATAATAGCTTGCTCTATGGCTAGTTACCACCCAAGAAGCAGCCTCTTTTTGCTCAAAATGTGCCTTTCACAGAGAAGAACTTTCCTGAAGCATATCAGTCTGATCCTGACTTCACAGTACAGTCCAGCCCCGAAATACCAGGCAATCCCTCTCTGAACGAGAGAAACAGCAAAACCCCAGATGTACGTTTCGGCCTATTGTGGACCTCGTCAGTGAGGTGCAGCCATATCCCTCTAGGCACACTGAGCAATGGGTCCACGTCTGGATTCCCGCATCACACTTAGGGAGACTTCCCAAAATGTCATAATTTGCATAAATAAAAAGAGAGAAGCGCTCAACCTGGGAACGAACAATAGCATAATAGCTTGCTCTATGGCTAGTTACCACCCAAGAAGCAGCCTCTTTTTGCTCAAAATGTGCCTTTCAAAGAGAAGAACTTTCCTGAAGCATATCAGTCTGATCCTGACTTCACAGTACAGTCCAGCCCCGAAATACCAGGCAATCCCTCTCTGAACGAGAGAAACAGCAAAACCCCAGACGTACGTTTTGGCCTATTGTGGGCCTCGTCAGTGAGGTGCAGCCATATCCCTCTAGGCACACTGAGCAACGGGTCCACGTCTGGATTCCCGCATCACACTTAGGGAGACATCCCAAAATGTCATAATTTGCATAAATAAAAAGAGAGAAGCGCTCAACCTGGGAACGAACAATAGCATAATAGCTTGCTCTATGGCTAGTTACCACCCAAGAAGCAGCCTATTTTTGCTCAAAATATGCCTTTCACAGAGAAGAACTTTCCTGAAGCATATCAGTCTGATCCTGACTTCACAGTACAGTCCAGCCCCGAAATACCAGGCAATCCCTCTCTGAACGAGAGAAACAGTGAAACCCCAGACTTACGTTTCGGCCTATTGTGGGCCTCGTCAGTGAGGTGCAGCCATATCCCTCTAGGCACACTGAGCAACGGGTCCCCGTCTGGATTCCCGCATCACACTTAGGGAGACTTCCCAAAATGTCATAATTTGCATAAATAAAAAGAGAGAAGCGCTCAACCTGGGAACGAACAATAGCATAATAGCTTGCTCTATGGCTAGTTACCACCCAAGAAGCAGCCTCTTTTTGCTCAAAATGTGCATATCAGTCTGATCCTGACTTCACAGTACAGTCAAGCCTCGAAATACCAGGCAATCCCTCTCTGAACGAGAGAAACAGCAAAACCCCAGACGTACGTTTCGTAATTCTTTTATTAGAAAAATAATCATATATGCATATATACAAAATAAAATCATAATAACAAATGCAAACAAAATAACTCTTGTTACAAAACTGAAATATTGACCCAAATTTTTGTCATCAGAAAAAAATCAAAATGCAATTAAACTTAAATAATCACACAAAATAAAATTAAACATATTTCAAATACAGACAAAAACAAACTGGAGGAAAAAAAAACTAAATAATACAATCCTTCCACTTCTTTGTCTTCCAGATGCCTTCAGAATCTAATTCCCCATATCGCCTCCTATCAAAAGAAAAATACAAAAACAACTTCCCACGGATCATACCCACACAATTACCTACAGTAACTACCTCTTTCTTAAAAATCAAAATATTACGCACATCCCACAACACCTCCTTCACACAACATGCCAACAACCATATCAATCTTGCTTTCTCCTTTTCCACACCATTTCCACACAAACCATACATCATCATATTAAAAGTAAAAAACTGCACTCTAGTCAAACCCTTAATCATCCTTTTCAAACTTCTCCAAACATCCCTAGCATACTCACAATTCCAAAACAAATGAATAACACTCTCGCTTTGAAAACAACCATCTCTAGGATACACTTCTGAAGCCACTAAACGACGCATTCTCTGAAAATCCCTTGTTGGCAAACACTTATGCACACTCATCCAACTAATATCTTTCTGCCTATTCATCAAATACTTATTACACACATTTTTCCATACCAACACACATTCATTTTCAGTCAAACCCCCAATCAACTCAAGACCTTCCTTCTTCTCCAATATTTTCAACACCATTCTGTTTGCACACCACATCTCCCTACTAACATTCTCCAAACGATATTTTTTAATCCAACATTCCACCCTTACATAAAACCACGGAACAGCAGGGGGGCGGAGCCAACTACCAAGGCTGCTAGACGTCTTTCTGAAGCTCTGAGCTCCTAGATATAATTTTATAGATTAACTTACATAAAAAAGAGCTCAAATTTATGCCAGGATTCAAGGGAAAACAAGTACTAACAGCCCTAAACATAGAGAAACTGAAGATATTTCATTTTTTGGACTGTAATATTGATATCCCCTTCTAAGCCTGCCACGTGTAGCTATAACACTTACATCCAAAAGCTTAACCGACATGGAAATTCTGGAAGCCTGGGAACAACGTACCCAACAACTACTGGAGAAGCATTACTGGGGTATGAAGGAGGATATTAAACTACTACTCTCTGCTTTTACATCGCCACTAAATCACGCAGCCAAGAGATCTGGCCTAGTTCAGAGTGCCGAGAACCATCCTACCTCTATGCTTGGGGTTCAGGAAACTCTAGGGATTCCCCCTTATAGATCTATGCCAAGACAAGTGAGCAACAAGTTGGGGCAGACTTCAGTTCATCGTCACTCGATATCCCTGCCCACGGAGATAGGAGCTGAAGTATCACCGCAACGTAATACTATGCTCATATCCAGTGCCTCACCTTCTCACCAAGTTCTCCCCACTCTGCCTCCACCGCTTATGCCAGAACATAAGATTCCCTCTCTACAGCAGCTTGTAACGTCAGGCTTGGATGAGAATACATCTTCTGTGCAGAGTGCCGCATTTGAGCCGAGGCGACCCCTTCACAAAGAGACCATACTCCCTAAGGATCTACAGAAGCTACTCAGGACTACAACCCTAGCTGACATCTTACCTGACTTTGTAGGCGATCCCACCTCTCTCCAGCTGCTGCAGGGCACTTTGGACTATAGAGAGGCAAAGATTCCATGACAGGCCCCAGTTTCACATCAGAGGATGGCAGCAGGTCATTTTACTGGAACTCCGGAGCCCTGGCATATCCCTCCTTGTACGGCTTCGGTGGTGTCAGTCATTGGAGGCAAAGACTCATTCACAAAAAGCGTACCCACCCCCTCAGCTCACAAGGCCAGGTCTATAAACAATACTTTCTGGATGTCAGCATTCAAGGAACCGCAGGTGACCAGAAATAGTTTTGGCAGTCTGATTGCAGTGATCGCTAAACTACCGGTCATAGGAGTGGGCTAGGAAGCTCGGTCACTATCTCTATTGCCACCCCTAATACGGTCCAAATGGTATAAGGCATGTTTGTGTGACTTGATCCTCATATTTTTATACTTGCCTATGCATTAGTTTGATATACGGCCTAATTAGGAGGTGACATAGATATCTTTAAATATGTTCTTCCCAGGTATATGTTGTTTAAAAGGGAGCACAGGTTAATGACACTTTATGTGATAATGGTTATAAGTTGATCGTTTTAGCAATTCCTTGTTACACCCCCCCTTGCCTCACACAGTCTTCCTTAACATAGTATATTAAGTCAAACAGTGTGATTTACCAGAAGATTTCCAGTATATGCTATGAATGCACATTTGTTTAATAGAGTGATGTAAGAAGAATGCGCACTCTTTTTATGTAACCACTATCCCCTCCTCCAGAAATATTCACAATTATCATTAGAATATCCTCCCCCTTTAAATTCCCAAAGTGGCCTTAAATTAGAATGCTCTGACCTCCCTCCACCCCAGCCCCCACTGATAAATATAACCTTGCTCCATAGATACCCATAGCACATAAGATTTCTCACATAATTCCCTATTTTAGTTATGGCTCTGTACATCTATAGCCTACATAGTTTTATAAATGAGCCCATACTATAGCCCTATTAAGGTTGGCTCCGTTCCCCACTCGCTTTTCCCTCCCCCTCCCCTCCGCCCCCATAATTTGAGTGGCTCTTGCCCACTGTAATCCCTCTTCTTTCCGGTTCTCTACGGCCTACTCGAGGTCATCCTAAATACTAACTCCCTACATCACTGCAGAAATTTATACTTTATCCATGTCAGTGGTGTGGTGATCAGATCTCAACTACCAAAATATAAAATGAAGTTTCATTTCAGTCGCCAAGCTTACACCTGACACCTCTTTAAATACAACACAGGTTACTACTTTTAAAGGCTGACCTTTTCGTATTGTTCTAGCCATGCTTATCTCTTAGAGCCCTCAAATTTACGATTCAACTTGTTCCTTAGAACAGTAACTTTTTGACTAGACGTATAGATAAAATGTATGTCACAATATTAGGTGTTGTACTCTGTTATTCTTATGAACGGGCATATGTTGTATTATGTATTTTTTTCTGCTTTGTGAAACTTCAATAAAAAATCTATTATAAAAAATAAAAAAAAAACTACGGAACAGCAAAACATACCGGTTTCTTTCTATCAATCTCAAATAAACCATATTGTCTTAAAACATTTCCACAAGCATACTTTACCATACAACCAGCCATGCTATCCTTACCACTCAGAACCACACACCTACTAACATATTTCACAGCCAAAAATCTCTCCACATTTGGAAAACCCTTACCACCAACATTCTTACTCTTAACAACAACATCTCTTTTCAAATGCTCCATACCAGAACTCCAGAAAAAAGAAAACAACACTCTCAAAATTCTCCGAAAAATCCTCTCAGGTGGCGGAAAAACTAACGCCAAATATAACATAATAGGGATCAAAACCGATTTAATAACTAACATTTTTCCTTCCAAAGATAAAGTCCTTAAAGACCAAAACTGAAGTTTTCTACTCACTTTATCAAAAACATTCTCCCAACTTTCCAAGCCTTTCAAATCCACATCAAATTTCACACCCAACACCTCAATTGCACCTTCAGTCACAGGCTATCCACAGGAATCAATATCCCTATCATTACCAAAAACTTTAACTTTACACTTATTCCAATTAACTCTGAAACCACTTGCCATACAAAAACATTCAACTAAAGTTTTCACCCTCCTCAAACCAGCCTGAGTCTCACATACCACACTCACATCATCCATATACCCAATCACTTTTAAACACCTTCCATTACTACCAGGAACACTCACACCTCTAACTAATTTATCCTTCCTCAAACTAGTTAATAATTGCTCAATGACACATACAAATAACACAGGAGACAAAGGACATCCTTGACGCACTCCAGATTTAACACAAAATTCTTCAGTCAAAAAACCATTAACCTGGACTTGACTCACAATATCACTATACAAACATTTAAACCATCCAATAATCTTACCAGAAAAACCTAAACATTCTAAAACATGAAACATAAAATCATGCACTACCCTATCATACGCTTTTTCAAAATCCACAATAGCAACAGCAACAGACCTCATCCTCTCCCTCACATACCACAGTACATCACGTAGTAACAACAAACTTTCAGAAATCTGACGCCCAGGAACAGCACACACTTGCTCTTCACCCACAACCTTACCAATCACTCCACGCATTCTATTTGCCAACACCTTTGCAATAACCTTATAGTTAACATTCAACAACGTAATCGGCCTCCAATTCCTCAAATCTCTCTTATCACCCTTTTTAAATAACAAAACAATCAAACCTTTCCTCATTGAAACAGGCAAAACATTCATTCTAAAAACAAACTTACAAACATCCAACATATCCACCCCAATCAAATTCCAAAAACAAGTATAAAATTCAACAGGCAAACCATCACAACCAGGTACCTTCCCATTCTTAAAACTCCTAACAACCTCTGCAATCTCATCCAAACTTAGATCCCTTTCTAACAAATCATTATCATATTTTTCCAACTTAACCTCAATGTTTTCCAACAACTCATTTTCCAATAAAACATCTCTTGTTTTTTCTTTATACAGCTCACTGTAAAACTCATGAACTTCACGCAAAACACCATCCGTACCATTAACTTCACACTCAACCTTATTAAAAACACTAACAAAACCAGTCTTTCCTTCAAAAGCTTTCTTAAAAAAATATTTACTACAAGACTCATCCTTTTCCATTTTCTCCAATCTTGCCATAAAAACAATTTTCTTTCCTTTTTCATACATACACTTTTTAATTATCTTTCTTGCTTCAGCAATTTCCTCATGCACATCAATACCACAATTTCTCAATTCATACAAATACAACAACCTCAGATACCATTTATCATACAACTCCCTTTCCATTCTAGCTTTCTTAATAAAAAACCTCTTTATTTCCACCTTCAACCATTCCCACCACATAAGCACATTACTAAAATCACATTTTCTTTCACGCCACCTTTCATACATCCAAACAAACTGACGCTTAAACTTCTCATCTTCTAACAAATCCACATTCAGTTTCCAAACACCCTTACCATACTTGATCTTCAAATCACAATTCACCTTACACATTAAAAGGGCATTATCCGTAAAGGGCATCCGCTTTAAAGAAAAATCATCAACACTTAAAAATTTAGATAAAAAACAAAAATCAATTTGAGATTTTATCCCACCACTATCACTAAAGAAAGTAAAACCCTCCCCTGAAAAAGAAACAGACCCGAAGGCATCCTTCAAACCGAAAGATTTAAGCAAATCAAGTAGAAACTTCCCTAAGCTATCCACCCTATAATCACTCCCACCCTCTCTGTCCCCATTCTTAATAATACAATTAAAATCCCCAACCAAAAAAGTTGGCTCTCGGCCTGGCAGAAAAAACTTTAAAGTTTCAAAATCAAGCAAACGTTCTACCCTATTTGGAGAAGCATATACATTAAACAAACGAAAAACAGTCCCACAAAAACTAAAACTAACCAAAAGTACCCGACCTGGGACAATATGAACTACGTTAAGGATAGAAAAACTAAACCCCTTAAACAAAACTCCCACCCCCCCATTCCTATCAGAAGAACAAGACCATACTTTAGGACCATATTCCCAGTCAGCACATTTAGGATGTTCAGAGAGACCACATTCCTGCAAACAAAAATTATTAGCAGAACATACAGATAATAATTTAAAAAGTGCAGCTCTCCTTGCTATAGTTGTCATACACCTGACATTAAGGGAATAAATGGTCAGAGACATCACAAAAATAAATTAAAGAAAAACAAAAAAAGAAATAACATCAGGACTTCTTCTTTCCTTTCTTTTTCTTAGGACTCCAAGGAGATCCTTTAAATCTGCCTCTGTGACGTTCCGACCTCCTAGGCTCCCCCTTGTCAGCCTCATAACCAGTAACTTCAGCAAGTTGGTTCACATCTCTTTTATCTAGATAACCAACAGAAGAGGCATCAGAAAAGTCACCTATACACTGGCTAGAGTCAGAAGGAACGTCTTTAGTAGAGACAGAAGGAAACTCTGAAATTAAAGAGTCAGCATCACTTGTAGTATCTGGATCTGCACCCTTAACTAATGGAAGATTCAAATCAGGACTCTCCCATCCATCAGAATCCACATCTATTTTTCACTTGGAGGCAGATTTTTTCCCTTCAGTGTCCATATCCTCCTCAGAACTAGAGGACACAACAGCAGACCAATCAATGTTCTCCCCTTCACCAAGAACAGCATCAGGAGCAGCATCACAAGATGACTCAGTGAATGAAAAATTCTCTGTCACAGGAACAGCAACAGTATCATCCACAGAATTAGGCAACAGGGCTTCAAGAACATCTGAAGCAGCTATCACATTAGATGTAGCAAGATCCACTTCCTGAAGATGAGATTGGGCTTCCTCCGCCTTCTCAGCCACAGGAACCACCACAGGAGCATCAGACACCTCTCCGACAGGGACCCCAAATGCAGATTTCTTGCACAAAAGAGGTAATATAGAGTTCAATGCCTCATCAGAGACCTCCTCCTCATTCACAGATGGCTCAGCTGCAACTGAAGATGTTTTTTTTGCAACATCAGTATAGGAAGGCTTCACTCTATCAAGCCCCTGAAACATCTTCAAAGGACACATCCTGCACAGATGACTTGAAGAACCACACAGGTCACAGGTCCGGCGTTTACTACAGTGGGCAACAAGATGATCCTCCTCACCGCAATTTCGACATCTGGCACCTGGGCAATTTTCAGCAATGTGACCAAACAGGTTGCAACTACGGCAAAAAAGAGGCATGTCATCATAGTATAGGAAACCTCTATTTCCACCAATGGCGAAAGTCTGTGGAGGGTGTTTCTTTCCACCAATACCTAATTCATCAGGCACAAACCGCACCCAGAACCTGCGCTTTCCATTGAAAGTCCCAAACTGATTCTTCAGCTTGCTACCTCCTTGAACATCATCAAAGTAGCGACAAAGAAACAGACGAATTTCCACATCAGTGACCCAAGGGTTGTACATATGTACTGTCACCGGGATTCTTCTCTCCCTCTGCACACAGGCAACAAATTTCATGCCAACCAACTCTGGAGCAGCAGCCATATCAATAGTCCGTTGATAGCAGGTCTGTAAATAATGCTCATCGGTGAAAGCCACATCAAAAATCCCTCTTGAAGGGAATGACTGAACACAATGCAAACTTGCTCTTGGCATCTTCAAAACACCCTCCAAAACCACCTGCTGGACATGAGCCAAACCAATCTTCTCTCGAAAGTCCTCAGAGATCAACACCCGAAGTGTATGGGGAACATTTGGCACATTGGTAGCCATATTTGCCCTATTGCCTCTTTAGGCTGGTTTTCAGAGCGCCCCCCAAAAGCAGCATGTGGCTGAAGTCCAGGGACGATGCCACAAGGCCAAGAGGACGGCCCTACTACCCAGTTGCTCTACGCCTAAGGAGTAGCCACCCCCCCAATAGCAGCAGGAGCCCAAACCCCAAAGGGAAAGGACCCCAGGCCGAAGGAGCAGGTCTCCAGGCAGCAAACCAAGACCAAGACCAAGCACAGAAAACTGCACTTGATCCAAGCCAAAGGCCCGAGAAGCAACCTCAGCTGATCATTTTGGCCTATTGTGGGCCTCGTCAGTGAGGTGCAGCCATATCCCTCTAGGCACACTGAGCAACGGGTCCACATCTGGATTCCCGCATCACACTTAGGGAGACTTCCCAAAATGTCATAATTTGCATAAATAAAAAGAGAGAAGCGCTCAACCTGGGAACGAACAATAGCATAATAGCTTGCTCTATGGCTAGTTACCACCCAAGAAGCAGCCTCTTTTTGCTCAAAATGTGCCTTTCACAGAGAAGAACTTTCTTGAAGCATATCAGTCTGATCCTGACTTCACAGTACAGTACAGCCCCGAAATACCAGGCAATCCCTCTCTGAACAAGAGAAACAGCAAAACCCCAGACGTACGTTTTGACCTATTGTGGGCCTCGTCAGTGAGGTGCAGCCATATCCCTCTAGGCACACTGAGCAACGGGTCAACGTCTGGATTCCCGCATCACACTTAGGGAGACTTCCCAAAATGTCATAATTTGCATAAATAAAAAGAGAGAAGCGCTCAACCTGGAAACGAACAATAGCATAATAGCTTGCTCTATGGCTAGTTACCACCCAAGAAGCAGCCTCTTTTTGCTCAAAATGTGCCTTTCACAGAGAAGAACTTTCCTGAAGCATATCAGTCTGATCCTGACTTCACAGTACAGTCCAGCCCCAAAATACCAGGCAATCCCTCTCTGAACGAGAGAAACAGCAAAACCCCAGACGTACGTTTCGGCCTATTGTGGGCCTCGTCAGTGGGGTGCAGCCATATCCCTCTAGGACCACGTCTGGATTCCCGCATCACACTTAGGGAAACTTCCCAAAATGTCAAAATGTCTTTGTATGCAAATTATTATGACCCTGGGGAAGTCTCCCTATGGGTGATGGGGGAAACCAGACGTGGACTCCTTGCCCAGTGTGCTTAGAGTAATGTGGCTGCACCTCACTGACGAGGCCCATAGGAGGCCGAAACGATCGTCTGGGGTTGTCATGTTCCTTGTTTAGAGGAGAATTGCCTGGTATTTCGGGGCTGGACTGACCTTACTTGGCGGGATCAGACTGATATACTTCAGGAAAGTTTTCTTCTGTGAAAAGCACACTGGTCTAAAAGAGGCTGCTTCCGGGTGGTAAATCGCCATAGAACAAGCCACTGAGCTGTTGTTCGTTCCTGGTAGAGCGCTTCTCTCTTTGTATGCAAATTATTATGACCCTGGGGAAGTCTTCCTATGGGTGATGGGGGAAACCAGACGTGGACTCCTTGCCCAGTGTGCTTAGAGGAATGTGGCTGCACCTCACTGACGAGGCCCATAGGAGGCCGAAACGATCGTCTGGGGTTGTCATGTTCCTTGTTCAGAGGAGAATTGCCTGGTATTTCGGGGCTGGACTGACCTTACTTGGCGGGATCAGACTGATATACTTCAGGAAAGTTTTCTTCTGTGAAAAGCACACTGGTCTAAAAGAGGCTGCTTCCGGGTGGTAAATCGCCATAGAACAAGCCACTGAGCTGTTGTTCATTCCTGGTAGAGCGCTTCTCTCTTTGTATGCAAATTATTATGACCCTGGGGAAGTCTCCCTATGGGTGATGGGGGAAACCAGACGTGGACTCCTTGCCCAGTGTGAATAGAGGAATGTGGCTGCACCTCACTGACGAGGCCCATAGGAGGCCGAAACGATCGTCTCGGGTTGTCATGTTTCTTGTTCAGAGGAGAATTGCCTGGTATTTCGGGGCTGGACTGACCTTACTTGGCGGGATCAGACTGATATACTTCAGGAAAGTTTTCTTCTGTGAAAAGCACACTGGTCTAAAAGAGGCTGATTCCGGGTGGTAAATCGCCATAGAACAAGCCACTGAGCTGTTGTTCGTTCCTGGTAGAGCGTTTCTCTCTTTTATGCAAATTATTATGACCCTGTGGAAGTCTCCCTATGGGTGATGGGGGAAACCAGACGTGGACTCCTTGCCCAGTGTGCTTAGAGGAATGTGGCTGCACCTCACTGACGAGGCCCATAGGAGGCCGAAATGATCATCTGGGGTTGTCATGTTCCTTGTTCAGAGGAGAATTGCCTGGTATTTCGGGGCTGGACTGACCTTACTTGGCGGGATCAGACTGATATACTTCAGGAAAGTTTTCTTCTGTGAAAAGCACACTGGTCTAAAAGAGGCTGCTTCCGGGTGGTAAATCGCCATAGAACAAGCCACTGAGCTGTTGTTCGTTCCTGGTAGAGCGCTTCTCTCTTTGTATGCAAATTATTATGACCTTGGGGAAGTCTCCCTATGGGTGATGGGGGAAACCAGACGTGGACTCCTTGCCCAGTGTGCTTAGAGGAATGTGGCTGCACCTCACTGACGAGGCCCATAGGAGGCCGAAACGATCGTCTGGGGTTGTCATGTTCCTTGTTCAGAGGAGAATTGCCTGGTATTTCGGGGCTGGACTGACCTTACTTGGCGGGATCAGACTGATATACTTCAGGAAAGTTTTCTTCTGTGAAAAGCACACTGGTCTAAAAGAGGCTGCTTCCGGGTGGTAAATCGCCATAGAACAAGCCACTGAGCTGTTGTTCGTTCCTGGTAGAGCGCTTCTCTCGTTGTATGCAAATTATTATGACCCTGGGGAAGTCTCCCTATGGGTGATGGGGGAAACCAGACGTGGAATCCTTGCCCAGTGTGCTTAGAGGAATGTGGCTGCACCTCACTGACGAGGCCCATAGGAGGCCGAAACGATCGTCTGGGGTTGTCATGTTCCTTGTTCAGAGGAGAATTGCCTGGTATTTCGGGGCTGGACTGACCTTACTTAGCGGGATCAGACTGATATACTTCAGGAAAGTTTTCTTCTGTGAAAAGCACACTGGTCTAAAAGAGGCTGCTTCCGGGTTGTAAATTACCATAGAACAAGCCACTGAGCTGTTGTTCGTTCCTGGTAGAGCGCTTCTCTCTTTGTATGCAAATTATTATGACCCTGGGGAAGTCTCCCTATGGGTGATGGGGGAAACCAGACGTGGACTCCTTGCCCAGTGTGCTTAGAGGAATGTGGCTGCACCTCACTGACGAGGCCCATAGGAGGCCGAAATGATCATCTGGGGTTGTCATGTTCCTTGTTCAGAGGAGAATTGCCTGGTATTTCGGGGCTGGACTGACCTTACTTGGCAGGATGAGACTGATATACTTCAGGAAAGTTTTCTTCTGTGAAAAGCACACTGGTCTAAAAGAGGCTGCTTCCGGGTGGTAAATCGCCATAGAACAAGCCACTGAGCTGTTGTTCGTTCCTGGTAGAGTGCTTCTCTCTTTGTATGCAAATTATTATGACCCTGGGGAAGTTTCCTTATGGGTGATGGGAGAAACCAGACGTGGACTTCATGCCCAGTGTGCTTAGAGGAATGTGGCTGCACCTCACTGACGAGGCCCATAGGAGGCTGAATCGATCGTCTGGGGTTGTCATGTTCCTTGTTCAGAGGAGAATTGCCTGGTATTTTGGGGCTGGACTGACCTTACTTGGCGGGATCAGACTGATATACTTCAGGAAAGTTTTCTTCTGTGAAAAGCACACTGGTCTAAAAGAGGCTGCTTCCGGGTGGTAAATCGCCATAGAACAAGCCACTGAGCTGTTGTTCGTTCCTGGTAGAGCGCTTCTCTCTTTGTATACAAATTATTATGACCCTGGGGAAGTCTCCCTATGGGTGATGGGGGAAACCAGACGTGGACTCCTTGCCCAGTGTGCTTAGAGGAATGTGGCTGCACCTCACTGACGAGGCCCATAGGAGGCCGAAACGATCGTCTGGGGTTGTCATGTTCCTTGTTCAGAGGAGAATTGCCTGGTATTTCGGGGCTTGACTGACCTTACTTGGCGGGATCAGACTGATATACTTCAGGAAAGTTTTCTTCTGTGAAAAGCACACTGATCAAAAAGAGGCTGCTTCCGGGTGGTAAATCGCCATAGAACAAGCCACTGAGCTGTTGTTCGTTCCTGGTAGAGCGCTTCTCTCATTGTATGCAAATTATTATGACCCTGGGGAAGTCTCCCTATGAGTGATGGGGGAAACCAGACGTGGACTCCTTGCCCAGTGTGCTTAGAGGAATGTGGCTGCACCTCACTGACGAGGCCCATAGGAGGCCAAAACGATCGTCTGGGGTTGTCATGTTCCTTGTTCAGAGGAGAATTGCCTGGTATTTCGGGGCTGGACTGACCTTACTTGGCGGGATCAGACTGATATACTTCAGGAAAGTTTTCTTCTGTGAAAAGCACACTGGTCTAAAAGAGGCTGCTTCCGGGTGGTAAATCGCCATAGAACAAGCCACTGAGCTGTTGTTCGTTCCTGGTAGAGCGCTTCTCTCTTTGTATGCAAATTATTATGACCCTGGGGAAGTCTCCCTATGGGTGATGGGAGAAACCAGACGTGGACTCTTTGCCCAGTGTGCTTAGAGGAATGTGGCTGCACCTCACTGACGAGGCTCATAGGACGCCGAAATGATCATCTGGGGTTGTCATGTTCCTTGTTCAGAGGAGAATTGCCTGGTATTTCGGGGCTGGACTGACCTTACTTGGCGGGATGAGACTGATAGACTTCAGGAAAGTTTTCTTCTGTGAAAAGCACACTGGTCTAAAAGAGGCTGCTTCCGGGTGGTAAATCGCCATAGAACAAGCCACTGAGCTGTTGTTCGTTCCTGGTAGAGTGCTTCTCTCTTTGTATGCAAATTATTATGACCCTGGGGAAGTTTCCTTATGGGTGATGGGGGAAACCAGACGTGGACTTCTTGCCCAGTGTGCTTAGAGGAATGTGGCTGCACCTCACTGACGAGGCCCATAGGAGGCCGAAACGATCATCTGGGGTTGTCATGTTCCTTGTTCAGAGGAGAATTGCCTGGTATTTCGGGGCTGGACTGACCTTACTTGGCGGGATCAGACTGATATACTTCAGGAAAGTTTTCTTCTGTGAAAAGCACACTGGTCTAAAAGAGGCTGCTTCCGAGTGGTAAATCGCCATAGAACAAGCCACTGAGCTGTTGTTCGTTCCTGGTAGAGCGCTTCTCTTGTTGTATGCAAATTATTATGACCCTGGGGAAGTCTCCCTATGAGTGATGGGGGAAACCAGACGTGGACTCCTTGCCCAGTGTGCTTAGAGGAATGTGGCTGCACCTCACTGACGAGGCCCATAGGAGGCCGAAACGATCGTCTGGGGTTGTCATGTTCCTTGTTCAGAGGAGAATTGCCTGGTATTTCGGGGCTGGACTGACCTTACTTGGCGGGATCAGACTGATATACTTCAGGAAAGTTTTCTTCTGTGAAAAGCACACTGGTCTAAAAGAGGCTGCTTCCGAGTGGTAAATCGCCATAGAACAAGCCACTGAGCTGTTGTTCGTTCCTGGTAGAGCGCTTCTCTCTTTGTATGCAAATTATTATGACCCTGGGGAAGTCTCCCTATGGGTGATGGGGGAAACCAGACGTGGACTCCTTGCCCAGTGTGCTTAGAGGAATGTGGCTGCACCTCACTGACGAGGCCCATAGGAGGCCGAAATGATCATCTGGGGTTGTCATGTTCCTTGTTCAGAGGAGAATTGCCTGGTATTTCGGGGCTGGACTGACCTTACTTAGCGGGATCAGACTGATATACTTCAGGAAAGTTTTCTTCTGTGAAAAGCACACTGGTCTAAAAGAGGCTGCTTCCGGGTGGTAAATCGCCATAGAACAAGCCACTGAGCTGTTGTTCAGTCCTGGTAGAGCGCTTCTCTCTTTGTATGCAAATTATTATGACCCTGGGGAAGTCTCCCTATGGGTGATGGGGGAAACCAGACGTGGACTCCTTGCCCAGTGTGCTTAGAGGAATGTGGCTGCACCTCACTGACGAGGCCCATAGGAGGCCGAAACGATCGTCTGGGGTTGTCATGTTCCTTGTTCAGAGGAGAATTGCCTGGTATTTCGGGGCTGGACTGACCTTACTTGGCGGGATCAGACTGATATACTTCAGGAAAGTTTTCTTCTGTGAAAAGCACACTGGTCTAAAAGAGGCTGCTTCCGGGTGGTAAATCGCCATAGAACAAGCCACTGAGCTGTTGTTCGTTCCTGGTAGAGCGCTTCTCTCTTTGTATGCAAATTATTTTGACCCTGGGGAAGTCTCCCTATGGGTGATGGGGGAAACCAGACGTGGACTCCTTGCCCAGTGTGCTTAGAGGAATGTGGCTGCACCTCACTGACGAGGCCCATAGGAGGCCGAAACGATCGTCTGGGGTTGTCATGTTCCTTGTTCAGAGGAGAATTGCCTGGTATTTCGGGGCTGGACTGACCTTACTTGGCGGGATCAGACTGATATACTTCAGGAAAGTTTTCTTCTGTGAAAAGCACACTGGTCTAAAAGAGGCTGCTTCCGGGTGGTAAATCGCCATAGAACAAGCCACTGAGCTGTTGTTCGTTCCTGGTAGAGCGCTTCTCTCTTTGTATGCAAATTATTATGACCCTGGGGAAGTCTCCCTATGGGTGATGGGAGAAACCAGACGTGGACTCTTTGCCCAGTGTGCTTAGAGGAATGTGGCTGCACCTCACTGACGAGGCTCATAGGAGGCCGAAATGATCATCTGGGGTTGTCATGTTCCTTGTTCAGAGGAGAATTGCCTGGTATTTCGGGGCTGGACTGACCTTACTTGGCGGGATGAGACTGATAGACTTCAGGAAAGTTTTCTTCTGTGAAAAGCACACTGGTCTAAAAGAGGCTGCTTCCGGGTGGTAAATCGCCATAGAACAAGCCACTGAGCTGTTGTTCGTTCCTGGTAGAGTGCTTCTCTCTTTGTATGCAAATTATTATGACCCTGGGGAAGTTTCCTTATGGGTGATGGGGGAAACCAGACGTGGACTTCTTGCCCAGTGTGCTTAGAGGAATGTGGCTGCACCTCACTGACGAGGCCCATAGGAGGCCGAAACGATCATCTGGGGTTGTCATGTTCCTTGTTCAGAGGAGAATTGCCTGGTATTTCGGGGCTGGACTGACCTTACTTGGCGGGATCAGACTGATATACTTCAGGAAAGTTTTCTTCTGTGAAAAGCACACTGGTCTAAAAGAGGCTGCTTCCGGGTGGTAAATCGCCATAGAACAAGCCACTGAGCTGTTGTTCGTTCCTGGTAGAGCGCTTCTCTCGTTGTATGCAAATTATTATGACCCTGGGGAAGTCTCCCTATGAGTGATGGGGGAAACCAGACGTGGACTCCTTGCCCAGTGTGCTTAGAGGAATGTGGCTGCACCTCACTGACGAGGCCCATAGGAGGCCGAAACGATCGTCTGGGGTTGTCATGTTCCTTGTTCAGAGGAGAATTGCCTGGTATTTCGGGGCTGGACTGACCTTACTTGGCGGGATCAGACTGATATACTTCAGGAAAGTTTTCTTCTGTGAAAAGCACACTGGTCTAAAAGAGGCTGCTTCCGAGTGGTAAATCGCCATAGAACAAGCCACTGAGCTGTTGTTCGTTCCTGGTAGAGCGCTTCTCTCTTTGTATGCAAATTATTATGACCCTGGGGAAGTCTCCCTATGGGTGATGGGGGAAACCAGACGTGGACTCCTTGCCCAGTGTGCTTAGAGGAATGTGGCTGCACCTCACTGACGAGGCCCATAGGAGGCCGAAATGATCATCTGGGGTTGTCATGTTCCTTGTTCAGAGGAGAATTGCCTGGTATTTCGGGGCTGGACTGACCTTACTTAGCGGGATCAGACTGATATACTTCAGGAAAGTTTTCTTCTGTGAAAAGCACACTGGTCTAAAAGAGGCTGCTTCCGGGTGGTAAATCGCCATAGAACAAGCCACTGAGCTGTTGTTCAGTCCTGGTAGAGCGCTTCTCTCTTTGTATGCAAATTATTATGACCCTGGGGAAGTCTCCCTATGGGTGATGGGGGAAACCAGACGTGGACTCCTTGCCCAGTGTGCTTAGAGGAATGTGGCTGCACCTCACTGACGAGGCCCATAGGAGGCCGAAACGATCGTCTGGGGTTGTCATGTTCCTTGTTCAGAGGAGAATTGCCTGGTATTTCGGGGCTGGACTGACCTTACTTGGCGGGATCAGACTGATATACTTCAGGAAAGTTTTCTTCTGTGAAAAGCACACTGGTCTAAAAGAGGCTGCTTCCGGGTGGTAAATCGCCATAGAACAAGCCACTGAGCTGTTGTTCGTTCCTGGTAGAGCGCTTCTCTCTTTGTATGCAAATTATTTTGACCCTGGGGAAGTCTCCCTATGGGTGATGGGGGAAACCAGACGTGGACTCCTTGCCCAGTGTGCTTAGAGGAATGTGGCTGCACCTCACTGACGAGGCCCATAGGAGGCCGAAACGATCGTCTGAGGTTGTCATATTTCTTGTTCAGTGGAGAATTGCCTGGTATTTCGGGGCTGGACTGACCTTACTTGGCGGGATCAGATATACTTCAGGAAAGTTTTCTTCTGTGCAAAGCACACTGGTCTAAAAGAGGCTGCTTCCGGGTGGTAAATCGCCATAGAATAAGCCACTGAGCTGTTGTTCGTTCCTGGTAGAGCGCTTCTCTCTTTGTATGTATTTTATGTTACCCTCCCATCAAAAAAGGTACTCACTGTTTTCCGTAAAAATAACTTTTAATTTCAATCCATCTTTAAAAATTACATAACATTTCAGTGTCTAACAACACCTTTGTCAAATGTCATATAAGCATCAAGAAACCCAATTCCCAAAAAGCACACCAGGGGGCATATGTATCAAGGTCTGTCAGACCTGATCTGACAGTGCGGATCAGGTCCGACAGACCTCGCTGAATACGGCGAGCAATACGCTTGCAGTATTCAGCATTGCACCAGCAGCTCACAAGAGCTGCTGGTGCAACGCCGCCCCCTGCAGACTTCCCCAGCAGGGAAGTTTCAATCAACCCGATCGTACTCGATCTGGTTGATTTCCAGAGATGTCTGTCCGTCTGCTCAAAGCAAGCGGACAGGTTATGGAGCAGCGGTATTGGTGACCACTGCTTCATAACTGCTGTTTCTGGCGAGTCTGCAGGCTCGCCAGAAACACGGGGCATCAAGCTCTATTCGGAGCTTGATACATATGCCCCATTGTGTGCTTTTTGGGAATTGGGTTTCTCGATGCTTATATGACATTTGACAAAGGTGTTGTTAGACACCGAAACATTATGTCATTTTTAAAGATGGATTGAAATTAATAGTAATTTTTTTATGGAAAACAGTGAGCGCCTTTTTTGATGGGATGGTATATATATATACTAGTCCTAAATCCCGTTCACTAGGGTCATTTTTTGCAGTACAGCGGTCCCACCTCTTGCGCTCTCTCCCTCCCCCTCTCTTTTGAGCTTTCTCTCTCCCCCCTCTCTTTTGAGCTCTCTCTCCCCCCTCTCTTTTGCGCTTTCTCTCTCTCCCCTTCTCTCTTTTGCGCTCTTTCTCCCCCCTCTCTTTTGAGCTCTCTCCTCATCTCTTTTGAGCTCTTTCTCTCCCCCCTAGTCTTTTGCGCTCTCTCCCCTACTCTTTTGCGCTCTCTCCCCCTCTCTTTTGCGCTCTCTCTCCCCCTCTCTTTTGCGCTCTCTCTCTCCCCCTCTCTTTTGCACTCTCTCTCTCCCCCATCTCTTTTGCGCTCTCTCTCTCCCCCATCTCTTTTGCGCTCTCTCTCTCCCCCATCTCTTTTGCTTTCTCCCCCCCCTCTTTCTCTCCCCTCTCTTTTGCGCTCTCTCTCCCCCCTCTCTTTTGTGCTTTCTCTCCTATCTTTGGCGCTCTCTCTACCACCCTTACTTTTGCGCTCTCTCTCCCCCTCTCTTTTGCGCTCTCTCTCCCCTTCTCTTTAGCGCTCACTCTCCACCCTCTCTTTTGCGCTCTCTCTCCCCCCTCTCTTTTGCGCTCTCCCCCCCTCTTTTGTGCTCTTCCTCCCTCTCTTTTGCGCTCTCTCTTCGGCCCTCTCTTTTGCGCTCTCTCCCCCTCTCTTTTGCTGTCTCTCTCCCCCTCTCTCTTTTGCTTTCTCTCCCCCTCCCTCTTTTGCTGTCTCTCTCCCTTTCATCTCTTTTGCTTTCTCCCCCCTCTCTCTCTCCTCTCTCTTTTGCGTTCTCTCTCCCCCCTCTCTTTTGTGCTCTCTCTCCTCTCTTTGGCGCTCTCTCTCCCACCCTTTCTTTTGCGCTCTCTCTCCCCCTCTCTTTTGCGCTCTCTCTCCCCTTCTCTTTAGCGCTCACTCTCCATCCTCTCTTTTGCGCTCTCTCTCCCCCTCTCTTTTGCGCTCCCCCCCCTCTTTTGTGCTCTTCCTCCCTCTCTTTTGCACTCTCTCTTCCGCCCTCTCTTTTGCGCTCAATCCCCCTCTCTTTTACTGTCTCTCTCCCCCTCTCTCTTTTGCTGTCTCTCTCCCCCTCTCTCTTTTGCTGTCTCTCTCCCCCTCTCTTTTGCTGTCTCTCTCCCCCCTCTCTTTTGCTGTCTCTCTCCCCCTCTCTCTTTTGCTGTCTGTCTCTCTCCCCCTCTCTCTGTTGCTGTCTCTCTCCCCCTCTCTCTGTTGCTTTCTCTCTCCCCCTCTCTTTTGCTGTCTCTCTCCCCCTCTCTCTGTTGCTGTCTCTCTCCCCCTCTCTCTGTTGCTGTCTCTCTCCCCCTCTCTTTTGGTGTCTCTCCCCCCCCCCCCCCTCTTTTGCTTCTCTCTCCCCCCTCTCTTTTGCTTCAAATCACTTATGTTTAACTTCTATGTACCTAAATGTAACATCTTATTCAAATGGGCTATGTACATAATATATCATCTTCTTTAAGAATGTTATGTTCACATATATACTATATTAATTGACCATGTAGATTAACTCTTGGTATTTTACATTCAGGTTGTTTAAACAAAATGTGTAATGTATCACTTTAAATTTGCGTAATTAAAAGGCAGGCCTTTGCAGGTGCACAGGTAAGCAGTGATCAAGTGCTACCTGAGCACGAAACATGTCTGCTCTGTGTGCCTGCAATTTCGACCTGGATTACAAATAGTCCTTATGGACTCTTTTTGCTTTTAAATGTCTGAATAAATATATCGTTTTATCCTTCACACTTGGGCTTTGAGCGCTTTTTTTGGTTCTATTTTTGGATCCTATATATATATATATATATATATATATATATATATATATATATATATATATATATATATATATAGGTATGAATATATATTGTAACAAAATAACATCAGATATCTGTAGAAATATATATTTATGAATAAATAGAACATATTCTGCTATGTGAAGAACATTGTAATGTGAAATATTCATATTTTCATTTTATGTTAGCGCACTTGAGAATATGTGATCGTAAATGTGCGTGATTTAGGTGTTAGGGTTTTTTCCCATTTTTTTTGTCTCCATTGACTTCAATAAGGAAATAAGCAATTATTAACAGGATAACCTAAGGTTGATGAGCACAACCTGACTCGCAGTTAAAGGGACAGTCTAGTCCAAAATAAACTTTCATGATTCAGATAGGGCATGTAATTTATAAAAAATGTCCAATTTACTTTTATCACCAATTTTGCTTTGTTCTCTTGGTATTCTTATTTAAAAGCTAAACCAAGGAGGTTTATATGCTAATTTCTTAGACCTTGAAGGCCGCCTCTTTTCTGAATGCATTTTGATAGTTTTCACCACTAGAAAGTGTTAGTTCATGTGTGTCATATAGATAACACTGTGCTCATGCACGTTGAGTTACCTAGGAGCCAGCACTGATTGGCTAAAATGCAAGTCTGTCAAAAGTACTGAAATAAGGGGGCAGTTAGCAGAGGTTTATATACAAGGTAATCACAGAGGTAAAAAGTATATTAACATAACCATCTTGGTTATGCATAACTGGGGAATGGGTAATAATGCGATTATCTATCTTTTTAAACAATAAAAATTCTGGTGTAGACTGTCCCATTAATGCTCAAGTGGGAACGTTAAATAGCACTCCACTTGTAATCTAGCTCTTATTGTATAAAATGTTCCATTAAGAGTTATAATTTATCCTTTAACACTCAGGGTTTTTTTCAATTGCAATCTTTACATAATGTTACGCAAGGTTTGTGTCCTTGCAGAATTAATCTCAGTGGTTTTAGATTAGAGAAAACCATTAGATACATTGTAAATTACCATTTTGTAAAATTATTTCCTTCATCCATTATACGCTAGGTCCCCAAAGCATTTCAACCAGCAGAGGTGTTTATATAAATTATTAGTATTCATAATGGCCATGTGCACTTACATTTTGAAATTTCACAAGGTAAGATAAATATAAGCAATAAACAATGATTTGCACAGTAAATATTATTTTGTATTATTTTATTCAACTGTCTATTTATCCGTAATACATGAAAACATGAACGTACATTTCCGTAACTAAATGCCACAATACTTTACAATTATATATATATATATATGATCAGACAAACAGGACTAGCATATGTTAGAGCTATTTTGAAATGTTAAAGATTAAAATACTGCCAATAAATAATGAAAATGGCTTAATGTATTTGCATGAACAAGGGCTCAACTGCAGTGCTTAACTAATTGATAATTATCAAATAATAGATTATAATCAACCGTCTCTAGATCTTCATGTATGAAGGAATTTAAAGACATAGTTCAATCTTTCCACAAAAATGGGCCAAAATAATTATATAATTAACTTTTAGGTAATCCAGATCACTTTCAGATATTTCTACCAATATTTATTTCTGCTTTGCTTCTTCATCTACAGTACACATTCAGATTGAAATATTTGCTGTCTTTAGTTGAAACCTTTCATCTGTACTTTCACATTTTGGCTAGACCATGAGTGATGATTTATCGGAATGAACACCAATGGGTCATCTGTGTCTGAATTTATTATCCTAGGATTGTCTACTCAACCAGAACATGAAACATTTATATTTATCACATTTCTAATAATTTACATAATTGATTTAATAGGTAATTTAATAATCCTAATTTTGGTCAATATTGATCCTGGTCTTAAAACACCTATGTATTTTTTCCTTGGTTTCTTGTCCTTTCTTGATATTTGCTGTTCTTCAGCTACTTTGCCTAAGATGCTGACTGGCTATATCACTAAAAACAAGACAATTTCATTTTATGGCTGTGTTGCTCAATTATATTTCTTCACGTGGCTCACTAGTACTGAGCTTTTATTGCTTGCGGTTATGGCTTATGATCGATACATCGCAATTGCACACCCACTGCGATATGCTGTAATTATTAGTCAAAGAGTCTGCATCTGTGTGATAACGGTTATTTCAATTATTGGCTCTGTGAATTCTATTGCACATACCTGTTTAACCTTCAGACTTCCTTACTGTGATGATAACAAGATAAATCACTTCTTCTGTGAGATCATGCCTCTGATGAAATTAGCATGTGCAGATACTTACTGGAATGAGATTGCGACTGTTATCTCTGATGTAATTCTTGGTATGTTTTGCTTCCTTCTCACTTGCACATCCTATGTTTTCATTATCAACACTATAATAAAGATACGTTCTGCTGAAGGCAAGCGTAAGGCTTTCTCTACTTGCGCCTCACACATCACAATAGTATCTATGTATTATGGTGCAGTGATTTTCACATATGTGCGTCCAAGATCCAGTCTGTCTTTAGAAACAGATAAAATAGTGTCTGCACTTTATGCTGTATTTACGCCCACTCTCAACCCTATTATTTACAGTCTTAGGAATAAAGAAGTGAAAGTTGCATTCAAAAGAATTGTTAGAATAATAGCTCTCAAATTAGTTTAAATCTGCCTACTAAGAAAGAAATCACAACTTGCACTGTATCAGAATGAGAAATGTTTAGATAATAAAAAAATCACATGCATATTTGTTTTTAATATTTATGTATAACTATAGGTAGCCTTAAAGTATTTTGGGCCAGATTACAAATGGAACGCAAAGGTTTGCGCACAAACGATATTGGGTTTTCTTGATTGTTTGCGCGCAGGTTAAATTGCGCTGGTATAACAAGTTGAAAGTGAATGCAATTGCGTGAGTGAAATCACAATATGTGCTAGAATGATTACCGCGATCTCAGAGCTGTAGATAACTGTTTTGCAAAAAAAAAAGTAGCCAAAAACATATCAAAAATACATTACAAAGTACACTTACACTTTTAATAACACCTATCTAATAAAAATTATTCAAAAAATATTGCACACAAAAGTTATAAGGACTCAATGATATGAGATCTCAGATGTTAGAAAAAAAGGCAGGCAAAGGACTATGTGTGTGTGTACATATGTATTTATATGTGTATAAACTGTATGTATTTACAGGCTTATATACACATTTAAACACATAGATGTACACATATAAACACATTAGAACCCTTTGCAATTAACTAGATGAAAACATGAAAATCCATATTTATGCAATATTCATATTTAATAAAGTTTTATACTGTGTATTTACTCTAAATATTTCACAATCCAATGTTCTGCACATAGCAGCATATTTGTATTTTGAAATAGATATTCCTTTATATATCTGTATATATTTATACCTATATATAATAATCTACATATTGTACCAAAATACCATCAGATAGATGCAGACATATGAATTTATGAATAGATAGAACATATCCTGCTATGTGCAGAAAATTAGAATCTGAAGTATTACTTTTTTTTGTTTGGGTTAGTGTACATGAGAATATGAATTCAGGTTAGCGTGTGAGCTAGGTGGTTTTTTTTTCACTTTTTCTTCTCCATTGACGTCTGTGGGGGAATAGGTTATCTTTTGCATGACAGTCTAATTGCGCTAAAAGTAAGCTTTTTGCACACGCAGGTTAGCATGAGCGCGATAACTTTTTACTTTCAACTCGTAATACCAGCTAAAACTGACATTTTTGTTTTACTTTTAGCACAATTAGCACTATAGCCAGAGGCGTAACTAGAAACCACAGGGCCCAGGTGCAAGAATCTAAGAAAGGACCCCCCACCCCAAAAAAGAGAATTTGATACATATATTTTTTTTAACATTTAACACAGAAAAAAAAATCAGATTTTGTCTGCAAAATGAGATACCCTTTGCCCACAGTCTGTGAGACTGTTACTGTATATAGTGACACTGTTTAACCAACCAGTACTGTATATAGTGAGTCAGTGACACAGTCTGTAATCTGCCGGTGAGATGGCTGGCCTGACCCTACCCGCCCAAGTACTTTATAAAGTGACCACAGTAGTCTGTGACATAGTCCAGCCCCCCTGTACTGTATATAGTGATACTGTATAGTGACACTGTTTACCCCCTCCCCCCATGCTCTAGAAACAAGGTCTGTAATTTGCTGGTTCCACAAACATACACACACACACACATACATACACACACATACATACACACACACACACACACACACACACATACATGCATAAATACACACACAGTCACATACATACATACACACACACACACACACACATAAACACCAATGGGTAAAACAGAAAGACTAACCCCTGTAGTCAGAGACACTAGTAAAGCATCATGTCACACTCACCTGATATCAGTGTAGGCAGTGGCAGGCAATTGCGACCTCTGCACCGACACTATAGTTTCGCCCCTGGCTATAGCAGATGCACAAAATACAGTAATCTAGCGCGTAATAAGCAAATATTTAGGAAATGAAGACTGTGTTTAACGAAGGGCAGTTAGACATTGAAATAAGTTGCATTATACTCGGCTAGATTACAAGTGGAACGCTATTTAGCACTCATGCTTCCCCATTAACATTGCGAGATGGAGGCTTTTTGCGTACGTCTGGTTGCTCTTGTATTATAAGTTAAAAGCAAAAGGTTTGTGCTTTAGTGAAACCCGATGCACACTCACAAAATATCGCAATCTCGTTAACGTATTCTACCCATAGAAGTCAATAGAGAGCGAAAATTGAAAAAATAAAATAAAACCTAAAACTAACCTGATAGGAGTTATGAAAATGTCAAATTCCAATGTTCTTCAAATACAGAATGTATGAAATTTTTAAAATGATTATGCATACTGTAAAAAATATAAATATATTCTTTAGATTAGAAAAAAATGTGGAACAGAGATATATTTCTAGAATATCAATAACAATAATTATAAACAGGGAACAACCATATCGATCATATACAAAAAATCACTGGACTCAAATATGCAGGTTTGAACCTTAAAAGCACAAGTCCCATTATAATGGAGCAATTTGTCCCATGAATATATATGAAGAAAATGCCCCAAGTCTTATTAATAAGATGATTTGAAAATGTCCCAATTATAAGGAGGGACGCAGCAAAAGTCAGTGTGGTTCAGTGGGAGCGTTCAGCAAAAGACCGGAACAGTTCCTCTCTAGGCCCTTGAGCACAGCGTGAGGACTGGCACCGGTACACTCACCCAGAAGAACAGCCAGCATGGAAAAGATAGAGGCTCCTCTCTCTGCCGGACCATGCCATCTCGGCGTTCACAACTCAGAGCGGGTCACTTCCAGTATCATGTGGCTGTTACATCGTTCGTCACGTGATCTCCTGCCAACCAATCGGAATCCTTATCCAGCCGATGTCAACATTTAGAAGCAGCCAGGTACTCCCATGTCACTGCACGATGTTTCCAGCCACAGGCTTCCCATCACTTAGACAGCGGCAGTAAGGTGGCGAATGTAGGCGGCTCCTGAATAGCTCAACCCACTACATACTGACCAAAGATGCTTGATAGATACCGCAATAGGTATAATGCAATTGAACCAGGGTGATATCCAATATGGAAGCTGTTGATAAATGGCAGATACCCCAATCCACCAGGTACAATTGAATAAAATAAAGAAAGTTCAGCAGTCATCCAAGAGTGTATCAAAACAAATGTAATGCTTTATTCCAGGATAAAACAACAGGACAAGCTGTAAAATTTCAGAACAAAGTCTGACCGGTTTCGGTCTCCCTGACCATAATCATAGACTGATTCAAAACATGTGCAACATACATTTAAATGGCATGTAACTTATCCTAATTGGCTAAAAACAACACAATCAGAAATTTTAATCCCATATGTACTGACATCAATATAACTCACTTGTTAAATGGATATACATATACAATAGTTAAACCATATAGACAAAAAGTGATTTAGAGGACAATAATAGACCCTTTTTTTCCCCTCCCCCCTCATTTTTTCCTTCCAGCAAATATTATGTCATTACATAACATATAGATGGTACACAGATGTGATTTATTTATTTAAAAAGGAACATAGAGATATATATATGTGTGCATATATATACATACACATGCATATTTCATCTCATATGGAACACAAAACCTGATAAAATGGGTATTAAAGACATATTCAAGCAAATTCAAATATTTATAATCAAGCTTATATTTAATTAGAGCAAGAATATACAGGGAGTGCAGAATTATTAGGCAAGTTGTATTTTTGAGGATTAATTTTATTATTGAACAACAACCATGTTCTCAATGAACCCAAAAAACTCATTAATATCAAAGATGAATATTTTTGGAAGTAGTTTTTAGTTTGTTTTTAGTTTTAGCTATTTTAGGGGGATATCTGTGTGTGCAGGTGACTATTACTGTGCATAATTATTAGGCAACTTAACAAAAAACAAATATATACCCATTTCAATTATTTATTTTTACCAGTGAAACCAATATAACATCTCAACATTTACAAATATACATTTCTGACATTCAAAAACAAAACAAAAACAAATCAGTGACCAATATAGCCACCTTTCTTTGCAAGGACACTCAAAAGCCTGCAATCCATGGATTCTGTCAGTGTTTTGATCTGTTCACCATCAACATTGCATGCAGCAGCAACCACAGCCTCCCAGACACTGTTCAGAGAGGTGTACTGTTTTCCCTCCTTGTAAATCTCACATTTGATGATGGACCACAAGTTCTCAATGGGGTTCAGATCAGGTGAACAAGGAGGCCATGTCATTAGATTTTCTTCTTTTATATCCTTTCTTGCCAGCCACGCTGTGGAGTACTTGGACGCGTGTGATGGAGCATTGTCCTGCATGAAAATCATGTTTTTCTTGAAGGATGCAGACTTCTTCCTGTACCACTGCTTGAAGAAGGTGTCTTCCAGAAACTGGCAGTAGGACTGGGAGTTGAGCTTGACTCCATCCTCAACCCGAAAAGGCCCCACAAGCTCATCTTTGATGATACCAGCCCAAACCAGTACTCCACCTCCACCTTGCTGGCGTCTGAGTCGGACTGGAGCTCTCTTTCCTTTACCAATCCAGCCACGGGCCCATCCATCTGGCCCATCAAGACTCACTCTCATTTCATCAGTCCAGAAAACCTTAGAAAAATCAGTCTTGAGATATTTCTTGGCCCAGTCTTGACGTTTCAGCTTGTGTGTCTTGTTCAGTGGTGGTCGTCTTTCAGTCTTTCTTACCTTGGCCATGTCTCTGAGTATTGCACACCTTGTGCTTTTGGGCACTCCAGTGATGTTGCAGCTCTGAAATATGGCCAAACTGGTGGCAAGTGGCATCTTGGCAGCTGCACGCTTGACTTTTCTCAGTTCATGGGCAGTTATTTTGCGCCTTGGTTTTTCCACACGCTTCTTGCGACCCTGTTGACTATTTTGAATGAAACGCTTGATTGTTCGATGATCACGCTTCAGAAGCTTTGCAATTTTAAGAGTGCTGCATCCCTCTGCAAGATATCTCACTATTTTTGACTTTTCTGAGCCTGTCAAGTCCTTCTTTTGACCCATTTTGCCAAAGGAAAGGAAGTTGCCTAATAATTATGCACACCTGATATAGGGTGTTGATGTCATTAGACCACACCCCTTCTCATTACAGAGATGCACATCACCTAATATGCTTAATTGATAGTAGGCTTTCGAGCCTATACAGCTTGGAGTAAGACAACATGCATAAAGAGGATGATGTGGTCAAAATACTCATTTGCCTAATAATTCTGCACTCCCTGTATATTAATGCTGAAAGTGGTAAATTAATCTATGTCTAATCCCCTTCTGATAGAGATAGATCATGTGTGAGATATAGAAAAAAGATATATATAGTAATCAATAGATATTAAATCAAATTAATGGCAATATCTTACCATTCATTGGATATATATTTTTAATTTTACATTATCCTCTCGAAACGTACATTAAGATAAAGCAATATTAAAAATATGTTTATCTATCTCCAAGAAACTAGGTAATACAGCACTCCAAAGTTGCTGCTTAATCATCTTTGCCAATAATTAATAATATCGAACTCAGAGTTAAATCCTAGGGGTAACAAACTCTTCATCTTAAATATCCAATAGGTCTCCTGTTTGCACAAAATTGGAAATTTATCTCCACCTCTTGGAGGTTTCCTTATTTGTTCAATAGCTTGCCATCTCAATGTTTTGGTATTTTGACCATGTATTTCAATGAAATGTTTAGATAGTGCTGAACAGGTGACCTTATTGGATATGTAAGATAAATGTTCTTTAATGCGTTTACCAACTTCCCTAGTGGTTCTTCCTAGGTACTGTTTCCGGCAAAGATTACATTCCACCAGATAGATGATGTATGTACTTCTACAATTTATACATCCTTTAGTAGAAAAAGTTTGGCCAGTAACAGTAGATTGGATTATTTCACTGCTCCGAATATGATCGCAGGAACCGCAGTTCGTTTGGCCCCATTTGAATGTCCCATTGTGATGTAACCAAGAACTGATCACTTGTTTGTCACTTCTCAGCATACTGGGTGCTAATATGTTTCCCAAGGTGACATTTCTACGGGGGACAAACATACAGCCATTATCTATGATATGTCTGAGTGACTTATCTCCCATAAGGATAGGAAGATTTGTCTTGACTATGGTACAAACTGCATCGTATTGGTTGGAAAAGGAAGTAATAAACTTAGGTTTATTATCATCCATTTGATTTGCTTTGTTTTGTTTCCCCTTTTTTGTAAGTAAAACATCACATTTTAATTCTTTAATCTCAAAGAAGGCTTTATTAATTGTTTGTTTGGGATATCCCCTAGCAATCATTCTGTCTCTGAGTTGTTTACTTTCAGATAGAAAATCACTTTCAAGGGAACAATTTCGCTTCGCTGTTAAGAACCTACTCTTGGCAATGCCTTTAAATACAAGTCTGGGGTGACTAGAGTGGGCATGTAAAAGACTGTTTGCTGAGATGGGCTTCCTATATAGAGTGGAAACAATTTTTCCACTCCCAATATCGCCTATCAAGGTAATATCTAAGAAATTAATCCTATCCCTGTTCCATTCAGCAGTAAATGCTAGACCAACATCATTGATACTAATATCAGATACAAATTTACTTGCTTCTGATTCATCTGATGACCAGATGATAATCAGGTCATCAATGAACCACTGATATAATACAATGTGATCAATATTACCTCCATAGACGCGGGACCGCTCCCACCACCCCATAAATAGGTTGGCGTAGGAGGGGGCAAACTTCGCCCCCATAGCATTCCCACGTCTCTGGAGGTAATATGTGTCTTGAAACACAAAGAAGTTATGTTCCAATAGGAATCTGACCACTTTGATGAACAATAATCGTTTTTCATCAGTAAGATCTGAATATAGCCTTAGATAGTAGTCAATTGCAGTAAGACCATGTTGATGGGGGATTGAGGAATATAATGAGGTGACGTCTATAGTCAACCAGCAAGTCCTTTTTGCCATGTAATATGTTCCAATAGTTGCAGGACATGGGTAGTGTCTCCCACATAGCTTGGTATTAATTTCACTATTGGCTGTAAAAATTGATCAACCCATTTTGATAGTGGTTCCAACAAGGACCCAATTCCCGCAACTATTGGTCTCCCCTTAACATTTTCAGTACTCTTATGGACTTTCGGGAGATGATGGAAGATTGGGGTCACAGGTTGATCAACCAAAAGATGATCTGCTGTGGCCCCATCCATCAAACCCTCTTCTACAATTTCATCAAGAAGGTGGGATAATTCCTTTTTAAAACTGGCAGTGGGAACTCCTGACAGGACAAGGTAAGTTTCACTATCATTCAATTGTCTGGTGGCTTCAGCAAGGTAATCAACCCTGTCCAAAACCACCACACCCCCCCCCCCCCCCTTGTCAGATTGTCTAATGATATTCTTTAGATTATTTAGAATATTTCACAGTTTGTATAATAATTTAAAGTTATTTCTATAAATTTTTAAAAATATTTTATACTTAAAATTTACATAGTGTGCATTGAAGATAGCAATTTCTTATATGCACTTACACGACCGCGTTAGCCCTAAGTTTTGAACCCTGATGCGCTTTATGCATATTTTACATTTCTATGTTCTTCACATTGAAAATAATGTACAGTTTTTTCTGAGTGCTATTTAGCACCCAGGGCTGGCATGTTGCTGGGTCATAGGATGTGTACCTGGTTTGCCTGGCTTAGAGAGCCTGCATTGTGTGGGGGACTCAGGTGTTGGAAAGGATCTTGATGTGGTGCCTGAGCTTATCCCATTTGGCCAGATGCGGTGACTAACCTTTCCATTTTAAATCTTAGCTGTGAACTAGCTGGTGAGTGCTGGGTTTCCTTTATGTGTTGTATTTGTTTTGTAATCCCCCATGATTCTTGCACCCACTCTTGTCTAGGGTTACCTGCCTATGACTCTGGTGATGGCACATCTTTTTGTGAGTGCTATTTAGCACCCAGGGCTGGCATGTTGCTGGGTCATGGGATGTGTACCTGGTCCGGTTTTGGAGTGCAGTCCCCCTTCCGTGTTTTGTATGTTGCTGGGTGATTACATATACCTGTGCACCCCTCCCTTGTTCCCAGTTTGTCTGTCTTAGAGAGCCTGCACTGTGTGGCTGTGTTAGGGACTCAGGTGTTGGAAAGGACCTTGATGTGGTGACTGAGCTTATTCCATTTGGCCAGATGCGGTGACTAACCTTTCCATTTTAAATCTTAGCTGGTGAGTGCTGGGTTTCCTTTATGTGTTGTATTTGTTTTGTAATCCCCATGGTTCTTGCACCAACTCCTGTCTGGGGTTAACTGTCTGGGGTTAACTGCCTATGACTCTGGTGACGGCACAGCTTTTTGTGAGTGCTATTTAGCACCCAGGGCTGGCATGTTGCTGGGTCATGGGATGTGTACCTGGTCCGGTTTTGGAGTGAAGCCCCCCTTCCATGTTTTGTATGTTGCTGGATGATTACATATACCTGTGCACCTGTCCCTTATTCCCAGTTTGTCTGGCTTAGAGAGCCTGCATTGTGTGGCTGTGTTAGGGACTCAGGTGTTGGAAAGGACCTTGACATGGTGCCTGAGCTTATCCCATTTGGCTAGATGTGGTGACTAACCTCTCCATTTTAAATCTTAACTGTGAGCTAGCTGGTGACTGCTAGGTTTCCTTTATGTGTTGTATTTGTTTTGTAATCCCCATGGTTCTTGCAACCACTCCTGTCTGGGGTTAGCTTCCTATGACTATGGTGACGGCACATCTTTTTGTGAGTGCTATTTAGCACCCAGGGCTGGCATGTTGCTGGGTCATGGGATGTGTACCTGGTCTGGTTTTGGAGTGCAGTCCCCCTTCCTTGTTTTGTATGTTGCTGGGTTATTACATATACCTGTGAACCCCTCCCTTGTTCCCAGTTTGTCTGGCTTAAAGAGCCTGCATTGTGTGGCTGTGTTAGGGACTCTGGTATTGGAATGGACCTTGATGTGCTGCCTGAGCTTATCCCATTTGACCAGATGTGGTGACTAACCTATCCATTTTAAATCTTAGCTGTGAGCTAGCTGGTGAGTGCTGGGTTTCCTTTATGTGTTGTATTACCCCCCATGGTTCTTGCACCCACTCCTGTCTGGGGTAAACTGCCTATGACTCTGGTGACGGCACAGCTTTTTGCGAGTGCTATTTAGCACCCAGGGCTGGCATGTTGCTGGGTCATAGGATGTGTACCTGGTTTGTCTGGCTTAGACAGCCTGCATTGTGTGGCTGTGTTAGGGACTCAGGTGTTGGAAAGGATCTTGACGTGGTGCCTGAGCTTATCCCATTTGGCCAGATGCGGTGACTAACCTTTCCATTTGAAATCTTAGCTGTGAGCTAGCTGGTGAGTGCTGGGTTTCCTTTATGTGTTGTATTTGTTTTGTAATCCCCCATGGTTCTTGCACCCACTCCTATCTAGGGTTAACTGCCTATGACACTGGTGACAGCACAGCTTTTTGTGAGTGCTATTTAGCACCCAGGGCTGGCATGTTGCTGGGTCATGGGATGTGTACCTGGTCCAGTTTTGGAGTTCAGTCCCCCTTCCGTGTTTTGTATGTTGCTGGGTGATTACATATACCTGTGCATCCCTCCCTTGCTCCCAGTTTGTCTGGCTTAGAGATCCTGCACTGTGTGACTGTGTTAGGGACTCAGGTGTTGGAAAGGACCTTGATGTGGTGCCTGAGCTTATCGCATTTGGCCAGATGCGGTGACTAACCTTTCCATTTTAAATCTTAGCTGGCGAGTGCTGGGTTTCCTTTATGTGTTGTATTTGTTTTGTAATATCCATGGTTCTTGCACCCACTCCTGTCTACGGTTGACTGCCTGTGACACTAATGATGGCACAGCTTTTTGTGACTGCTATTTAGCACCCAGGGCTGGCATGTTGCTGATTCATGGGATGTGTATCTGGTCCAGTTTTGGAGTGCAGTCCCCCTTCCTTGTTTTGTATTTTGCTGGGTGATTACATATACCTGTGCACACCTCCCTTGTTCCCAGTTTGTCTGGCTTAGAGAGCCTGCATTGTGTGGCTGTGTTAGGGACTCAGGTGTTGGAAAGGACCTTGATGTGGTGCCAGAGCTTATCCCATTTGGCTAGATGTGGTGACTAACCTTTCCATTTTAAATCATAACTGTGAGCTAGCTGGTGAGTGCTAGGTTTCCTTTATGTGTTGTATTTGTTTTGTAATTCCCATGGTTCTTCCAACCACTCCTGTCTGTGGTTAGCTTCCTATGACTCTGGTGACGGCACATCTTTTTGTGTTTGCTATTTAGCACCCAGGGCTGGCATGTTGCTAGGTCATGGGATGTGTACCCGGTCCGGTTTTGGAGGGCAGTCCCCCTTCCTTGTTTTGTATGTTGCTGGGTTATTACATATACCTGTGAACCCCTCCCTTGTTCCCAGTTGGTCTGGCTTAGAGAGCCTGCAATGTGTGGCTGTGTTAGGGACGCAGGTATTGGAAAGGACCTTGATTTTCTGCCTGAGCTTATCCTATTTGGTCAGATGCGGTGACTAACCTATCCATTTTAAATCTTAGCTGTGAGCTAGCTGGTGAGTGCTGGGTTTCCTTTATGTGTTGTATTTGTTTTGTAACCCCCCATGAATCTTGCACCCACTCCTGTCTGGGGTTAACTGCCTATGACTCTGGTGACGGCACAGCTTTTTGCGAGTGCTATTTAGCACCCAGGGCTGGCATGTTGCTGGGTCATAGGATGTGTACCTGGTTTGTCTGGCTTAGACAGCCTGCATTGTGTGGCTGTATTAGGGACTCAGGTGTTGGAAAGGATCTTGAAGTGGCGCCTGAGCTTATCCCATTTGGCCAGATGCGGTGACTAACCTTTCCATTTTAAATCTTAGCTGTGAGCTAGCTGGTGAGTGCTGGGTTTCCTTTATGTGTTGTATTTGTTTTGTAACCCCCCATGAATCTTGCACCCACTCCTGTCTGGGGTTAACTGCCTATGACTCTGGTGACGGCACAGCTTTTTGTGAGTGCTATTTAGCACCCAGGGCTGGCATGTTGCTAGGTCATGGGATGTGTACCTGGTCCGGTTTTGGAGTGCAGTCCCCCTTCCGTGTTTTGTATGTTGCTGGGTGATTACATATACTTGTGCACCCCTCCCTTGTTCCCAGTTTGTCTGGCTTAGAGATCCTGCACTGTGTGGCTATGTTAGGGACTCAGGTGTTGGAAAGGACCTTGATGTGGTGCCTGAGCTTATCCCATTTGGCCAGATGCGGTGACTAACCTCTCCATTTTAAATCTTAGCTGGCGAGTGCTGGGTTTCCTTTATGTGTTGTATTTGTTTTGTAATCCCCATGGTTCTTGCACCAACTCCTGTCTGGGGTTAACTGCCTATGACTCTGGTGACGGCACAGCTTTTTGTGAGTGCTATTTAGCACCCAGGGCTGGCATGTTGCTGGGTCATGGGATGTGTACCTGGTCCGGTTTTGGAGTGAAGCCCCCCTTCCATGTTTTGTATGTTGCTGGATGATTACATATACCTGTGCACCTGTCCCTTATTCCCAGTTTGTCTGGCTTAGAGAGCCTGCATTGTGTGGCTGTGTTAGGGACTCAGGTGTTGGAAAGGACCTTGACATGGTGCCTGAGCTTATCCCATTTGGCTAGATGTGGTGACTAACCTCTCCATTTTAAATCTTAACTGTGAGCTAGCTGGTGACTGCTAGGTTTCCTTTATGTGTTGTATTTGTTTTGTAATCCCCATGGTTCTTGCAACCACTCCTGTCTGGGGTTAGCTTCCTATGACTATGGTGACGGCACATCTTTTTGTGAGTGCTATTTAGCACCCAGGGCTGGCATGTTGCTGGGTCATGGGATGTGTACCTGGTCTGGTTTTGGAGTGCAGTCCCCCTTCCTTGTTTTGTATGTTGCTGGGTTATTACATATACCTGTGAACCCCTCCCTTGTTCCCAGTTTGTCTGGCTTAAAGAGCCTGCATTGTGTGGCTGTGTTAGGGACTCTGGTATTGGAATGGACCTTGATGTGCTGCCTGAGCTTATCCCATTTGACCAGATGTGGTGACTAACCTATCCATTTTAAATCTTAGCTGTGAGCTAGCTGGTGAGTGCTGGGTTTCCTTTATGTGTTGTATTACCCCCCATGGTTCTTGCACCCACTCCTGTCTGGGGTAAACTGCCTATGACTCTGGTGACGGCACAGCTTTTTGCGAGTGCTATTTAGCACCCAGGGCTGGCATGTTGCTGGGTCATAGGATGTGTACCTGGTTTGTCTGGCTTAGACAGCCTGCATTGTGTGGCTGTGTTAGGGACTCAGGTGTTGGAAAGGATCTTGACGTGGTGCCTGAGCTTATCCCATTTGGCCAGATGCGGTGACTAACCTTTCCATTTGAAATCTTAGCTGTGAGCTAGCTGGTGAGTGCTGGGTTTCCTTTATGTGTTGTATTTGTTTTGTAATCCCCCATGGTTCTTGCACCCACTCCTATCTAGGGTTAACTGCCTATGACACTGGTGACAGCACAGCTTTTTGTGAGTGCTATTTAGCACCCAGGGCTGGCATGTTGCTGGGTCATGGGATGTGTACCTGGTCCAGTTTTGGAGTTCAGTCCCCCTTCCGTGTTTTGTATGTTGCTGGGTGATTACATATACCTGTGCATCCCTCCCTTGCTCCCAGTTTGTCTGGCTTAGAGATCCTGCACTGTGTGACTGTGTTAGGGACTCAGGTGTTGGAAAGGACCTTGATGTGGTGCCTGAGCTTATCGCATTTGGCCAGATGCGGTGACTAACCTTTCCATTTTAAATCTTAGCTGGCGAGTGCTGGGTTTCCTTTATGTGTTGTATTTGTTTTGTAATATCCATGGTTCTTGCACCCACTCCTGTCTACGGTTGACTGCCTGTGACACTAATGATGGCACAGCTTTTTGTGACTGCTATTTAGCACCCAGGGCTGGCATGTTGCTGATTCATGGGATGTGTATCTGGTCCAGTTTTGGAGTGCAGTCCCCCTTCCTTGTTTTGTATTTTGCTGGGTGATTACATATACCTGTGCACACCTCCCTTGTTCCCAGTTTGTCTGGCTTAGAGAGCCTGCATTGTGTGGCTGTGTTAGGGACTCAGGTGTTGGAAAGGACCTTGATGTGGTGCCAGAGCTTATCCCATTTGGCTAGATGTGGTGACTAACCTTTCCATTTTAAATCATAACTGTGAGCTAGCTGGTGAGTGCTAGGTTTCCTTTATGTGTTGTATTTGTTTTGTAATTCCCATGGTTCTTCCAACCACTCCTGTCTGTGGTTAGCTTCCTATGACTCTGGTGACGGCACATCTTTTTGTGTTTGCTATTTAGCACCCAGGGCTGGCATGTTGCTAGGTCATGGGATGTGTACCCGGTCCGGTTTTGGAGGGCAGTCCCCCTTCCTTGTTTTGTATGTTGCTGGGTTATTACATATACCTGTGAACCCCTCCCTTGTTCCCAGTTGGTCTGGCTTAGAGAGCCTGCAATGTGTGGCTGTGTTAGGGACGCAGGTATTGGAAAGGACCTTGATTTTCTGCCTGAGCTTATCCTATTTGGTCAGATGCGGTGACTAACCTATCCATTTTAAATCTTAGCTGTGAGCTAGCTGGTGAGTGCTGGGTTTCCTTTATGTGTTGTATTTGTTTTGTAACCCCCCATGAATCTTGCACCCACTCCTGTCTGGGGTTAACTGCCTATGACTCTGGTGACGGCACAGCTTTTTGCGAGTGCTATTTAGCACCCAGGGCTGGCATGTTGCTGGGTCATAGGATGTGTACCTGGTTTGTCTGGCTTAGACAGCCTGCATTGTGTGGCTGTATTAGGGACTCAGGTGTTGGAAAGGATCTTGAAGTGGCGCCTGAGCTTATCCCATTTGGCCAGATGCGGTGACTAACCTTTCCATTTTAAATCTTAGCTGTGAGCTAGCTGGTGAGTGCTGGGTTTCCTTTATGTGTTGTATTTGTTTTGTAACCCCCCATGAATCTTGCACCCACTCCTGTCTGGGGTTAACTGCCTATGACTCTGGTGACGGCACAGCTTTTTGTGAGTGCTATTTAGCACCCAGGGCTGGCATGTTGCTAGGTCATGGGATGTGTACCTGGTCCGGTTTTGGAGTGCAGTCCCCCTTCCGTGTTTTGTATGTTGCTGGGTGATTACATATACTTGTGCACCCCTCCCTTGTTCCCAGTTTGTCTGGCTTAGAGATCCTGCACTGTGTGGCTATGTTAGGGACTCAGGTGTTGGAAAGGACCTTGATGTGGTGCCTGAGCTTATCCCATTTGGCCAGATGCGGTGACTAACCTCTCCATTTTAAATCTTAGCTGGCGAGTGCTGGGTTTCCTTTATGTGTTGTATTTGTTTTGTAATCCCCATGGTTCTTGCACCAACTCCTGTCTGGGGTTAACTGCCTATGACTCTGGTGACGGCACAGCTTTTTGTGAGTGCTATTTAGCACCCAGGGCTGGCATGTTGCTGGGTCATGGGATGTGTACCTGGTCCGGTTTTTGAGTGCAGTCCCACTTCCATGTTTTGTATGTTGCTGGGTGATAACATATACCTTTGCACCCCTCCCTTGTTCCAAGTTTGTCTGGCTTAGAGAACCTGCATTGTGTGGCTGTGTTAGGGACTCAGGTGTTGGAAAGGACCTTGACGTGGTGCCTGAGCTTATCCCATTTGGCTAGATGTGGTGACTAACCTTTCCATTTTAAATCTTAGCTGTGAGCCAGCTGGTGAGTGCTGGGTTTCCTTTATGTGTTTTATTTGTTTTGTAATCCTCCATTCATGGTTCTTGCACCCACTCCTGTCTATGGTTGACTGCCTGTGACACTGGTGATGGCACAGCTTTTTGTGACTGCTATTTAGCACCCAGGGCTGGCATGTTGCTGGGTCATGGGATGTGTACCTGGTCCGGTTTTGGAGTGCAGTCCCCCTTCCTTGTTTTGTATGTTGCTGGGTTATTACATATACCTGTGAACCCCTCCCTTGTTCCCAGTTTGTCTGGCTTAGAGAGCCTGCAATGTGTGGCTGTGTTAGGGACTCAGGTATTGGAAAGGACCTTGATGTGCTGCCTGAGCTTATCCTATTTGGCCAGATGCGGTAACTAACCTATCCATTTTAAATCTTAGCTGTGAGCTAGCTGGTGAGTGCTGGGTTTCCTTTATGTGTTGTATTTGTTTTGTAACCCCCCATGAATCTTGCACCCACTCCTGTCTGGGGTTAACTGCCTATGACTCTGGTGACGGCACAGCTTTTTGCGAGTGCTATTTAGCACCCAGGGCTGGCATGTTGCTGGGCCATGGTATGTGTACCTGGTCTGGTTTTCGCAAGCAGTCCCCTTTCCGTGTTTTGTATATTGCTGGGTGATTACATATACCTGTGCACCCCTCCCTTGTTCCCAGTTTGTCTGGCCTAGAGAGCCTGCAATGTGTGGCTGTGTTAGGGACTCAGGTATTGGAAAGGACTTTGATGTGGTGCCTGAGCTTAAACATTTGGCCAGATGCAGTGACTAACCTTTCCATTTTAAATCTTAGCTGTGAGCTAGCTGGTGAGTGCTGGGTTTCCTTTATGTGTTATATTTGTTTTGTAATCCCCCATGGTTCTTGCACCCACTCCTGTCTGGGGTTAACTGCCTATGACTCTGGTGATGGCACAACTTTTTGTGAGTGCTATTTAGCAGACTTTACTGGCATGTTGCTGGGTCATGGGATGTGTACCTGGTCCTGTTTTGGAGTGTAGTCCCCCTTTCCGTGTTTTGCATGTTGCTGGGTGATTACAGATACCTGTGCACCCCTGCCTTGTTCCCAGTTTGTCTGGCTTATAGAGCCTGCATTGTGTGGCTGTGTTAGGGACTCAGGTGTTGGAAAGGACCTTGACATGATGCCTTAGCTTATCCCATTTGGCCAGATGCGGCGACTAACCTTTCCATTTTAAATCTTTGCTGTGAGCTAGCTGTTGAGTGTTGGGTTTCCTTTATGTGTTGTATTTGTTTTGTAATCCCCCATGGTTCTTGCACCCACTCCTATCTGTGGTTAACTGCCTATAACTCTGGTGATGGCACAGATTTTTGTGACTGCTATTTAGCACCCAGGGCTTGCATGTTGCTAGGTCATGGGATGTGTACCTGGTCCAGTTTTGGAGTGCAGTCGCCCTTCCGTGTTTTGTATGTTGCTGGGTGATTACATATACCTGTGCACCCCTTCCATGTTCCCAGTTTGTCTGGCTTAGAGAGCCTGCATTTTGTGGCTGTGTTAGGGACTCAGGTGTTGGAAAGGACCTTGAAGTGGTGCCTGAACTTATCCCATTTGGCCAGATGCGGTGATTAACCTTTCCATTTTAAATCTTAGCTGTAAGCTAGCTGGTGAATGCGGGGTTTCCTTTATGTGTTGTATTTGTTTTGTAATCCCCCATGGTTCTTGCACCCACTCATGTCTTGGGTTAACTGCCTATATCTCTGGTGATGGCACAGCTTTCTGTGAATGCTTTTTAGCACCCAGGGCTGGCATGTTGCTGGGTCATGGGATGTTTACCTGGTCCGGTTTTGGAGTGCAGTCCACCTTCCGTGTTTTGTATGTTGCTGTTTGATTAGTTATACCTGTGCACCCCTCCCTTGTTCCCAGTTTGTCTGGCTTAGATAGCCTGCATTGTGTGGCTGTGTTAGGGACTCAGCTGTTGGAAAGGACCTTGACGTGGCGCCTGAGCTTATCCCATTTGGCCAGATGCCGTGACTAACCTTTCCATTTTAAATCTTAGCTGTGAGCTAGCTGGTGAGGGCTGGGTTTCCTTTATGTGTTGTATTTGTTTTGTAATCCCACATGGTTCTTGCACACACTCCTGTATGGGGTTAACTGCCTATGACTCTGGTGACGGCACAGCTTTTTGTGAGTGCTATTTAGCACCCAGGGCTAACTTGTTGCTGGGACATAAGATGTGTACCAAGTCTGGTTTTGGAGTGCAGTCCCCCTTCCATGTTTTGTATGTTGCTGGGTGATTATATACACCTGTGCACCCCTCCCTTGTTCCCAGTTTGTCTGGCTTAGATATCCTGCAATTGTGTGGCTGTGTTAGGGACTCAGGTGTTGGAAAGGACCTTGACGTGGTGCCTGAGCTTATCCTATTTGGCCAGATGCGGTGACTAACCTTTCATTTTTAAATCTTAGCTGTGAGCTAGCTGGTGAGTGCTGGGTTTCCTTTATTTGTTGTATTTGTTTTGTAATCCCCCATGGTTCTTGCACCCAATCCTGTCTGGGGTTAACTGCCTATGACTTTGGTGATGGCACAGCTTTTTGTGAGTGCTATTTAGCAGACAGTTATGGCATGTTGCAGGGTCATGGGATGTGTACCTGGTCTGGTTTTGGAGTGCAGTCCCCCTTCAGTGTTTTGTATGTTGCTGGGTGATTACATATACCTTTGCACCCCTCCCTTGTTCCCAGTTTGTCTGGCTTAGAGAGCCTGCATTGTTTGGCTGTGTTAGGGACTCAGGTGTTGGAAAGGACCTTGATGTGGCGCCTGAGCTTATCCCATTTGGCCAGATGCCGTGACTAACCTTTCCATTTTAAATCTTAGCTGTGAGCTAGCTGGTGAGGGCTGGGTTTCCTTTATGTGTTGTATTTGTTTTGTAATCCCCCATGGTTAACTGCCTATGACTCTGGTGACGGCACATCTTTTTGTGAGTGCTATTTAGCACCCAGGGCTGGCATGTTGCTGGGTCATGGGATGTGTACCTGGTCCGGTTTTGGAGTGCAGTCCCACTTCCATGTTTTGTATGTTGCTGGGTGATTACATATACCTGTGCACCCCTCCCTTGTTCCTAGTTTGTCTGGCTTAGAGAACCTGCATTGTGTGGCTGTGTTAGGGACTCAGGTGTTGGAAAGGACCTTGACGTGGTGCCTGAGCTTATCCCATTTGGCTAAATGTGGTGACTAACCTTTCCATTTTAAATCTTAGCTGTGAGCTAGCTGGTGAGTGCTGGGTTTCCTTTATGTGTTTTATTTGTTTTGTAATCCTCCATTCATGGTTCTTGCACCCACTCCTGTCTACGGTTGACTGCCTGTGACACTGGTGATGGCACAGCTTTTTGTGACTGCTATTTAGCACCCAGGGCTGGCATGTTGCTGAGTCATGGGATGTGTATCTGGTACGGTTTTGGAGTGCAGTCCCCCTTCCGTGTTTTGTATGTTGCTGGGTGATTACATATACCTGTGCACACCTCCCTTGTTCCCAGTTTGTCTGGCTTAGAGAGCCTGCATTGTGTGGCTGTGTTAGGGACTCAGGTGTTGGAAAGGACCTTGATGTGGTGCCAGAGCTTATCCCATTTGGCTAGATGTGGTGACTAACCTTTCCATTTTAAATCTTAACTGTGAGCTAGCTGGTGAGTACTAGGTTTCCTTTATGTGTTGTATTTGTTTTGTAATCCCCATGGTTCTTCCAACCACTCCTGTCTGTGGCTAGCTTCCTATGACTCTGGTGACGGCACATCTTTTTGTGAGTGCTATTTAGCACCCAGGGCTGGCATGTTGCTGGGTCATGGGATGTGTACCTGGTCCGGTTTTGGAGTGCAGTCCCCCTTCCTTGTTTTGTATGTTGCTGGGTTATTACATATACCTGTGAACCCCTCCCTTGTTCCCAGTTGGTCTGGCTTAGAGAGCCTGCAATGTGTGGCTGTGTTAGGGACTCAGGTATTGGAAAGGACCTTGATGTGCTGCCTGAGCTTATCCTATTTGGCCAGATGCGGTGACTAACCTATCCATTTTAAATCTTAGCTGTGAGCTAGCTGGTGAGTGCTGGGTTTCCTTTATGTGTTGTATTTGTTTTGTAATCCCCCATGGTTCTTGCACCCAATCCTGTCTAGGGTTAACTGCCTATGACTCTGGTGACGGCACAGCTCTTTATGAGTGCTATTTAGCACCCAGGGCTGGCATGTTGCTGGGTCATGGGATGTGTACCTGGTCTGGTTTTGGAGTGCAGTCCCCCTTCCGTGTTTTGTATGTTGCTGGGTGATTACATATACCTGTGCACCCCTCCCTTGTTCACGGTTTGTCTGGCTTAGAGATCCTGCACTGTGTGGCTGTGTTAGGGACTCTGGTGTTGGAAAGGACCTTGATGTGGTGCCTGAGCTTATCCCATTTGGCCAGATGCGGTGACTAACCTTTCCATTGTAAATCTTAGCTGGCGAGTGCTGGGTTTCCTTTATGTGTTGTATTTGTTTTGAAATCCCCATGGTTCTTGCACCAACTCCTGTCTGGGGTTAACTGCCTATGACTCTGGTGACAGCACATCTTTTTGTGAGTGCTATTTAGCACCCAGGGCTGGCATGTTGCTGGGTCATGGGATGTGTACCTGGTCCGGTTTTGGAGTGCAGTCCCCCTTCCTTGTTTTGTATGTTGCTGGGTTATTACATATACCTGTGAACCCCTCCCTTGTTCCCAGTTTGTCTGGCTTAGAGAGCCTGCAATGTGTGGCTGTGTTAGGGACTCAGGTATTGGAAAGGACCTTGATGTGCTGCCTGAGCTTATCCTATTTGGCCAGATGTGGTGACTAACCTATCCATTTTAAATCTTAGCTGTGAGCTAGCTGGTGAGTGCTGGGTTTCCTTTATGTGTTGTATTTGTTTTGTAACCCCCCATGAATCTTGCACCCACTCCTGTCTGGGGTTAACTGCCTATGACTCTGGTGACGGCACAGCTTTTTGCGAGTGCTATTTAGCACCCAGGGCTGGCATGTTGCTGGGCCATGGGATGTGTACCTGGTCTGGTTTTGGCATGCAGTCCCCTTTCCGTGTTTTGTATGTTGCTGGGTGATTACATATACCTTTGCACCCCTCCCTTGTTCCCAGTTTGTCTGGCTTAGAGAACCTGCAATGTGTGGCTGTGTTAGGGACTCAGGTATTGGAAAGGACCTTGATGTGGTGCCTGAGCTTAAACATTTGGCTAGATGCAGTGACTAACCTTTCCATTTTAAATCTTAGCTGGTGAATGCTGGGTTTCCTTTATGTGTTGTATTTGTTTTGTAATCCCCCATGGTTCTTGCACCCACTCATGTCTTGGGTTAACTGCCTATCTATCAAATGTATATTGCATCTATTGATCTATGTAATTCGTATCTATCATATGTATATTGCATCTATTGATCTATGTAATCTATCTATCTCTATCTATCTATATCTATCAAATCTATCTATCTCGTGGTTATGCAAATGGACTGTTTGCGGTTTATTGCGGTGCATTACACGGGGAATTTGGTCTGTCACTGTCAAGCGGGCGTAACCCTTACACTACCTTATCAATATAACATCATACCTGATGTTTTAAAGCACGTTATTCCAAACAATTTAGGAATGTTAGGTGATTTAGGCCCTTTATGGCTTAAAACCAGACTCTGTATCAACTATGTAATTTTCCGTGGGAGTTCTGCCATGGATCCCCCTCCGGCATGCCAGAGTCCAGGTGTTAGTCCCCTTGAAACAACTTTTCCATCACTATTGTGGCCAGAAAGAGTCCCTGTGGGTTTTAAAGTTCGCATGCCTATTGAAGTCAATGGCGGTTCGCCAGGTTCGCGAACAGTAGCGGAAGTTCAAATCCGCCGTTCGCGAACCGAAATTTTTAGGTTTGCGACATCACTAGCTAGCACCCACACTATTGCTTACACAACCCGTGAGCTTGTAATCTGGGCAGAATGTAGTTTGGCGTTGTCCTGCTGGAAAATGCAGGGATGTCCCTGGAAAAGACAACATCTGGATAGCAGTATATGTTGCTCCAAAATGTATACATATCTTTCTGCATTTATGGTGTCCTCACAGATGTGCAAGTTAGTCATACCATGGGCACAGATACACCCCATACCATGACAGATGTTGGCTTTTAAAGTTGATTAAATACGAAGCCTCAGAACATACAATAGTATCTAGGATGTAATATTTACATGAAAAATTCAAATTCAAATTGCTGTTTAAGCATCATGAGAAATGTCTTAGTACTGGAAGTGTAAAGAGACTTAATAATGTTAAGAAAGGGAGAAGTTTTCAAGAAAAATAATAATAAAATATAACAGGTTCAAAGTTAAAGTTACTATTTCATATTTTTTTGCAGTAGATATATTAAATATTCCAATTATTAAAACAATGACCAAAATTGCAAAATGGGAGCAGAAAATATATGAAAGGTGCTATTGGCTTGTATCAAACATAAGCTATATTTATTATCTTACTTTACTCTGTGAAGTTTATTTAAAGTCTTGTTGTAAAACAGTCTAATTTAACTTCCAGTGTGTGTGGACTGGACACATATGCAAAGTTACTGCAAAGATCATTCCCCTGGGTACTCACCAGCATTCACAGACAGCTCCACAGCTTTCTGTGCCTCAGGCCGATAACCCCAGATAATCCAGGGTACAAAGCAAAAATATTAACAAAGCACATAGAAATTCTGGCACTCTCTTGCAAGCATACAGCTAAATTAAAAGCAAAATGGAAGAGTTAGTTACAACATTTGACCAAATGATGATAGGCCCAGAACCAAATCAAAGTTTCTTCCTCTCTGGGTCCCTAACCTACAGCAGCACAATGCATGCTTTCAACCAAGCCCACTGAGATACAAACAAGGGTAACATAAGTTCTGTGTTAATTCCCTAGACACATGCACAACACAGAAATTAACTACACTCTGAAAATGGACTGGGTATACATCCCATGATCCTGCAAAACTCACAGCCCTAGGTGCTCAACAGCCCTCACAGACATCTGGACAACTTTCAGACACTCACGGCTAGATTACGAGTTTTGCGGTAAGAGCGGCTCAGTACTAACTTGCAAGTTATTGTCATCACTCACCTCCCTATATCGCTTCTATTACAGGTTTGCAAAAACCCGGCGTTAGCAGGCAATAAGTGAGCGTTGAACAAAATTGAGCTCTATACCGCACTCCAATACCAGCACTGCTCTGAGCTGGTTTTACGTGCTCGTGCACAATTTCCCCATAAACATCAATCGGGAGAGCCGGTTAAAAAAAAGCCTAACACCTGCAATAAAGGAGCGTAAAGCTCTGTAACGCAGCCCCATTGATTCCTATGGGGAAACAACAAATTTATAAAAAACAACAATTGGATGTGCCTACTTGTGATGATAATGTTTAGATATCCATCAACAAACAAATATAATTGTATGTGTATAACAATCACATAACATATAACCCTCAAATCTTATAAAAATTAATAGTGATAGAGTTCCAACTACTTCTTAAAAATATATATAATTGCAGTACAATTGTGATATGCAATGTATAACTAAATATAAATATACATAAATACAGTGCAATAGTGATATGCAATGTATAAATAAATACAAAGTGTAATGTATGCAAACAAACGTGATGATTAAGTGTAAAGTCACTTATCCCAGATCATGTGAAAGCCAGTCCCAGGCACGATCGTGATGACACTCAGTTCTAATGGGTATGAGATTCGTAACCTATCCCAGGCACAAAGATAAAATCCCACCGTTCAATGTGGGAAGAGGTTCGTGGATTAAAACAAATAATAAGGGAGGCGCTAAAAGCCAAAGGTATCACCACTTAAAATGTTTTAATAAAACACATATGTAGACAAATGGCAAATATAAAAGGGACGTCTCCCCAAGAAATACAATGCTAAATGTTAAAAGCCTAAAATAAAAAAAAAACTCTATATAATTAATAAAGCATCCACAGGTCTAAAAAATTCTATTGCATTAGCACTAAATATGTTAGACAGTAATAAACAATATATCACGATCCGTGCAGATTATCAAGTCGTAAGAAAGAAGACAGCGTCTCATTGTGCAAGTAGGTCTTGAATGTAAAATTCACAGTGGAAGTGGAGAAAAAAGGAAATATACTCACAAGAGTATTGGCACCCTTGTTGAAAGTGGTGCGAATAGGCGGGCTGACGTTTTTACAGCAGTCAGTACGCTGTGCCGGATGGCATCCGAGATCTTTAGTGGACGGCTGTGGGCTCTCCTCAGTAATTCGAATCCAAATCCTGTGTAGCTGTGCTGCCGGAAAAGACAGCGTGCAGCCGCTCCCTCCATGCAATCAATGATGCAAACTGGAAAATGAGCAAATGATCCTATGCAGAGCTGATTTCGATAAAAAACTCTGCTAATAGGAAAATTGGCTTGGCAGGCAACCATAAAAAAGCCACAAAATACAAGGCTTCATATAAAAGAATAAGAAACACTTTATTGTGATGAGCTTTAACGCGTTTCTCGGCCACAAGCTCCTGGCCGTTTCATCAGAAAAGGTATATGACACAAATAGTACAACACATTTAAAAAGCCAGCCAAGCAGAATGATTGGTCAGCGTCAGACCAATCACAAACAATGATCGGATACACCAACACAATTTTTAAACTGTAATGGTACAAGCAGTATATAAAATGCAGTCTATATCTAAAAACTATGTAATAGTTACAAATTATGTCCGGCCCTAAGTAATTGTTACAAGTTGTATCCGGCACTAAGTAACAAAATCTCGATCCTACAAGGTATATTATAAAACACTTCCAAGAGCATGTACGATGTTTGGTAAAAGTAGAATATAGAGTATATCATATCTTTATTTTAAAAAGAAAATGTTAGTAAAATCAAATTATGTATGTGTTTGATAAACACCTGCAAGGTAGTTAAAAACCAAGATATACAAATGTTTAGTCAGAGTGGACTATAAGATATATCTAGTCTTCTCTTTATACTGGTAGGATCCAGTTGTATCTTTATGTACTTTCTGTTACGTGTATGTTAGAGGCAACTATATAAGCCTTCAAATAATCGACTATATATGCACGTATATGTCTCATAAAAATGTTGTTCTGATCTATCTATTATAACATGGGTTAGTATGGGAGGGGACATTTTTTCTTTTCAAAGATATGGGAGGGGACATTTTTTACTCTTTTCAAAGATGCATCAGGGGAACAGGTGAGCATTAATTCAAAAGTGCCGTATTAGAAATCCCAGTATATCAGTGATTGTATAGTATGTTCCGAGTGCAATCTGTTCTAGCTATATTGCTATATGTATGTATAAAGGAAATTGTATGTATTAGCCTTAGATGAAAATGATGAATTTAGATTTTGTTAATGTAAATAATTCATGTTTCTAATGTAACGTGATATAAAATTCACTCTCATAATTGTAAATCCCGAATAGTAATGTGCGTGGTTGTAAGTGTGAAAAAATGATAATAATGGGGAAGACAGCCTAAATGAAGACAACTAAATTTAGGTTTGAGACAATCTAACTGAAAGCAGCTAAATCTAGGTTTGAGTTCAGACCTAATGGGTGTAAAGTTTTCAGTTTGTGGATCCAAAAAGTTTCCCGGATCCTTAGCTGGATAATTCTATTATAGTCTGTCGAGGGTAAAATATGATCAATAGGATAGAATTTAAAAATATCAGGATTTCCCTTGTGTTTATTTAAACAATGTTCCGGAATACTATGTTTGATCTTTTTTTTGGGGCAATTTTTACAGTTGCGCCAATGTTCACCCCAGCGCACCTTGGCCTTCCTAGAGGTACGGCCAACATACTGTATCCCACAGCAACACTCCAAAACATATACTACATAGGTAGAGTTGCAGTTCATAAATCTATTGATGTTAAAAACTTCCCCACTTACATAGGACTGGAAGGTCTTTCGCCCAGAAGTTATAAATTTGCATGCATTGCACTTCTTTTGTCCACACTTGTAAATTCCTACTCTTTTAGAAAGAGGAGAAAAAAAAGATGATAGGGGAGAAATTTTTTGTTGTTTGTTCGTGGATTGTGGGTTGGATAAAATGTGTTTGACCTTTTTACTAGGTGCCAACTTACTCCTAAGTGTTGGTGCTCTAGTGTATACAATTTTTGGGTATTCACCCAAAAGGGTCTTCAAAACAGGGTCCCTCCTAATAATATGCCAGTGTTTATTAATAGTCTTCTGAATCTGCATGTGGTTTGAATTATATTGTGTTATAAACAGTGGTTCTGAGGGATAATTATCTTCTTTGTTTTTATTTGGTTTGTCCTTGTTCAACAATTTCTCCCTATCTAAATCTCTAACTTTGCTCAAACAATTATCTAAAAGGTCTGAAGGATAGCCTTTTTCAATAAATCTCTCATATATTATATGACTTTGTTCTTCAAAAGAATTGGAATCTGAACAGTTACGTTTAATCCTTTCAACTGACTATATGGTATATTAGATAACCATTTTTTATGATGGTTGCTCGTGTAATCCAAATAACTATTACTATCAACTTTCTTAAAAAATGTTTTGGAGCAGAGATTGCCGTCTATGTCCCAACTTAGAGTCAGGTCTAAAAAATCTATAGTTTCTGAATTGATATTTGCTGTAAAAGTTAGGCCCATATTATTGTTGTTCATGGATTCTGTGAATATATGTGCTGATGTCTGGTCACCCTTCCAAATAAAAATCAAATCATCTATGTAACGGCCATAGTGCACCAGATTCGCCCCTGCTGAGGAGTTATAGATGTAAAGTTCCTCATAAATGCCCATAAAAAGATTGGCAAAGCTGGGGGCGAATCTGGTGCCCATGATTCGCCCCCAGCTTTGCCAATCTTTTTATGGGCATTTATGAGGAACTTTACATCTATAACTCCTCAGCAGGGACGAATCTGGTGCACTATGGCCGTTACATAGATGATTTGATTTTTATTTGGAAGGGTGACCAGACATCAGCACATATATTCACAGAATCCATGAACAACAATAATATGGGCCTAACTTTTACAGCAAATATCAATTCAGAAACGATAGATTTTTTAGACCTGACTCTAAGTTGGGACATAGACGGCAATCTCTGCTCCAAAACATTTTTTAAGAAAGTTGATAGTAATAGTTATTTGGATTACACGAGCAACCATCATAAAAAATGGTTATCTAATATACCATATAGTCAGTTTGAAAGGATTAAACGTAACTGTTCAGATTCCAATTCTTTTGAAGAACAAAGCCATATAATATATGAGAGATTTATTGAAAAAGGCTATCCTTCAGACCTTTTAGATAATTGTTTGAGCAAAGTTAGAGATTTAGACAGGGAGAAATTGTTGAACAAGGACAAACCAAATAAAAACAAAGAAGATAATTATCCCTCAGAACCACTGTTTATAACACAATATAATTCAAACCACATGCAGATTCAGAAGACTATTAATAAACACTGGCATATTATTAGGAGGGACCCTGTTTTGAAGACCCTTTTGGGTGAATACCCAAAAATTGTATACACTAGAGCACCAACACTTAGGAGTAAGTTGGCACCTAGTAAAAAGGTCAAACACATTTTATCCAACCCACAATCCACGAACAAACAACAAAAAATTTCTCCCCTATCATCTTTTTTTTTCTCCTCTTTCTAAAAGAGTAGGAATTTACAAGTGTGGACAAAAGAAGTGCAATGCATGCAAATTTATAACTTCTGGGCGAAAGACCTTCCAGTCCTATGTAAGTGGGGAAGTTTTTAACATCAATAGAGTTATGAACTGCAACTCTACCTATGTAGTATATGTTTTGGAGTGTTGCTGTGGGATACAGTATGTTGGCCGTACCTCTAGGAAGGCCAAGGTGCGCTGGGGTGAACATTGGCGCAACTTAAAAAATTGCCCCCAAAAAAAGATCAAACATAGTATTCCGGAACATTGTTTAAATAAACACAAGGGAAATCCTGATATTTTTAAATTCTATCCTATTGATCATATTTTACCCTCGACAGACTATAATAGAATTATCCAGCTAAGGATCCGGGAAACTTTTTGGATCCACAAACTGAAAACTTTACACCCATTAGGTCTGAACTCAAACCTAGATTTAGCTGCTTTCAGTTAGATTGTCTCAAACCTAAATTTAGTTGTCTTCATTTAGGCTGTCTTCCCCATTATTATCATTTTTTCACACTTACAACCACGCACATTACTATTCGGGATTTACAATTATGAGAGTGAATTTTATATCACGTTACATTAGAAACATGAATTATTTACATTAACAAAATCTAAATTCATCATTTTCATCTAAGGCTAATACATACAATTTCCTTTATACATACATATAGCAATATAGCTAGAACAGATTGCACTCGGAACATACTATACAATCACTGATATACTGGGATTTCTAATACGGCACTTTTGAATTAATGCTCACCTGTTCCCCTGATGCATCTTTGAAAAGAGTAAAAAATGTCCCCTCCCATATCTTTGAAAAGAAAAAATGTCCCCTCCCATACTAACCCATGTTATAATAGATAGATCAGAACAACATTTTTATGAGACATATACGTGCATATATAGTCGATTATTTGAAGGCTTATATAGTTGCCTCTAACATACACGTAACAGAAAGTACATAAAGATACAATTGGATCCTACCAGTATAAAGAGAAGACTAGATATATCTTATAGTCCACTCTGACTAAACATTTGTATATCTTGGTTTTTAACTACCTTGCAGGTGTTTATCAAACACATACATAATTTGATTTTACTAACATTTTCTTTTTAAAATAAAGATATGATATACTCTATATTCTACTTTTACCAAACATCGTACATGCTCTTGGAAGTGTTTTATAATATACCTTGTAGGATCGAGATTTTGTTACTTAGTGCCGGATACAACTTGTAACAATTACTTAGGGCCGGACATAATTTGTAACTATTACATAGTTTTTAGATATAGACTGCATTTTATATACTGCTTGTACCATTACAGTTTAAAAATTGTGTTGGTGTATCCGATCATTGTTTGTGATTGGTCTGACGCTGACCAATCATTCTGCTTGGCTGGCTTTTTAAATGTGTTGTACTATTTGTGTCATATACCTTTTCTGATGAAACGGCCAGGAGCTTGTGGCCGAGAAACGCGTTAAAGCTCATCACATTAAAGTGTTTCTTATTCTTTTATATGAAGCCTTGTATTTTGTGGCTTTTTTATGGTTGCCTGCCAAGCCAATTTTACTATTAGCAGAGTTTTTTATCGAAATCAGCTCTGCATAGGATCATTTGCTCATTTTCCAGTTTGCATCATTGATTGCATGCAGGGAGCGGCTGCACGCTCACTTTTCCGGCAGCACAGCTACACAGGATTTGGATTCGAATTACTGAGGAGAGCCCACAGCCGTCCACTAAAGATCTCGGATGCCATCCGGCACAGCGTACTGACTGCTGTAAAAACGTCAGCCCGCCTATTCGCACCACTTTCAACAAGGGTGCCAATACTCTTGTGAGTATATTTCCTTTTTTCTCCACTTCCACTGTGAATTTTACATTCAAGACCTACTTGCACAATGAGGCGCTGTCTTCTTTCTTACTACTTCTAGATTTTGGGTCCTGATCAGACACCGCCAAGACCAGCTGCCGTTTGCTCTTCAAATATTCCTTTCCTCTGAATACTTCTACTGAGACGATAAAGACCTTCAGTTTTTGAATTTAGAAACACCTCCATTTCCAGTCTCCAGTGTTCAACTTATATCACCACTTCTGGGACTTATTCACGATAAGCCTCTCTCTTTTTTACATGTTTTAGAGTTTATACTATAGAGATTATATATGCTAAATTTGTTTTATCCACAGTTGTTTATTCACCATCGTCGTTTTCTAATTGTTTTATTTGGTCACTTTGCACGAAGGTATATATACACATATACATTGTTATAGAATAGGGTTGTTTTATATACAAACAAACGACACTGTTTCACTTCAGTTATTTCACTAAGTGACACTGTTTAACTACTTTAGAAACAGCACTGCACTACACTATTTGAAGATCAATTAATTTGAGTTTGTAATTTGATTTAGTCTTTTATCTTTACGTCATTTTTTGGTGTTTTGTTTTTTGACACATACCTCAGGCGCACGCTATTACCATTTTTCTATATTTGGTATTTTTCAGATTATCAAGTCTTTGCTCCATATATTAATGTGAGGAAACAGAGTCAGTTTTTTAAAAAAATGTACCTTCCGTTAAGTAAATACCACCAAGCTGCCAGTTATATACGAATGTAGCTGCCAATCAAAAAAGTTATATACTTTCTCTTTTATATTCCAAAGTGTTCTTACTGCATAAGATGTTAGTTAGCAAATTATTCTGCCATGTACTTTACCAGATACTTCTTCGTGGAGTGGGACCTCTCCCCCCTCGCTCGGTATTCACCTTGAGCGGGGCCGACTGAGATTTTTCGGCGTCTGACGTCACTGAAAGAGGTTCCGGTTAGGAGAAGAGGCCGGTTCCTGCGCTTGCTTCTATTCACTGCAATCGCGGTCCTCACAGATGAACCCTGCACTTAGTGCTATTTGCACGCAAGGGTCTAGATAACTGGGCAATGTGATGGGTATCCCAGAATTTTTTCAAGCACAAGCCCCACAGATGTTTTGTTCCTTATCAGGAAATGGTTCCAAATTTGTTAACCCGGGTTAAATATAGGAATCCAAAGATGTGTAAATGGTTGTCAAAAAGGTAATAACACTGCCAACACGACGCGTTTCGTCCTCCTATGGGCTTTATCAAGAGGTTCATGGTCAGCTGCTTCTTCAATAAATTAGTTGGTATTAAGTCTACAGTATCAAAAGAAAACAGAAGAAGGCGCCACCATAGTGCAGAATCAGTGATATCAAAAACAACCCACACTCGAATATATTGTACTTACAAGATGTAAGGCACTTGATAAGTGCTACAAATGCCTTCTGAGCTCTTATAGTCTCTCAGCAAACTATTCCTCGTACTCGCCAGACTCCTCTGTATCCTGTGAACAGCTCTCACTGTGTTCTTTTGGTTCAATACCACAGGTGGGTCTCAAAGTAGGGAATTTAAACTGTATACTGTAACAGTATATATATACAACGGTCACAATGGTATATGTATAAAAATCTAAAATTCCATGGAAAGTCTGTTATAAGTAAAAAGACTTTATTAAAAAGTAATAAACCACAACGTTTCACGGTCTACAACAACCCATATAATATTGTGACTGTTGTATATACAGTATATACTGTTAATTTGAACAATTTAAATTCCCTACTTTGAGACCCACCTGTGATATTGAACCAAAAGAACATAGTGAGAGCTGTTCACATGATACAGAGGAGTCTGGCGAGTACAAGGAATAGTTTGCTGAGCGACTATAAGAGCTCAGAAGGCATTTGTAGCACTTATCAAGTGCCTTACATCTTGTAAGTTCATTATATTCGAGTGCAGGTTGTTTTTGATATCACTGATTCTGCACTATGGTGGCGCCTTCTTTTGATTTCTTTTGAAAAAAATGTTATGCTTACACCTAACACTCTAACATAAACCCTGAGTCTAAACACCCCTAATATGCCACCCCCGACATCACCGCCACCTACATTATATTTATTAACCCCTAATCTGCTGCCCCCAATGTCGCTGACACCTACATTACAGTTATTAACCCCTATTCTGCCGCCCCAATGTCGCCACCACTTACAGTTACTAACCCCTAATCTGCTTGCCCCAACATCGCCGACACCTACTTACACTTATTAACCCCTAATCTTCCACCAATATACTAAAGTTATTAACCCCTAACACTAAGTCTAACCCTAAGTCTAACCCTAACCCTAACGTAGCCCTAACCCTAACACCCTCTAAATTTAATGTAATTAAAATAAATCTAAATAGCTAAAGCTAAAAATAAAACCCACCCAATAAACCCTTAAAAAAAACTAACACTAACCCCCGAAGATCCACTTACAGTTTTTGAAGAACCCAACAACCATCCACAAAAAAAGCGGCAGACGTCCTCAGCAAAGCCATCAGAAGTCTTCATTCAACCGGGCCAAAGTCTTCATCCAAGCCGGCAGAAGTCTTCATCCAGACGGCATATTCTATCTTCATCCACACGGCGGGGATCAGCTCCATCTTCAAGACATCCGGCGCGGAGCATCCTCTTCTTCCAACGGCTCTTCTTGAATGAAGGTTCGTTTAAGTGAAGTCATCCAAGATGGTGTCCCTTTTTTATTTCCAATTGGCTAATAGAATTCTATCAGCCAATTGGAATTAAAGGTGAAAAAATCCTATTGGCTGATGCAATCAGCCAATAGGATTGAGCTTCAATCTTATTGGCTGATCCAATCAGCCAATAGGATTGAGTTCACATTCTATTGGATGTTCCAATCAGCCAATAGAATGCAAGCTCAATCCTATTAGCTGATTGGATGAGCCAATAGGATTTTTTTCGCATTTAATTCCGATTGGCTGATAGAATTCTATAAGCCAATCGGAATTCAAGGGACACCATCTTGGATGATGTCACTTAAAGGAACCTTCATTTGAGAAGAGCCGTTGGAAGAAGAGGATGCTCCACGGTAGAGGTCTTGAAGATGGAGCCGCTCCGTGCTGGGTGGATGAAGATAGAAGATGCTGTCTGGATGAATACTTCTGCCGGCTTGGATGAAGACTTCGGCCCACTTGGATGAAAACTTTTGCCGGCTTCGCTGAGGACTTCTGCCGCTTCGTTGAAGATGGATGTCGGGTCTTCAAAAACTGTAAGTGGATCTTCGGGGGTTAGTGTTAGGTTTTTTAAGGGTTTATTGGGTGGGTTTTATTTTTAGCTTAGGGTTTGGGCAGAGGCGTAACTAGAAACCACAGGGCCCAGGTGCAAGAATCTAAGAAGGTCCCCCCCCCACCACCCCTCCCCCTCCAAAAAAGGTGAATTTAATACATTTTGTTTTTTACATTTAACACAGAAAAAAAAATGTGAATCAGATTACATGTCTGCAAAAGGAGGTACCCTGTGCCCACAGTCTGTGAGATGGTCTGACCCCCTATTACTGTATATATATAGTGACACTATTTAACCCCCCAGTACTGTATATAGTAAGGTAGTGACACAGTCTGTAATCTGCCAGTGAGATGGCTGGCCTGACCCTACCCGCCCAGTACTTTATAAAGTGACCATAGTAGTCAGTGACATGGTCTACCCCCCCATACTGTATATAGTGGTACTGTATAGTGACACTGTTTACCACCCGGCCCCCCCCCATGCTGTAGTAACAAGGTCTGTAATTTGCTCATTCCACAAACATACACAAACACACATACATGCATAAATACACACACAGTCACATACATACACACACACACACACTATACACACACACATAAACACCAATGGGTATAACAGAAACACTAACCCCTGTAGTCATGTCACATTCACATGATATCAGTGCAGGCAGTGGTAGGTTAACGTTTGTTTTTTTTTTAAGCTGAGCCCCCACCCACAGGGGCCCAGTCGCACCTGCGACCTCTGTACCCCCTGTAGTTTCACCCCTGGGTTTGGGTGGAAAAAGAGCTAAATTTCCTTTAAGGGCAATGCCCATCCAAATGCCCTTTTCAGGACAATTTGAAGCTTAGTTTTTTTTTAGATAGGATTTTATTTGAGGGGTTTGGTTGTGTGGGTGGTGGGTTTTACTGTTAGGAGGTTGTTTGTATTATTGTTTTACAGGTAAAAGAGCTGATTTCTTTGGGGCAATGCCCTGCAAAAGGCCCTCTTAAGGGCCATTGGTAGTTTATTGTAGGCTAGGGTTTGAGCTATTAGATTAGGTGTAATTAGTTTAACTATTTGATCATTTCTTTTTTATTTTGTGTAATTTAGTGTTTGTTTTTTATTGTAATTTAGTTAATTGTATTTAATTAATATAATTTATTTAATTGTAGTGTAAGGTTAGGTGTTAGTGTAACTCAGGTTAGGTTTTATTTTACAAGTAAATTTGTATTTATTTTAACTAGATAGTTAGTATATAGTTAATAACTATTTACTAACTAGTCTACCTAGTTAAAATAAATACAAACTTAGCTGTGAAATAAAAATAAAACCTAAAATAGCTACAATGTAACTATTAGTTATATTGTAGCTAGCTTAGGGTTTATTTGACAGGTAAGTATTTAGTTTTAAATAGGAATTATTTAGTTAATGATAGTAATATTCATTTTAATTATATTAAAGTTAGGGGTGTTAGGGTTAGGGTTAGACTTAGGGTTAGGTTTAGTGGTTAATAACTTTAGTATAGTGGCGACAATGTTAGGGACAGCAGATTAGGGGTTAATAACAGTAATGTAGGTTTACGGCAATGTTAGGGACAGCAGATTAGGGGTAAATAATATTTAACTAGTGTTTGCAATGCGGGAGTGCAGCGGTTTAGGGGTTAATATGTTTATTATAGTGGCGGCGATGTCGGGAGCGGCAGATTAGGAGTTAATAATTTATTTTAGTGTTTGCGATGCAGGGGGGCCTTGGTTTAGGGGTTAATAGGTAGTTTATGGGTGTTAGTGTACTTTTTAGCTCTTTAGTTATGAGTTTTATGTTACGGTGTTGTAGCATAAAACTCATAACTACTGACTTTCAGGTGGCGGTACGAATGTTGTAGTTATAGGCTGTACCACTCACTTTTTGGCCTCCCAGGCAAACTCGTAATACCGGCGCAAAGGAAGTCCGATTGAAAAACAACTTTTTGAAAGCTGCGGTAGTTACGTTGTGTTACGGCCACAAAAGTGTACGGTACAGATATACCTGCAAGACTCGTAATACCAGCGGTAGTGAAAAAGAGCCTTAACGCTGCTTTTTTACTCATACCGCAAAACTCGTATTATAGCTGTCAGTTAATTATTCCTAGACAAGTGCAAAGCCCATAGGGATAATTACAAAGAAAAAATATCAGCACAACACGAAGGCCTAGATTTGGAGTTCGGCGGTAGCCGTCAAAACCAGCGTTAGAGGCTCCTAACGCTGGTTTTGGCCGCCCGCTGGTATTTGGAGTCAGTGATTGAAGGGTCTAACGCTCACTTTTCAGCCGCGACTTTTCCATACCGCAGATCCCCCTACGCCATTTGCGTATCCTATCTTTTCAATGGGATCTTTCTAACGCCGGTATTTAGAGTCGTTTCTGAAGTGAGCGTTAGAGCTCTAACGACAAAATTCCAGCCGCCTGAAAATAGCAGGAGTTAAGAGCTTTCTGGCTAACGCCGGTTCATAAAGCTCTTAACTACTGTACCCTAAAGTACACTAACACCCATAAACTACCTATGTACCCCTAAACCGAGCTCCCCCCACATCGCCGCCACTCGATTAAAATTTTTAACCCCTAATCTGCCGACCGCCACCTATGTTATACTTATGTACCCCTAATCTGCTGCCCCTAACCCCGCCGACCCCTGTATTACATTTATTAACCCCTAACCTGCCCCCCACAACGTCGCCGCCAGCTACTTAAAATAATTAACCCCTATTCTTCCGACCGCAAAGCGCCGCCACCTACGTTATCCCTATGTACCCCTAATCTGCTGCCCTAACATCGCCGACCCCTATATTATATTTATTAACCCCTAATCTGCCCCCCTCAACGTCGCCGACACCTGCCTACACTTATTAACCCCTAATCTGCCGAGCGGACCTGAGCGCTACTATAATAAAGTTATTAACCCCTAATCCGCCTCACTAACCCTATCATAAATAGTATTAACCCCTAATCTGCCCTCCCTAACATCGCCGACACCTACCTTCAATTATTAACCCCTAATCTTCCGAGCGGAGCTCACCGCTATTCTAATAAATGTATTAACCCCTAACGCTAAGTCTAACCCTAACACTAACACCCCCATAACTTAAATATAATTTACATCTAACGAAATTAATTAACTCTTATTAAATAAATTATTCCTATTTAAATCTAAATACTTACCTGTAAAATAAACCCTAATATAGCTACAATATAAATTATAATTACATTGTAGCTATTTTAGGATTAATATTTATTTTACAGGCAACTTTGTAATTATTTTAACTAGGTACAATAGCTATTAAATAGTTAAGAACTATTTAATAGTTACCTAGTTAAAATAATAACAAATTTACCTGTAAAATAAATCCTAACCTAAGATATAATTAAACCTAACACTACCCTATCAATAAAATAATTAAATAAACTACCTACAATTACCTACAATTAACCTAACACTACACTATCAATAAATTAATTAAACACAATTGCTACAAATAAATACAATTAAATAAACTAGCTAAAGTACAAAAAATAAAAAAGAACTAAGTTACAAAAAAAAAAAAATATTTACAAACATAAGAAAAATATTACAACAATTTTAAACTAATTACACCTACTCTAAGCCCCCTAATAAAATAACAAAGCCCCCCAAAATAAAAAATTCCCTACCCTATTCTAAATTAAAAAAGTTACAAGCTCTTTTACCTTACCAGCCCTGAACAGGGCCCTTTGCGGGGCATGCCCCAAGAATTTCAGCTCTTTTACCTGTAAAAGAATAAATACAATACCCCCCCCAACATTACAACCCACCACCCACATACCCCTAATCTAACCCAAACCCCCCTTAAATAAACCTAACACTAAGCCCCTGAAGATCTTCCTACCTTGTCTTCACCTCACCGGGTATCACCGATCCGTCCTGGCTCCAACATCTTCATCCAACCCAAGCGGGGGTTGGCGATCCATCATCCGGTGCTGAAGAGGTCCAGAAGAGGCTCCAAAGTCTTCCTCCTATCCGGCAAGAAGAGGACATCCGGACCGGCAAACATCTTCTCCAAGCGGCATCTTCGATCTTCTTCCATCCGGTGCGGAGCGGGTCCATCTTGAAGCAGGCGACGCGGATCCATCCTCTTCTTCCGTTGTCTCCCGACGAATGACGGTTCCTTTAAGGGACGTCATCCAAGATGGCATCCCTCGAATTCCGATTGGCTGATAGGATTCTATCAGCCAATCGGAATTAAGGTAGGAATTTTCTGATTGGCTGATGGAATCAGCCAATCAGAATCAAGTTCAATCCGATTGGCTGATCCAATCAGCCAATCAGATTGAGCTTGCATTCTATTGGCTGTTCCGATCAGCCAATAGAATGCGAGCTCAATCTGATTGGCTGATTGGATCAGCCAATCGGATTGAACTTGATTCTGATTGGCTGATTCCATCAGCCAATCAGAAAATTCCTACCTTAATTCCGATTGGCTGATAGAATCCTATCAGCCAATCGGAATTCGAGGGACGCCATCTTGGATGACGTCCCTTAAAGGAACCGTCATTCGTCGGGAGACAACGGAAGAAGAGGATGGATCCGCGTCGCCTGCTTCAAGATGGACCCGCTCCGCACCGGATGGAAGAAGATCGAAGATGCCGCTTGGAGAAGATGTTTGCCGGTCCGGATGTCCTCTTCTTGCCGGATAGGAGGAAGACTTTGGAGCCTCTTCTGGACCTCTTCAGCACCGGATGATGGATCGCCAACCCCCGCTTGGGTTGGATGAAGATGTTGGAGCCAGGACGGATCGGTGATACCCGGTGAGGTGAAGACAAGGTAGGAAGATCTTCAGGGGCTTAGTGTTAGGTTTATTTAAGGGGGGTTTGGGTTAGATTAGGGGTATGTGGGTGGTGGGTTGTAATGTTGGGGGGGGGTATTGTATTTATTCTTTTACAGGCAAAAGAGCTGAAATTCTTGGGGCATGCCCCGCAAAGGGCCCTGTTCAGGGCTGGTAAGGTAAAAGAGCTTGTAACTTTTTTAATTTAGAATAGGGTAGGGAATTTTTTATTTTGGGGGGCTTTGTTATTTTATTGGGGGGCTTAGAGTAGGTGTAATTAGTTTAAAATTGTTGTAATATTTTTCTTATGTTTGTAAATATTTTTTTATTTTTTGTAACTTAGTTCTTTTTTATTTTTTGTACTTTAGCTAGTTTATTTAATTGTATTTATTTGTAGCAATTGTGTTTAATTAATTTATTGATAGTGTAGTGTTAGGTTAATTGTAGGTAATTGTAGGTAGTTTATTTAATTATTTTATTGATAGGGTAGTGTTAGGTTTAATTATATCTTAGGTTAGGATTTATTTTACAGGTAAATTTGTTATTATTTTAACTAGGTAACTATTAAATAGTTCTTAACTATTTAATAGCTATTGTACCTAGTTAAAATAATTACAAAGTTGCCTGTAAAATAAATATTAATCCTAAAATAGCTACAATGTAATTATAATTTATATTGTAGCTATATTAGGGTTTATTTTACAGGTAAGTATTTAGATTTAAATAGGAATCATTTATTTAATAAGAGTTAATTAATTTCGTTAGATGTAAATTATATTTAAGTTATGGGGGTGTTAGTGTTAGGGTTAGACTTAGCGTTAGGGGTTAATACATTTATTAGAATAGCGGTGAGCTCCGCTCAGAAGATTAGGGGTTAATAATTGAAGGTAGGTGTCGGCGATGTTAGGGAGGGCAGATTAGGGGTTAATACTATTTATGATAGGGTTAGTGAGGCGGAATAGGGGTTAATAACTTTATTATAGTAGCGCTCAGGTCCGCTCGGCAGATAAGGGGTTAATAAGTGTAGGCAGGTGTCGGCGACGTTGAGATTAGGGGTTAATAAATATAATATAGGGGTCGGCGATGTTAGGGCAGCAGATTAGGGGTACATAGGGATAACGTAGGTTGCGGCGGTTTACGGAGCGGCAGATTAGGGGTTAAAAAAAATATGCAGGTGTCAGCGATAGCGGGGGTGGCAGATTAGGGGTTAATAAGTGTAAGGCTAGGGGTGTTTAGACTCGGGGTACATGTTAGGGTGTTAGGTGCAGACTTAGGAAGTGTTTCCCCATAGCAAACAATGGAGCTGCGTTAGGAGCTGAACGCTGCTTTTTTGCAGGTGTTAGGTTTTTTTTCAGCTCTAACAGCCCCATTGTTTCCTATGGGGGAATCGTGCACAAGCACGTTTTTGAGGCTGGCCGCGTCCGTAAGCACCGCTGGTATCGAGAGTTGCATTTGCGGTAAAAATGCTCTACGCTCCTTTTTTGGAGCCTAACGCAGCATTTGTTTGAACTCTCGATACCAGAGTTAAATTTATGGTGCGGCCAGAAAAAAGCCCACGGAGCGTTAACAGCCCTTTTACCGCCAAACTCCAAATCTAGGCCATAGATAGTCTAGCACTCTCTTGCAAGCACACAGCTAGATTAATTGCAAAATGGAATAGTTAGTTACAAACAGGAGTGACAGAAGCCTTCTGTAATTTCCCTAAACACATACAAAACACTGCAATGGACTGCACTCTCAAACCATACTGGTTACTCATCTCATATAGTGATGTCGTGCACCTAAAATTTTCCTTTCGCGAATGGCGAACGCGAATTTCCGCAAATGTTCGCGAACGGGCGAACCGGGTGAACCGCCATAGACTTCAATAGGCACGTGAATTTTAAAACCCACAGGGACTCTTTCTGGCCACAATAGTGATGGAAAAGTTGTTTCAAGGGGACTAACACCTGGACTGTGGCATGCCGGAGGGGGATCCATGGCAAAACTCCCATGGAAAATTACATAGTTGATGCAGAGTCTGGTTTTAATCCATAAAGGGCATAAATCACCTAACATTCCTAACTTGTTTGGAATAACGTGCTTTAAAACATCAGGTATGATGTTGTATTGATCAGGTAGTGTAAGGGTTATGCCCGCTTCACAGTGACAGACCAAACTCCCTGTTTAACGCACCGCAAACAACCGCAAACAGTCCATTTGCACAACCGCAAACTCCCCATTTGCACAAGGTTGGATACCAAGCTAGCCATGTCCCGTTCCCTTTCCTCACTGATGTCATTGAAGGTCTCTTCCTCCACCCAGCCACGTACAACACCAAGGGTCCCCCAAAAGGTGACAACAAGCCCCCTGGGACGCCTGCTGTGTTTGGTCTTCCACCTCCTCAAAGCCACCTTCCTCCTCTGACTCCTCTTCTTCAGACTCCTCTCTCTGCATTGCCTCTCTCTGCATTATTATAAGGTGTGTTAAGTAGTAATATTCCTATCAGTTTAATCCCTGTTACGTCCCCTATCAGGGGATGTGTATATGGCATCGGCATCGATTTTAGGAACCGGGAGATGGAAAAAGATGCTTGGTCGGTCCTCCTACTTCAAATTTGGGGCACTGCACGTGCAATCTAATGTGCCACCAGATAGGAGAGGTGTGTTAAGTAGTACTATTCTTATCAGTTTAATCCCTGTTACGTCCCCTATCAGGGGACGTGTATATGGCATCGATTTGAGGAACCGGGAGATGGAAAAAGATGCTTGGTCGGTTCTCCTACTTCAAATTTGGGGCACTGCGCGTGCAATCTAATGTGCCATCAGATAGGAGTGGTGTGTTAAGTAGTACTATTCCTATCAGTTTAATCCCTGTTATGTTACTTTTTTTTGGTTTGGTTTTTGAAGCCACAATGCAGCACCAGAGGCCAGAAAAATTAGGCATGTACACATGCCTGAAAAATTAGGTATTGTTGCAAAAATTATGTTTGTTTCCCAGGCAGAAAGTGCCCTAAAACATTGCTGCTTGAACCCTAGTTGGTGGCGGATAAGTCACGCAAGTCATTCTGCATTCAGAGATAAAATACAGCAGCGTGTGGACCATTTTTAGCCCAAGGCAGCTCATCTCATCAGGCCTTTTTTAGTCAAATGTATCGCCCACTGTCAGTCCCTTTGGGATCCATCCCTCATTCATCTTAATAAAGGTGAGGAAATCTAGACTTTTTTGACCTAGGCGACTTCTCTTCTCAGTGACAATACCTCCTGCTGCACTGAAGGTCTTTCTGACAGGACACTTGAAGCGGGGCAGGCCAGAAGTTCTATCGCAAATTGGGATAGCTCAGGCCACAGGTCAAGTCTGCACACCCAGTAGTCAAGGGGTTCATCGCTCCTCAGAGTGTCGATATCTGCAGTTAAGGCGAGGTAGTCTGCTACCTGTCGGTCGAGTCGTTCTCTGAGGGTGGACCCCGAAGGGCTGTGGTGATGCGTAGGACTTAAAAAGCTCCACATGTCCTCCATCAACAACACGTCTGTAAAGAATCCTGTCCTTGCCGGTGTGGTCTTGGGAGGAGGATGATTAATTTCACCTCTTCCCATGTTAGATTCCCATTGTGCTGTGACATCACCCTTATACGATGTGTAAAGCATACTTTTTAATTTATTTTGGAACTGCTGCATCCTTTCGGTAATTCGGTAACATTTCAGGTACTTTATGCTTATACCGGGGGTCTAGTAGCGTGGACACCCAGTACAGGTCGTTCTCCTTCAGCCTTTTTATACAAGGGTCCCTCAACAGGCACGACAGCATGAAAGACCCCTGTCATGAGATGCAGGACATATGCAGGACACAGCAATGATGGTACAACTCTATTTTATTGCAGAGCATAGCAATACACATCTAGTCAGGTTGATTGTACTAAACTAACTGCGACACAGACACCGGACCTAAGCCCCGCCCCCCAAACTAGTGACATCACATCCTGCTCTCATCACATCTTCCCCTTTTTCAAAGGCGAAGCATAAATTTGCATATAACAAATAACAAGGTATACGAACAGAGTTTACAACAATTTTTTTTTTTTTTTTAGAACATTAATGAACAAATAGGTTAGAAAACATAAACAAATAAATTACATCCTGACTTGGACATCGGGGTAGACTACCCTAGTCCACAGTGACCATGGGATTATTCTGCCCATACTTCTGGTCACTGTTCTAGCTAAAGTTAGTCCCTATATCGGGCCGGAAGTTTCACCACTCTTCCGCTTGATGTAACTTTGCATGAACTGTCCTCTGATACAGAAGGTGGTGAATTAGAGTCTGCTGGAGGCAAAGACATATCCCCGCTGTGATCTTGCTGAGGGGAAGGCACCTCTCTTAGAACAGGGGATCCCACCGGCGGTGGTACTGAGGCATCCAGTTCCAGACTCTCAGGTACAGGCTGAAGATGTCTTCGGTTACGGCGTGTAACCGTCCCTCCCTCAGTAAGGACTGTATAACCTTGGTTCTGGAGAGCGACCAACTACCGTAGCAGGCATCTTCCATTTCTTCTCATCGTCCAGTTTAATTCTGACACTTTGGCCCGCTTTCAGTTCCTGTAAGGGCCTGACAGAATGTCTCCTGTCGTAGAAGAAACAATAACACTTTTTGGCCTCTTCATCCCTCCTAAGGACTTCGTCCCGAGGAACAGGGCCAGGCGGCTTGAAGACACCCACTGAGGGTAAAGTGGTGCGAATCTGGCGTCCTAGCATCAGCTGTGCCAGGCTAAACCTGGTGGCTTGAATGGGCATCGCCCTGTATGACAAGAGGGCTAGGTACGGCTCAGATTGCTTTAGAATGAATTTTGTAGTTTGAACTGCCTTTTCAGCCATTCCGTTGGCCTGCGGATAATGTGGACTTGACGTGGAATGTACAAAATCATACTCTCTGCTGAAAGCACTGAACTCTGTAGAAGCGATCTGCATACCATTATCACTCACTAGCTCCATTGGAATGCCCCAGCGGGCGAACAAGCTCTTCAGGCGAATGATAATGGCCTGACTTGTGATATCATTCAGGGGTGCAATCTCCAAATACCTGGAATAGTAGTCGATCACTACAAGGAACTTTTTCCCGTGCAGTTCACACAAATCAGCAGCTATTTTCTGCCACGGCCCCGCAGGCAGCGGAGTAGACATCAAGGGCTCCCTTCTCTGAGTAGGCCGGCGTTCCCGGCAAAAGGCACATTTAGACACGTGATTTGCAATGTCGGAGCTGATCCCAGGCCACCACACAGCTGTAGCTGCCCTTTCTCTGCACTTTGTAATGCCTAAGTGGCCATCGTGAATCCTGTTTAACATCTCCATCCTCATGCTGACAGGAATTACAATGCGGTCGTGGAGCAGCAGCAACCCCTCCAGCTCCGTGAGCTGCAACCTCTCTGGCTGGTAGGCATTTAAAGACATCCAGGCTGCCAGGCTCTTGGGCCAGCCTTCTTTTATGTACCTTATAACTTCTTGCAGATATGTGTCCAAATATGTCTCTTTCTTTATCTCTTCCAGTTTCCTTGAATAAATGGACTTAGGGGCCAGAACTGAATCAACATACACTTTCACATCAGATTCTGTGGAGGATTCTTCAGCAGCAGCCAGCGGGAGTCTGGATAGTGTATCCGCCACAACCAGTTGTTTCCCCGGCACATGCACTGCCTGAACATTGAACCTGAGCAGTCTCATTAAAAGTCTCTGGCATCTCAAGGGTGTTTTGTCAATGTCATAAGAGTTGATTAGAGGGACTAGCGGTTTGTGGTCAGTTTCCAGACTAAATTTCTCCAAACCCACTAGATAGCGCTGGAAGCGCTCACAGGCCCAAACTGCAGCCAGGCACTCTTTCTCAATTTGGGCGTATTTTGACTCCGCAGCCATCAGTGTGCGGGAACAGTAGGCGATGGGCTGTAGTTTATTTCCGTTCAGCTGCAGGAGTGCAGCCCCCAACCCATAACTGCTTGCATCGGCACTAACCACAGTCTTTTTTGAAGGGTCGTAGAACCCCAGCACTGGGGCAGACCCCAGCAGGGACTTGGCATGCAGGAACGCTTTTTCTTGTGAAGGTCCCCAGACCCAGGCAACATCTTTCTTAAGCAACTCTGTGATAGGGTGTAAAACCGTTGATAAATCTGGAAGAAACTTGCCCACGTAATTTACAAGGCCCAATATCTGTCTCAGCTCATGTACATCAGAGGGGCTCTTCATCTGTTCAATAGCACAAATTTTCTCGGGGTCTGGCTTGATGCCATCCCCGTTGATGATATGCCCAAAGTAGCATAATTCTGTTTTCCTAAAATGACATTTCTCTTTATTCAGCTTCAGCCCAGTCTCTTTGATAGCCTGTAGCACACAACTCAAACGCTGATCATGCTCCTCCACTGTAGACCCATACACTAGAATGTCGTCCATGACGACCGCTGTGCCCATGTGGTCACTCAGGAGAGAACTCATTTCCCTTTGAAAGATTTCAGGAGCAGAGGATATCCCAAAAGGGAGTCTGCAGAAGCAGAATCGACCTACCGGTGTGATAAAGGTAGTCAGTTTGCGGCACTTTGGATCCAGGGGGATCTGCCAAAAGCCGTTAGAAGCGTCTAATGTGGAAAAGAACTTTGCCACAGCCAACTTCGAGGCTATATCTTCTAATGTCAGCAGCACAAATCTCTCTCTCTTCACCGCCTCATTCAACCTTTTCAGGTCCACACAGATGCGCACCTTTCCGTTTTTCTTTGCAACTGGAACAATGGGGGCACACCAATCAGTCGCTTCAACAAACTCTTCAATAACCCCCATAGACTTCATGCGCATAAGCTCTTCCTCCACTTGAGGTATGAGCGGGAACGGAATTCTACAAGGTGTAGAAATACTGTATGGAACTGCGTCACTTTTAAGAGCTATACGGACTGGTTTGCAATTCAGTAGGCCCAATTCGCTAAACATATCTTCGGAAATTTCATTCACTCTGGCCACGAGGCCCAAGTCAGAGGCTGCTTTTCTGCTCAATAAATTGTTAACACACTGACCTCGAATCACATGCACCCACATGGTGAACTTTCTTTGTTTGTACTCACAGTTTGGCAAGAAATTTCCCTGCACAATCAATGCGGCCACCAGGACTATGGACATTTGTAGTAACCTTCGCCAGCTGGGGCTGTCGAGGCAGTTTCATAAATTCAGCAAAAGACATTACAGTGATATCTAATCCTGTGTCAATCTTAAAATCAACTTTGTCTCCCATTACAGTAAAAGTAACTTTCCAATCTTCCTCTGAGCTTGGCCGTTCCACAACGGACCCCACAAAAGACACTTCCTGACCCTCCTGGTCACCGTCCACCTGCATCTCCTTAATGTATTCAGTTCTACACACCACTTCAAAATGGCCCATTCTGTTACATTTTCTGCATCTTTTATCCCTGGCCGGGCATATAACACTTTTATCATGAGCACGGTAGCACCGCGTGCATCGGGCATGTTGCGCCCATCCATTTCTAGGCCTTTCCAGTACTTTAGACCTACCGCTCACACTGTGCCTTTCACTAGCATTTTTCCTAGACTGTTGCACTTCATCCACAATACTCTCAGACCTCAGATCAGCACTTTGCTTTTTCACCAGTTCACTCTGGCGGGCCATCCTGATAGCCACATTTCTTTTGGGCACAAAGTGGGCACTGAGTTTATCCATAACTATATCAAAGTTAAATTCTTCCCCTTCTTGGAAAATAAAAGCATTGAATACTGGCTCCACATCTTTCCCCATAGAGTATAAAAGAGAATTAACTTGTACTTGTATCTAGTCAGGTTGATTGTACTAAACTAACTGCGACACAGACACCGGATCTAAGCCCCGCCCCCAAACTAGCAACATCACATCCTGCTCTCATCACAACCCCATTTGCACAAGGTTGGATGCCGAGCTACTCATGTCCCGTTCCTCATCCTCAGTGATCTCACTGAAGGTATGTTCTTCCCCCCAGCCATGTACAACACCATGGGTACCAGATAGGTGACAACAAGCACCCTGGGATGCCTGTTATGGTTGGTCTTCCTCCTCCTCCTCAAAGCCACATTCCTCCTCTGACTATTCTTCCTCACAATCCTCGTCCAGTGTTGCCGCAGGTCCAGCAAGCGATGCTGATAAGGCTGTTTCTGGTGGTGATGGTGACCACAACTCTTCCGCTTCACGCTCATCTACGGCCTGATCCAGCACTCTTCGCAGTGCACGCTCCTTGAAAAAAACAAATGGTATGATGTCGCTGATGGTGCCTTCGGTACAACTGACTAGGTTTGTCACCTCCTCTAAAGGACGCATGAGCCTACAGGCATTGCGTATGAGCATCCAGTAACGTGGCAAAAAAATTCCCAGCTCCGCAGAGGCTGACCTAGCACCCAGGTCATACAAATAGTCGTTAACGGCCTTTTCTTGTTGGATCAGGCGGTCTAACATTAGGAGTGTTGAATTCCAACATGTCGGGCTGTCGCAAATCAAGCGCCTCACTGGCATGTCGTTTCGCCGCTGGATATCTGAAAAGTGTGCCATGGCCATGTAGGAACGCCTGAAATGGCCACACACCTTCCTGGCCTGCTTCAGAACATCCTGTAAGCCTGGGTACTTATGCACAAAGCATTGTACGATCAGATTACACACATGTGCCATGCACAGCACATGTGTCAACTTGCCCAAATTCAATGCCGCCACCAAATTTCTTCCGTTGTCACAAACCACTTTGCCGATCTCCAGTTGGTGCAGAGTCAGCCACTGATCCACTTGTGCGTTCAGGGCGGACAGGAGTGCTGGTCCAGTGTGACTCTCTGCTTTCAGGCAAGTCAACCCCAAGACGGCGTGACACTGCCGTATCCAGGATGTGGAATAGTACCTGGGGAGCTGGGGGGGGGTGCCGTTGATGTGGAGCAAGACGCAGCAGCAGAAGAGGACTCAGCCAAGGAGGTTATGGAAGAGGATGGAGTAGGAGGAGTAGAGGAGGTGGCAGCAGGCCTGCCTGCAAGTCGTGGCAGTGTCACCAACTCCTCTGCAGAGCCACGCATTCCATGCTTGGCAGCCGTCAGCAGGTTTATCCAATGCGCTGTGTAGGTGATATACCTGCCCTGACCATGCTTTGCAGACCAGGTATCAGTGGTCAGATGGACCCTTGCCCCAACACTGTGTGCCAGACATGCCATTACTTCCTTTTGCACAATCGAGTACAGGTTGGGGATTGCCTTTTGTGCAAATAAATTTCGGCCAGGTACCTTCCACTGCGGTGTCCCAATAGCTACAAATTTTTGGAAAGCATCAGACTCCACCAGCTTGTATGGTAAAAGTTGGCGGGCTAAGAGTTCAGACAAGCCAGCTGTCAGATGCTGGGCAAGGGGGTCACTTTGTGACAGACACCTGACTGTGGGCAGATGAGCAGGAACTGCTCAAGGCAAGAGACGGAGTGGCGGATGGTTGAGAGGGGGCAAGGAGGACAGCAGTGGTTGATGTGGCTGAAGATGTTTGACCAGGAGGAGGATGGCGGCTTTGAGTTTGTGTGCTGCTTGTACTCATGTGTTGATCCCATAGGCGTTTGTGATGTGCGATCATGTGCCTTCGCAAAGCAGTTGTACCTAGGTGGGTGTTGGACTTCCCACGACTCAGTTTCTTTTGGCACAGGTTGCAAATGGCATTGCTGTTGTCAGAGGCAGACACACACAAAAAATGCCACACTGCTGAGCTCTGCAATGACGGCATTCTGGTGGTGGCAACAGCATGCGTTGATTGGCGTGCTGTCTGGCTGACCCCGGGTGCCGATGCATGCTGTCTGACTGTGCCACTAGATCTTTACGACGACCTCCCCCTGCTTCCAACTCATTTCCTCCTCCTCTCTGTCTCCCCATCTGAACTTTCCCCGTGTTCTTCTTCTCTTCTAGCAGGCACCCACGTGACATCCACAGACGAATCGTCATCATCAACCGCTTCACTTGTATCTGATAACTCAGCAAAGGAAGCAGCAGCGGGTACAACATCATCATCATCATCATCACACCGTACGTCCATGTGTGTAATGCTATCTGACTGAGACATATCCCTGTTATCTACATCCTCTGTCAATAATGGTTGCGCATCACTATCACTCATTTCTTCCAACTGATGTGTAAATAACTCCTCTGACAGATCAAGTGAAGCGGCTGTAGTGCTAGTGTTGGTGGTGGTGGCAGGCATGCGAGTGGTAACTTGAGAGGTGCCCAAAGCTAAGCTGGAGGAGGATGGTGCGTCAAGGTTCCGATCGGAAGCTGTAGAAGATTGGGTGTCCTGTGCTAGCCAGTCAACTATGTCCTCAGAACTGTTCGAGTTCGGGGTACGTGGCCTCTGAACACTGGGCATTATTCTAGGGCCAAAGGGAATCACAGCAACATGATCACGAAGGCCCCTGCGGGGTGGCCTGCCTCTGCCTGTCATTTTTTTTTTTTATTAGTGGTACTATGTATGCAAGCTACTGTGACAACAGATATAAGTGGCACTGTGCACTGGCAGAAGTTGGCAGAGTAGACGCTGTAGGCCTGACACACACGCTTGCAGACAACTAAATGCTATTCAATCTATTACAGTCAAAATTGTATTTTTTTTTTTAAATGTACACTACTGTTACACCAGATATGAGTTGCACTGGGGTGACACTGTGCCGTGGCAGGCACTGAAACGCACACGTGTGAAGGAAACTGACTGCTATTATTTCACAGTCAAAAAAGTGTTGTTTGTTTTAAATGTACACTTTTGTTATACCAGATATGAGTTGCACTGGGGTGACACTGTGCCCTGGCAGACACTGAAATGCACACGTGTGAAGGAAACTGACTGCTATTATTTCACAGTCAAAAAAGTTTTGTTTGTTTTAAATGTACACTACTGTTATACCAAATATGAGTTGCACTGGGGTGACACTGTACCCTGGCAGGCACTGAAACGCACATGTGTGAAGGAAACTGACTGCTATTATTTCACAGTCAAAAAAGTGTTTTTTTTTTTAAATCTACACTACTCTTACACCAGATATGAGTTGCACTGGGGTGACACTGTGCCCTGGCAGGCACTTAAATGCACACGTGTGAAGGAAACTGACTGCTATTATTTCACAGTCAAAAAAGTGTTTTTTTTTTTAAATCTACACTACTCTTACACCAGATATGAGTTGCACTGGGGTGACACTGTGCCCTGGCAGGCACTGAAAAGCACACGTGTGAAGGAAACTGCTATTATTTCACAGTCAAAAGTGTTGTTGTTTTTTAAATGTTCACTACTGTTACACCAGATATGAGTTGCACTGGGCTGACACTGTGCCCTGGCAGGCACTGAAACGCACACGTGTGAAGGAAACTGACTGCTATTATTTCACAGTCAAAAAAGTGTTGTTGTTTTTAAATGTACACTACTGTTACACCAGATATGAGTTGCACTGGGGTGAAACTGTGCCATAGCAGGCACTGAAACGCACACGTGTGAAGGAAACTGACTGCTATTATTTCACAGTCAAAAAAGTGTTGTTTTTTTAAATGTACACTACTGTTACACCAGATATGAGTTGCACTGGGGTAACACTGTGCCCTGGCAGGCACTGAAACGCACACGTGTGAAGGAAACTGACTGCTATTATTTCACAGTCAAAAACGTGTTGTTTTTTTAAATGTACACTACTGTTACACAAGATATGAGTTGCACTGGGGTGACACTGTGCCCTGGCAGGCACTGAAACGAACACGTGTGAAGGAAACTGACTGCAATTATTTCACAGTCAAAAAAGTGTTTTTTTTTTTTTAAATCTACACTACTGTTACACCAGATATGAGTTGCACTGGGGTGACACTGTGCCCTGGCAGGCACTAAAACGCATACGTGTGAAGGAAACTGACTGCTATTATTTCACAATCAAAAAAGTGTTAGTTTTTTTTAAATGTACACTACTGTTACAAAAGATATGAGTTGCATTGGGGTGACACTGTGCCCTGGCAGGCAATGAAACGCACACGTGTGAAGGAAACTGACTGCTATTATTTCACAGACAAAAAAGTGTTGTTGTTTTTAAATGTACTCTACTGTTACACCAGATATGAGTTGCACTGGGGTGACACTGTGCCGTGGCAGGCACAGAAACGCGCACGTGTGAAGGAAACTGACTGCTATTATTTCACAGTTATTTCACAGTCAAAAAAGTGTTGTTTGTTTTAAATGTACACTTTTGTTATACCAGATATGAATTGCACTGGGGTGACACTGTGCCCTGGCAGACACTGAAATGCACACGTGTGAAGGAAACCGACTGCTATTATTTCACAGTCAAAAAAAGTGTTGTTTGTTTTAAATGTACACTACTGTTATACCAAATATGAGTTGCACTGGGGTGACACTGTGCCCTGGCAGGCACTGAAACGCACATTTGTGAGGGAAAAAGACTGCTATTATTTCACAGTCAAAAAAGTGTTTTTTTTTTTTTTAAATCTACACTACTCTTACACCAGATATGAGTTGCACTGGGGTGACACTGTGCCCTGGCAGGCACTTAAACGCACACGTGTGAAGGAAATTGACTGCTATTATTTCACACTCAAAAAAGTTTTTTTTTTTTTTTTTTAAATGTACACTACTGTTACACCAGATATGAGTTGCACTGGGGTGACACTGTGCCCTGGCAGGCACTGAAAAGCACACGTGTGAAGGAAACTGCTATTATTTCACAGTCAAAAGTGTTTTTTTTTTTTTAAATGTTCACTACTGTTACACCAGATATGAGTTGCACTGGGCTGACACTGTGCCCTGGCAGGCACTGAAACGCACACGTGTGAAGGAAACTGACTGCTATAATTTCACAGTCAAAAAAGTGTTGTTGTTTTTAAATGTACACTACTGTTACACCAGATATGAGTTGCACTGGGGTGAAACTGTGCCCTAGCAGGCACTGAAACGCACACGTGTGAAGGAAACTGACTGCTATTATTTCACAGTCAAAAACGTGTTGTTTTTTTAAATGTACACTACTGTTACACAAGATATGAGTTGCACTGGGGTGACACTGTGCCCTGGCAGGAACTGAAACAAACACGTGTGAAGGAAACTGACTGCTATTATTTCACAGTCAAAAAAGTGTTTTTTTTTTTTAAATCTACACTACTGTTACACCAGATATGAGTTGCACTGGGGTGACACTGTGCCCTGGCAGGCACTAAAACGCATACTTGTGAAGGAAACTGACTGCTATTATTTCACAGTCAAAAAAGTGTTGTTTGTTTTAAATGTACACTTTTGTTATACCAGATATGAGTTGCACTGGGGTGACACTGTGCCCTGGCAGACACTGAAATGCACACGTGTGAAGGAAACCGACTGCTATTATTTCACAGTCAAAAAAGTGTTGTTTGTTTTAAATGTACACTACTGTTATACCAAATATGAGTTGCACTGGGGTGACACTGTGCCCTGGCAGGCACTGAAACGCACATGTGTGAAGGAAACTGACTGCTATTATTTCACAGTCAAAAAAGTGGTTTTTTTTTTTTTAAATCTACACTACTGTTACACCAGATATGAGTTGCACTGGGGTGACACTGTGCCCTGGCAGGCACTTAAACGCACACGTGTGAAGGAAACTGACTGCTATTATTTCACACTCAAAAAAGTGTTGTTGTTTTTAAATGTACACTACTGTTACACCAGATATGAGTTGCACTGGGGTGAAACTGTGCCCTAGCAGGCACTGAAACGCACACGTGTGAAGGAAACTGACTGCTATTATTTCACAGTCAAAAAAGTGTTGTTTTTTTAAATGTACACTACTGTTACACCAGATATGAGTTGCACTGGGGTGACACTGTGCCCTGGCAGGCACTGAAACGCACACGTGTAAAGGAAACTGACTGCTATTATTTCACAGTCAAAAACGTGTTGTTTTTTTAAATGTACACTACTGTTACACAAGATATGAGTTGCACTGGGGTGACACTGTGCCCTGGCAGGCACTGAAACGAACACGTGTGAAGGAAACTGACTGCTATTATTTCACAGTCAAAAAAGTGTTTTTTTTTTTTAAATCTACACTACTGTTACACCAGATATGAGTTGCACTGGGGTGACACTGTGCCCTGGCAGGCACTAAAACGCACACGTGTGAAGGAAACTGACTGCTATTATTTCACAGTCAAAAAAGTGTTTTTTTTTTAAATGTACACTACTGTTAAACCAGATATGAGTTGCACTGGGGTGACACTGTGCCCTGGCAGGCACTAAAACGCACACGTGTGAAGGAAACTGACTGCTATTATTTAACAATCAAAAAAGTGTTTTTTTTTAAATGTACACTACTGTTAAACCAGATATGAGTTGCACTGGGGTGACACTGTGCCCTGGCAGGCACTGAAACGCACACGTGTGAAGGAAACTGACTGCTATTATTTCACAGTCAAAAAAGTGTTGTTTTTTTTTTTAAATGTACACTACTGTTACACCAGATATGAGTTGCACTGGGGTGACACTGTGCCCTGGCAGGCACTGAAACGCACACGTGTGAAGGAAACTGACTGCTATTATTTCACAGTCAAAAAAGTGTTTTTTTTTTTTTAAATGTACACTACTGTTACACCAGATATGAGTTGCACTGGGCTGACACTGTGCCCTGGCAGGCACTGAAACGCACACGTGTGAAGGAAACTGACTGCTATTATTTCACAGTCAAAAACTTGTTGTTTTTTTAAATGTACACTACTGTTACACAAGATATGAGTTGCACTGGGGTGACACTGTGCCCTGGCAGGAACTGAAACAAACACGTGTGAAGGAAACTGACTGCTATTATTTCACAGTCAAAAAAGTGTTTTTTTTTTTTAAATGTACACTACTGTTACACCAGATATGAGTTGCACTGGGCTGACACTGTGCCCTGGCAGGCACTGAAACGCACACGTGTGAAGGAAACTGACTGCTATTATTTCACAGTCAAAAACTTGTTGTTTTTTTAAATGTACACTACTGTTACACAAGATATGAGTTGCACTGGGGTGACACTGTGCCCTGGCAGGAACTGAAACAAACACGTGTGAAGGAAACTGACTGCTATTATTTCACAGTCAAAAAAGTGTTTTTTATTTTAAATCTACACTACTGTTACACCAGATATGAGTTGCACTGGGGTGACACTGTGCCCTGGCAGGCACTAAAACGCATACTTGTGAAGGAAACTGACTGCTATTATTTCACAGTCAAAAAAGTGTTGTTTGTTTTAAATGTACACTTTTGTTATACCAGATATGAGTTGCACTGGGGTGACACTGTGCCCTGGCAGACACTGAAATGCACACGTGTGAAGGAAACTGACTGCTATTATTTCACAGTCAAAAAAGTGTTGTTTGTTTTAAATGTACACTACTGTTATACCAAATATGAGTTGCACTGGGGTGACACTGTGCCCTGGCAGGCACTGAAACGCACATGTGTGAAGGAAACTGACTGCTATTATTTCACAGTCAAAAAAGTGTTTTTTTTTTTTTTAAATCTACACTACTGTTACACCAGATATGAGTTGCACTGGGGTGACACTGTGCCCTGGCAGGCACTTAAACGCACACGTGTGAAGGAAACTGACTGCTATTATTTCACACTCAAAAAAGTGTTTTTTTGTTTTTTTAAATGTACACTACTGTTACACCAGATATGAGTTGCACTGGGGTGACACTGTGCCCTGGCAGGCACTGAAATGCACACGTGTGAAGGAAACTGACTGCTATTATTTCACAGTCAAAAAAGTGTTGTTGTTTTTAAATGTACACTACTGTTACACCAGATATGAGTTGCACTGGGGTGAAACTGTGCCCTAGCAGGCACTGAAACGCACACGTGTGAAGGAAACTGACTGCTATTATTTCACAGTCAAAAAAGTGTTGTTTTTTTAAATGTACACTACTGTTACACCAGATATGGTAGTGGAGGGCCCTCTAGTGGGCCTGTAACAAAATTAAGGGTTTACCAACTTGAAGTCTGGAGTAATGCTAAATGTGTTGTTACAATGTTGCAAGTGGGAAGGAGGTGTCTGTTTTCTTACCTTTATAGGGTCCTGCAACAGTGAGATCAGCCTCTTTCGGTTTCCAGACTTCAAGGAGAAGGTTTCTGAAGTTGTCTGAAGGTTCTTGAAGTAAAACATGGAGAGATCCAGGAGAAAATCTGTGCCTCCCAAGCGTTACAGGGAGGTGGTGGAGATGGCTGCAAGAAAGAAAGGACCTGCAAGGCACAGACAGGAGCCGGAGTCAGAAGATGTGGTACCCCCCACCCCCCAAAAATCCCCACCTGCTAGGAGTTTTAATAAGGGAAAGGGCAAGGCAGGGGGTAGCTCATGGTCTACAGGCGCCAGAGGGAAGGCCCAGACCAGTGGGGTAAATAGGGTAGCCCCCAATCAAGGCCCGCAGGCAAGCGGGGAGGTGTCAGCGGTGGGGGGCGTTATGGGGGGAACAGAGGGTGGCCAGGGGAACTTGTCTGGTCCGGTTGCCCCAGCGGATGCTGGGGCCGGCCTGGCCGGGCAGTTTGCGGCCTTGCCGCCGGCGGCCTTAGCGGCAGTTTTGGCCTTGGCCCAGTCCTTTGTCGGGGGGTTGCCCCATGGGGACCAGGGCCTTGGCGTGGCTGTCGCTGGGGCTGGCGGTGGTGCAGGAGCAGGCCCACAGCACAGCCACATGGCAGAGTGCGCAGCGGAGTCTGGCCCTCCGATTGGCGGTTCCCGCAAGATCTCCTCCGAGAGTTCTGAGGAGGAGGAGGATCGCGGTCGCCATTTGGAGGGAGGACGCGGCAGAGAGAGGAGTGCCTCGTGTGACCGGAGCCCCGAAGGTAACTTGGGAGGACTCCGGTTAGCGAGCGGGGTATCAGGAGGACAGGCAGGGAGCAGCGGGGCCCACTTACCTGGCATGGGTATGGCTGGGGGTCCGGGTGCTGGTAGGAGAGCGTGTGGCGCAGTTGGGTCCCACGTGGGTATGCATGTTGATGGCGCGCATGCGCGCATGGCGGTTGACCGCGGTCCTCAGAGGGGCTCATCTGGTGTGTCAGGCGGAGCGGTGTGTTCAGTTGGGAGGCCTACAGTGCGGCCTAGCACGAGTGAACAGGCCGTGGCTACGGATAGAGGCAGTGACGGGCAGAGGCCCGTGGTTGTGGTGAATGAGAGGGGTGCATCGGTACGGAGTACAGGTATAGGGGCCACATTGGGACAAGCTTGCATGAGGGGTGGCATGAACCCGAGGTATGCAGGTGCGGATGCAGTATCAGAGGCCGAAGGGCCTGAGGGGTCATATGGTAGATTGGAGACTGGACGGAGATATGAACCACACATGGGGTGGGGACATGCGGGGATAACGCATGCCTATGAGGGAGTTTCTCAGTTTAGGGCTGGGGGATTTGTGAGACCGAGTGAGGCGACAAATGATACGCAGTATGAGAGGGCGCAGATGCATAGAGGGGGCCAGTCTCATGGTGGTGTGGATGAGGATATGATCAGGAGAGCTGTTGAGGCAGCGTTGCATGCGAGAGATGCTGTGAGGCCCCTGCCTGGGTTTAGTGGTCACGCCCGGGAGGGGGCGGCGCAGGAGGTGATTATCAGGGATGCTGTGGCTAATGTTCTGGGTATGTCAGCTGGGGGGAGACAGGGGCAGGGGAGAGAGGGTGTTTCAACTGTTGCCCCTCTCACAGACCGGAGTACCCCCCAAGTTGTTTTGTCTCAACAGGTTCCATCAAGCACAGCAGAGATGGCAGCGAGCTCGAGCAGCGCCCTGGCAGTAGCAGGGACTAGTGGCATCCAGAGCGCTGCGAGTCCAGCGACCCCTTCGCAAGCAGGGATACCAGGCGAGGGTGAGTGCCACGCACCAGACATCATACACACTGACACGGGGTCTTCCACAAGTGGGTCAGGATCAGATAGCGGGGAGGATCTTGGTTTAGTGGGGAAGGGTCAGCGCAGGATGTTTAGGTGGATAAAGAAGATGGCGTCTGCTAGAGCGAAGGACAAGGCGGGCGCTACGTCCCAGACACTTGAGCTGCAGGGAACGCAAGCTTTAGGGGGCGCTGTTACGCCAGTGGGACCAGTGCCACGCAAAGTGGCTGCACAGGGTGACACTTACCCGTGTTTGGTCCACTCGCTATATGGCCATTTGAAAGCAAAGGTCGTTAAAAAGATTCAAGAGGGAAAATACGTTAATGTATTCGAGCTCTCTCTGGATGCATTTAGAGCCAAAGAAAGGGCGGCGGATGGCTCGGGCCCAAAGAAAGTGCGTAGGCCGGAGACGTACGAGGAATGGCTTAAATGCTTCCGCGTACTGGCTGCGTGCTATGTCGACAGGTGGCCGTTGCAGGGGCATAACCTGTTTAAGTACCAAGATACCATAGAGGATATCCGTACGAGATTCAAGGAAGGCGCATGGCGTGAATACGACATGGCCTTTAGGAGAAAGATGGTAGGTAACCCTCTGCTGCATTTTGGAACACAGGATATGCACTTGTGGTCCAAATTAGGATTGGAGGGCAGTTCTCCCTCCCCAGTGGCGTCACGTCAAGCCCCGCCGCGCCTAGGGGCACGGCTGGGCAGGAAAGGGAGGGAGTGCTGGAAATACCAGGATAAGCAGTGTGACAGGGGGAGCAGCTGCTCCTTTCGTCACATCTGCAAGTTCTGTGCAGGGCCTCACCCAGGCGCCGATTGTGGAAAACGAAAGGACCAGGGACAGCCCAGAATTACGCCTAAGGCGGGAGTTGCAGGCAAGGGCACCAACTCCGCTTAGGTTGCGGGCCATGCTGATATGGCTGGCGAACTACCCCGACACAGGGGCAGCTGAGCTGCTGAGGTCGGGGTTGGAAGGGGGTTTCCGGATACCGGTCATGGGTCGGGTTGCGGGTTCTTCAGTGCACAGGAACTTGAAAACGGCCTATGAATTCCCGCACGTAGTTAGGGAAAAGTTGGCAAAGGAGGTGGCGCTGGGCAGGGTGTCGGGGCCATTCTCCACATGCCCGATGGCGGATCTGGTGATCTCCCCATTGGGTGTGGTACCCAAGAAAGAGGAAGGGAAGTTCAGGTTGATACATCACCTTTCTTTCCCAAAAGGGGCGTCAGTCAATGACGCTATTGACCCAGAGTTGAGTTCGGTGCACTATCAATCGTTCGATCGTGCGCTGGACGTGGTCAGGGCATGCGGTCCGGGGGCATTGTTGGCGAAGCTAGACATTGAGTCGGCTTTCCGCCTGCTGCCACTGCACCCTTCGGCTTTCAGACTAATGGGCATGAAGTTCGAAGGGGAATATTATGTGGACAGGTGTTTGCCGATGGGCTGCTCATTGTCCTGTTCCCTGTTTGAGTGTTTTAGTTCTTTCCTGCATTGGGTAGTGTACAAGGCGTCAAGTGGGGGAGCGGTGGCCCACTACTTGGACGATTTCTTGTTGGTAGGGAGATCTGGTTCCACGGAGTGTGAACAGCTCATGGAAGTTATGCAGGATATGATGTCGCGTTTTGGAGTGCCGCTCGCGGACGACAAAACGCAGGGGCCGTGTACATGTCTCACATTTCTAGGTATCGAAATAGATACAGTGCAGGCGGAATGTAGGCTGCCCATGGACAAGGTTGTCCGGATGCTTGGTGCGGTCCGAAGGATTAGAGGGTCGAGCAAGGTTGCGATAAAAGAGGTGCAGGCGCTGCTGGGCCTTCTGAATTTTGCGGGTAGGGTCATCCCGATGGGAAGAGCTTTTAACCGTCGATTGGAGGGACTTTTGAAGGGCCCTACTAGTCTAGCAAAATGGACGAGCATTACGGCGGATGTGAGGGAGGACCTGGAGATATGGGAAAAATTCCTAATGAATTTTAATGGTGTGTGCCTATGGAGGGGTAGGAAAGTACCCAACAAGGCAATAAACTTGTACACGGATGCAGCGGGGGGTTTCGGGTACGGAGCGTACCTGGACGGAGAATGGAGCGCGGCTCCATGGCCGAGGGGCTGGATAGATGCAGGTTTCACCAAAAACTTGACGCTGTTGGAACTATTCCCGATAGTGGTTGCTGTGGAGATTTGGGGGGATAGACTGGCTAATAAATCGGTGGTGTTCTGGACGGACAACATGAGTGTGGTGTACGCCATTAACAGGCTGTCCGCGTCATCGCCAGCGGTTGTGTGTTGCTTGCGTCACCTGGTGTTGCGATGCCTGCAGTTCAATATACATTTTACCGCCAAACACGTCCCGGGAGTGCAGAACATTATTGCAGATGCACTCTCCCGATTTAAATGGGAGCAGTTTAGGGCAGCGGCACCCATGGCGGCGGAGGAGGGGTTAACATGCCCATCTTCTCTTTGGCAGCTGGTGAAGGTTGGATGAGCATCCTAGCCTTGGTGAAGGCATCCTTGGCGCCAAGGACATGGTCAACATATAAGAGTCACTGGGACTGCTGGGAGGCGTTCTGTCAACGCGGAGGTGTACAGGTACAAAGGGCTTCTAGGGTGCTGGTGTTGGAGTGGTTGGCTTTACTACGGAAAGAAGGGGTCAGTAAGGCCGGCGCGAGTAGTAGGCTATCGGCACTGGCCTTCTTTAACAAGGCGCTTGGCTTTGAGGACCATTCCGGAACCTTCCTAGTAAGGAAGGTGTTGAAGGGGTGGGGCAGGTTGGCCCTCCGTCAGAAAGATCGGAGGGAGCCCATTACACGGGAGAGATTGAAGGCGTTAGCGAATGGTGTTGCAAAGGTTTGCACATCCAAGTATGAGCAGCTTCTTTTCCGAACGGCATTTGCATTGGCGTTTGCGGGAGCCCTCAGGGTGGGGGAGCTTGTGGCGTCTGCAAAGGAGAAAGGTCGAGGAGGAGTGCAGTTGGAGCATGTCCGTTTGACGGACGAGGGGCTCCTGTTGTTCGTACCCAGGTCCAAGACGGACCAGGAGGGGGTGGGGGCATGGCTGCCCCTTGAACGTCAAGAGTTTGAGGATTGCTGCCCAGTGGCATGCGTGGAGCAATACCTTAAGGTGAGGCCGGCGGGAGGGCAACTGCTCCTGATACATGAGGACGGTTTGGCCCTCTCGGTTTTTCAATTCCGCCAGGTATTGGCGAAGACGGCAAAGGAGGCCGGGTTGGATCCGTGCAGGATCGCCCCGCACTCGTTTAGAATAGGCGCGGCGACCAGCGCAGCGCAAAAGGGAGTTTCGGTGGCGGAGATTAAGCGCTTGGGTAGATGGAAGTCTTCCCAGTACAAGACTTATATTAGACCAGATAAAGGACACTGCTAGAGCACAGACATGTGGGGGGGTCCATACTTCCAAAGGGGGGTTTTTGTTGGGGGGGACCCAGGTTGTGCAAGGGCGGTTTTTTCATGGTGGTGTTCTCTGTTTTATCAGGTGTTGTGAATGCGAAAGCACCTCCGGTCCGTGTATGGATGGTAGGCCATTCATACATCCACTGGGCTCATCTCAGGGCGTTGCGATCGCCGGAAGGTCAGCAACTTGGATTCCCAACGTCCAAGGCAAGCTTTCGGTGGTTAGGGCGCAGGGGACTGTCGTGGGCTGATTTGCCTGCACTTTTACAGGAGGCACACAAAAGGTGGGGGCGGCCTAATGTTTTAGTGCTGCACCTCGGGGGAAATGACTTGGGGGCAATGCCCGCGCTGGATTTGATCAGAAGAATGACAGCGGATGTGCAATGGATGCACACTTGGTTGCAGGGTGTGACTTTGGGGTGGTCAAATGTAGTTGCTCGACTGCAATGGCGGCACATTGTCACACAGAGGGCTGCATATAATGTGCGCAAAAAGGTGAATAGGGAGATGGGAAGAGCGGTCACGGGCATTGGGGGTTTCGTGGTCAGGCACGAAAGCATAACGGCCGACAAAAGGGACCTATTTAGGCCTGATGGAGTCCACCTTACGGACGTAGGGTTGGATATGTTCCTAAGGGACATCAGGGGAGCCTTGTTGGGGATTATTCATTAAAGTTTGGGTTAAATTGTTGTATCTGCAATCTGTTGAAATCGTTATGTTGTTATGGTTATGCTAGTTAAAGTGTGGTTTATTACTGGGTTCCTGTTGGTTGGTTTGGCGGCAAGAGTTCGCCTGGCTCTTGTGGCGGGTGGTCAATGCCCTGGGGAGCGGGCACAAGGAGAGAAGAGTGACGGTCCTGGGAAAAGGGAGGGGTTATGCCTGCCAGGCGCCGGCCTGGGGGTCCTCTCCCTCGCAATTGGACCGAAGACCTCTGAACATCACAGCTCTCTCTGAGTGCCATGGGGCGTGACAGCCGGGTGTCACGCTGCAGGTATGGAAAGGGGCCTTGACCATCTGCTAATAGGGGTTAGGTTAGGGTGAGATGCCGCCAACGTTGAGGATTACGAACTTGTTGCCAAGTTTCGTTGATAGGTTGATCAAGTGCCTAAGGGTAATTGGAATGACTCTTAGGCACAAGTTAAAGCGTTTATTTAATAAACGTGAACCGTGACCGGTTCTTTCTCCCAAACAAATGGTGTTGTGTCTTATTTACTAGATAAGGTATTAGACAGTAAGAAGGACGGAATAGATGGTTTAAACCTTATGGTAGTGGAGGGCCCTCTAGTGGGCCTGTAACAAAATTAAGGGTTTACCAACTTGAAGTCTGGAGTAATGCTAAATGTGTTGTTACAATGTTGCAAGTGGGAAGGAGGTGTCTGTTTTCTTACCTTTATAGGGTCCTGCAACAGTGAGATCAGCCTCTTTCGGTTTCCAGACTTCAAGGAGAAGGTTTCCCCGCCCACCCGTCCCTGGAAGAGGAGATTCGCGGCTACGATGCGGCTGTTAGGGTGAGTTGGCTCGGCAGGGGTGGGTTTAATTGAGCTAGCCTTCAGTAAGACCGAGCCTTTAATGTAGCTAGCCACCCCTGAAGTTGAGTTGTACGATTCGGCTGGCAGGGGGTGCCTTACTGGGCTGGTTGGATATGCCTCAGCAGGCGGGTGGTCAATGCCCTGGGGAGCGGGCACAAGGAGAGAAGAGTGACGGTCCTGGGAAAAGGGAGGGGTTATGCCTGCCAGGCGCCGGCCTGGGGGTCCTCTCCCTCGCAATTGGACCGAAGACCTCTGAACATCACAGCTCTCTCTGAGTGCCATGGGGCGTGACAGCCGGGTGTCACGCTGCAGGTATCGAAAGGGGCCTTGACCATCTTCTAATAGGGGTTAGGTTAGGGTGAGATGCCGCCAACGTTGAGGATTACGAACTTGTTGCCAAGTTTCGTTGATAGGTTGATCAAGTGCCTAAGGGTAATTGGAATGACTCTTAGGCACAAGTTAAAGCATTTATTTAAAAAACGTGAACCGTGACCGGTTCTTTCTCCCAAACAAATGGTGTTGTGTCTTATTTACTAGATAAGGTATTAGACAGTAAGAAGGACGGAATAGATGGTTTAAACCTTATGAGTTGCACTGGGGTGACACTGTGCCCTGGCAGGCACTGAAACGCACACGTGTAAAGGAAAATGACTGCTATTATTTCACAGTCAAAAACGTGTTGTTTTTTTAAATGTACACTACTGTTACACAAAATATGAGTTGCACTGGGGTGACACTGTGCCCTGGCAGGCACTGAAACGAACACGTGTGAAGGAAACTGACTGCTATTATTTCACAGTCAAAAAAGTGTTTGTTTTTTTTAAATCTACACTACTGTTACACCAGATATGAGTTGCACTGGGGTGACACTGTGCCCTGGCAGGCACTAAAACGCACACGTGTGAAGGAAACTGACTGCTATTATTTCACAATCAAAAAAGTGTTGTTTTTTTTAAATGTACACTACTGTTACACAAGATATGAGTTGCACTGGGGTGACACTGTGCCCTGGCAGGCACTAAAACGCACACGTGTGAAGGAAACTGACTGCTATTATTTCACAATCAAAAAAGTGTTTGTTTTTTTTAAATGTACACTACTGTTACACAAGATATGAGTTGCACTGGGGTGACACTGTGCCCTGGCAGGCACTGAAACGCACACGTGTGAAGGAAACTGACTGCTATTATTTCACAGTCAAAAAAGTGTTGTTTTTTTTTAAATGTACACTACTGTTACACCAGATATGAGTTGCACTGGGGTGACACTGTGCCCTGGCAGGCACTGAAACGCACACGTGTGAAGGAAACTGACTGCTATTATTTCACAGTCAAAAAAGTGTTGTTTTTTTAAATGTACACTACTGTTACACCAGATATGAGTTGCACTGGGGTGACACTGTGCCCTGGCAGGCACTGAAACGCACACGTGTGAAGGAAACTGACTGCTATTATTTCACAGTCAAAAAAGTGTTTTTTTTTAAATGTACACTACTGTTAAACCAGATATGAGTTGCACTGGGGTGACACTGTGCCCTGGCAGGCACTAAAACGCACACGTGTGAAGGAAACTGACTGCTATTATTTAACAATCAAAAAAGTGTTAGTTTTTTTTAAATGTGCACTACTGTTACACCAGATATGAGTTGCATTGGGGTGACACTGTGCCCTGGCAGGCACTGAAACGCACACGTGTGAAGGAAACTGGCTGCTATTATTTCACAGTCAAAAAAGTGTTGTTTTTATTAAATGTACACTACTGTTACACCAGATATGAGTTGCACTGGGTGACATTTGTGCCCTGGCAGGCACTGAAACGCACACATGTGAAGGAAACTGACTGCTATTATTTCACAGTCAAAAAAAGTATTTTTTTTTTAAATGTACACTACTGTTACACCAGATATGAGTTGCACTGGGGTGACACTTTGCCCTGGCAGGCACTGAAACGCACACATGTGAAGGAAACTGACTGCTATTATTTCACAGTCAAAAAAGTGTTTTTTTTTTTAAATGTACACTACTGTTACACCAGATATGAGTGGTGGCACTGGGCAATTGGGCACAGTATACGCTGTGAGCCTGACACACACGCTTGCAGGCAGGCAACTGCAATTAGATTACACAGGAAAAAAAAAAAGCAGACTGATGTTCTAGCCCTAAAAAGGGCTTTTTGGGGTGCTGTCCTTACAGCAGAGATCAGATGAGTCCTTCAGGACTGTAGTGGACACTGAATACACTAGCCTAGGTATCGATTTCCCTATTAAATCAGCAGCAGCTACACTGTCCCTCCTCTCACTAAGAATGCAGCTTCCAAATGAATCTAAAATGGATGCTGTCCAGGAGGTAGGAGGGTCTGGGAGGGAGGGTCTGCTGCTGATTGGCTGGAATGTGTCTGCTGACTGTGAAGTACAGGGTCAAAATTTTACTCAATGTTGACGAATAGGGGGTAGATCGAACATCGCATATGTTCAAACATGCTATGTTCGCCGGTAACTATTCGCCGGCGAACAATTTGCGACTTCACTATACATAAATATATATTTTTTTAATTACATTAATTCCATGTTCACTACATTTTCATAATTATTTCTTACTTGGAAGTATTTTTTGTATTTAGTTTATATTTTTCTTGTGCATTACTTACATCTACTTTTTTTTAATACTTAATATACCTACTGCAAAAAATATGAAATAGTAACTTTAACATTATACCTGTTATATTTTATTATTTTTCTTAAAAAATCTCCTTTCCTTAACATTATTAAGTCTCTTTACACTTCCAGTACTGAGACACTGAGAAAAATTTGATTTTTTTCCTGTAAATATTACGTCCTAGATCCTATTGTATGTTACAAGCCTTCATGTTTAATCTACTCAAGATCCTAACGCCTAGATTTAGAGTTCTGCGTTAGCCGTCAAAAGCAGCGTTAAGGAATCCTAACACTGCTTTTGGCCACCCGCTGGTATTTAGAGTCGGCCAGGTAAAGGTGTACCGCTCACTTTCAAGCCGTGACTTTTCTATACCGCAGATCCCCTTACACCAATTGCGTATCCTATCTTTTCAATGGGATCTTCCTAACGCCAGTATTTAAAGTCTTGACTGAAGTGAGCGGTACACCCTCTACCGACAAGACTCCTAATGCCCATGGAAAAGCTGTAGTTAAGAGCTTTATAGGCTAACGCCGGTATATAAAGCTCTTAACTACAGTGCTCTTAAGTACACTAACACCCATAAACTACCTATGTACCCCTAAACCGAGGTCCCCCCACATTGCCGCCACTATAATAAATATTTTTAACCCCTAATCTGCCGACCGCTCATCGCCGCCACCTACATTATCCCTATGAACCCCTAATCTGCTGCCCCTAACATCGCCGACACCTACATAATATTTATTAACCCCTAATCTGCCCCCCCAAAACTTCAAGTATTAACCCCTAATCTGCCGACCGGACCTCGCCGCTACTATAATAAATGTATTAACCCCTAAAACTAAGTCTAACCCTAACCCTAACACCCCCCTAAATTAAATATAATTTTAATCTAACGAAATAAATTAACTCTTATTAACTAAAGTATTCCTATTTAAAAATAAATACTTACTTGTAAAATAAACCCTAATATAGCTACAATATAACAAATAATTATATTGTAGCTATTTTAGGAGTTATATTTATTTCATAGGCACCTTTGTATTTATTTTAACTAGGTACAATAGCTATTAAATAGTTATTAACTATTTAATAGCTACCTAGTTAAAATAATTACAAAATTGCTTGTAAAATAAATCCTAACCTATGTTACAATTAAACCTAACACTACACTATCATTAAATTAATTAAATAAATTACCTACAATTAAATACAATTAAATAAACTAAACTAAATTACAAAAAAAAACAAACACTAAATTACAGAAAAAAAAATATTACAATAATTTTAAACTAATTACACCTAATCTAAGCCCCCTAATAAAATAAAAAATAAAAAAAATAAAAATCCCTACCCTATTCTACATTACAAAGTAATCAGCTCTTTTACCAGCCCTTAAAAGGGCTTTTTGCGGGGCATGCCCCAAAGTAATCAGCTCTTTTGCCTGTAAAAAATAAAAATACAACCCCCCAACATTAAAACCCACCACCCACATACCCCTACTCTAACCCACCAAACCCCCCTTAAATAAACCTAACACTACCCCCTGAAGATCTCCCTACCTTGAGTCGTCTTCACCCAGCTGGGCTGAAGTCTTCATCCGATGGGCCAGAAGAGGACATCCAGACCGGCAGAAGTCTTCATCCTATCCAGGTAGAAGAGGACATCCGGACCGGCAGACATCTTCATCCAAGCAGCATCTTCTATCTTCATCCATCCGGAGCGGAGCCATCTTCTTCCCAGCCGACGCGGATCCATCCTCTTCAACCGGCACCTACTCGCCGAATGAAGGTTCCTTTAAATGACGTCATCCAAGATGGCATCCCTTGAATTCCGATTGGCTGATAGGATTCTATCAGCCAATCGGAATTAAGGTAGGAAAAATCTGATTGGCTGATTTAATCAGCCAATCAGATTGAGCTTGCATTCTATTGGCTGATCAGAACAGCCAATAGAATGCAAGCTCAATCTGATTGGCTGATTGGTCAGCCAATCGGATTGAACTTGAATCTGATTGACTGATTGAATCAGCCAATCAGATTTTTCCTACCTTAATTCCGATTGGCTGATAGAATCCTATCAGCCAATCGGAATTCAAGGGACGCCATCTTGGATGACGTCATTTAAAGGAACCTTCATTCGGCGAGTAGGCATCGGTTGAAGAGGATGGATCCGCGTCGGCTGGGAAGAAGATGGCTCCGCTCTCTGCTCCGGATGGATGAAGATAGAAGATGCCGCTTGGATGAAGATGTCTGCCGGTCCGGATATCCTCTTCTGCCCGGATAGGATGAAGACTTCTGCCAGTCTGGATGTCCTCTTCCGGATGAAGACTTCGGCTCGGCTGGGTGAAGACGACTCAAGGTAGGGAGATCTTCAGGGGGGTAGTTTTAGGTTTATTTAAGGGGGGTTTGGGTGGGTTAGAGTAGGGGTATGTGGGTGGTGGGTTTTAATGTTGGGGGGGTTGTATTTTTTTTTACAGGCAAAAGAGCTGATTACTTTGGGGCATGCCCCGCAAAAAGCCCTTTTAAGGGCAGGTAAAAGAGCTGATTACTTTGTAATGTAGAATAGGGTAGGGACTTTTTTTTTTATTTATTTTATTAGGGGGCTTAGATTAGGTGTAATTAGTTTAAAATTCTTGTAATATTTTTTTTTGTTGTTCCTGTAATTTAGTGTTTGTTTTTTGTAATTTAGTTTATTTTATTTAATTGTATTTAATTGTAGGTAATTTATTTAATTAATTTAATAATAGTGTAGTGTTAGGTTTAATTGTAACTTAGGTTAAGCTTTATTTTACAGGTAATTTTGTAATTATTTTAACTAGGTAGCTATTAAATAGTTTATAACTATTTAATAGCTATTGTACCTAGTTAAAATAAATACAAAGTTGCCTGTAAAATAAATATAAATCCTAAAATAGCTACAATATAAATATTCCTTATATTGTAGCTATATTAGGGTTTATTTTACAGGTAAGTATTTATTTTTAAATAGGAATATTTTAGTTAATAAGAGTTAATTTATTTTGTTAGATTAAAATTATATTTAATTTAGGGGGGTGTTAGGGTTAGACTTAGCTTTAGGGGTTAATACATTTATTATAGTAGCGGCGAGGTCCGGTCGGCAGATTAGGGGTTAATACTTGAAGTTAGGTGGCGGTGACGTTGGGGGGGGGGCTGATTAGGGGTTAACAAATATAATGTAGGTGTCGGCGATGTTGGGGGCAGTAGATTAGGGGCTCATAGGGATAATGTAGGTGGCGGGGGTCTCCGGAGCGGCAAATTAGGGGTTAATTGTGTAATGCAGGTGTCAGCGATAGTGGGGGTGGCAGATTAGGGGTTAATAAGTGTAAGGTGTTTAGACTCGGGGTTCGTGTTAGGGTGTTAGGTGCAGACTTAGAGAGTGTTTCCCTATAGGAAACAATGGGGCTGCTTTTTTGCAGGTGTTAGGTTTTTTTTCAGCCCAAACTGCCCCATTGTTTCCTATGGGGGAATCGTGCACGAGCACGTTTTTTTAGCTTACCGCTACCGTAAGCAACGCTGGTATTGATGGTTGAAGTGACGGTAACATCGGCTCAACGCACCCTTTTTGGAGCCTAACGCAGCCCTTCAGACAACTCTCAATACCAGCGTTGTTTGGAAGCAGCGGTAGGGAAAAAAGCTGCGTTAGCTACGCGGGTATTTACCGACAAAACTCTAAATCTAGCCGTAAGTGTCTCAAGCAGTACTGCAGCTTACCACAGAATCCAATGATAATCTCTATTATGTGTTGCAGGCCACATTTGTCCTGCAGACTATTTTCCTATAGCATTAAACTCAATGAAGAAGATCCAAATGAGAAAAAATCCCTAGCATGCTCTTTCTCTTAAATATGCAATATTTATTCCTAGGGTTGTGATTTTCTTCTGGAATTTATCATGGTAAATGTATGTCCACTGATTATTATTTTTTTGCAGGGGAGGGGAGAAAGAAAATAAAATCCAAGAAATAATCATGTTAAAGGGACAGTTTACTTGAAAAATGCTTAAGTTTAAAAAGATAGACAATCCCTTTATAACCCATTACCCAATTTCTTCATAATCAATACTGTTATATTAATATGCTTCTTAACTCTGTGATTACTTTTTATCTAAGTCTCTGCAGACTGCCCCCTTATCTCAGTTCTTTTGACAGACTTGCATTTTTAGCCAATTAGTGCTGACACATAAATAACTCAGTGGGCATAAGCACAATGTTATATATATGGCATGCATGAACTAGCGCTTTCTAACTGTGAAAAACAATATTGGCTGGTGATTAATTAATCCTGAGACTAAGCACCACTGAAATGTATCTAGACTTGAGTCCAACTATCCTTTGCCTGATCATTGTATGCTCTATTGGACTAAGACCCAGAGATATACTTTCCCAATTCTTCATCACTGCAAGATTACAAGTGGAGTGATATTTCACGCTTTTGCTATAACAAAACTGCGCTAGGATTTTCATATTTGCACTTTTTGGATTGCGCTCATATTACAAGCTGAAAGTATACAGATTTTTCCCCAGCAGTAAATCAAATTGCACTTAATGTCGAAATTTGAAAATCCCAATCATGTTTTTGCATTCCCATATAGAAGTTAATGGAGAAAAAAAGTTGAAAAAAACACCCACTCTCTCTCGAGCAAACACCATGACACATTCTCATTAGCGCAAACCCAACATGAAAATATGAATATTTCATATTCCAATGTTCTTTAACATATTTGTTTGTAATATGAACATACCAAATTGCATACTGTAATATGCGCAAAAATGATTGCATAGTGCAATAAGCGCATACCCGACATGAAAATATGAATATTTCATATTTCAATGTTCTATACGTAATGGAATATGTTCTATTTATTCATAATTAATATTTCTACATATATCTGATGTTTTTTTTAGCAAATATAAATTATTTTACATATATATATATATATAGATAATTATATATTGATATAGATATATAATATATATAGGAAGATCCATTTTTATTTAGAACATATACTACTATGTGCAGAACATTGGAATGTGAAATATTTACAGTAAATACAAAGTTAAAACCTTTATTAAATATTAATATTGAATAAATAATATGTTGCATGTTTTCATCTACTTAACGGGAAAAGGCTCCAATTCACACACACATACAGTATTTCACAAAAGTGAGTACAACCCTCACATTTTTGTAAATGTTTTATTATATCTTTTCATGTGACAACACTGAGGAAATGAAACTTTACTACAATATAAAGTATTGAGTGTACAGCCTGTATAAAAGTGTAAATTTGCTGTCCCCTCAAAATAACTCAACACTCAGCCATTAATGTCTAAACCGTTGGCAACAAAAGTGAGTACACCCCTAAGAGGAAATGTCGAAATTGGGCACAAAGTGTCAATATTTTGTGTGGTCACCATTATTTTCCAGCACTGCCTTAACCGTCTTGGGCATGGAGCTCACCAGAGCTTCACAGGTCTTCCACTCCTCCATGGCGACATCACCGAGCTGGTGGATGTTAGAGACCTTGCGCTCCCCCACCTTCCATTTGAGTATGCCCCACAGATGCTCAATAGGGTTTAGGTCTGGAGACATGCTTGGCCAGTCCATCACTAAGGCAGTGGTCTTCTTGAAAGTGTGTTTGGGGTTGTTATCATGTTGGAATACTGCCCTGCGGCCCAGTCTTTGAAGGAAGGGGATCATGCTCTGCTTCAGTATGTCACAGTACATGTTGGCATTCATGGTTCACTCAATGAATGGTAGCTCCCCAGTGCTGGCAGCACTCATGCAGGCCCAGACCATGACACTCCCACCACCATGCTTGACTGTAGGCAAGACACACTTGTCTTTGTACTTTTCACCTGGTTGCTGCCAGACATGCTTGACACCATTTGAACCAAATACGTTTATTTTGGTCTCATCGGACCACAGGACATGGTTCCAGTAATCCATGTCTTTAGTCTGCTTGTCTTCAGCAAACTGTTTGCAGGCTTTCTTGTGCATCATCTTTAGAAGAGGCTTTCTTCTGGGATTACATCCATGCAGACCAATTTGATGCAGTGTGCAGCGTATGGTCTGAGCACTGACAGGCTGACCACCCCCACCCCTTCAACCTTTGCAGCAATGCTGGCAGCACTCATATGTCTATTTCCCAAAATATGGATATGACGCTGAGCATGTGCACTCAACTTCTTTGGTTGACCATGGCAAGGCCTGTTCTGAGTGGAACCTGTCCTGTGAAACCGCTGTATGGTCTTGCCCATTGTGCTGCAGCTCATTTTCAGGGTCTTGGCAATCATCTTATAGCCTATGCCATCTTTATGTAGAGCAACAATTCTTTTTTTCAGATCCTCAGAGAGTTCTTTGCCATGATGTGCCAGTGACCAGTATGAGAGAGTGTGAGAGCGATAACACCAAATTATAAAACACCTGCTCTTCATTCACACCTGAGACCTCGTAACACTAACAAGTCACATGACACTGGGGAGGGAAAATGGTTAATTGGGCCCAATTTGGAAATTTCCACGTAGGGGTGTACTCACTTTTGTTGCCAAAGTTTTAAACATTAATGGCTATGTGTTGAGTTATTTTGAGGGGACAGCAAATTTACACTGTTATACAGGCTGTACACTCACTACTTTACATTGTAGCAAAGTGTAATTTCTTCAGTGTTGTAACATGAAAAGATATAATAAAATATTTACAAAAATGTGAGGGGTGTACTCACTTTTGAGATACTGTATGTATATATATATATATATATATATATATATATATATATATATATATATATATACAGGTAGCCCTCAGTTTACGCCGGGGTTAGGTTCCAGAAGGAATGGTTGTAAATCGAAACCATTGTAATTTGAAACCCAGTTTATAATGTAAGTCAATGGGACGTGAGGGAGTTAGGTTCCAGGCCCCTCTCAAAATTGTCATAAGTAACACCTAATACATTATTTTTAAAGCTTTGAAATGAAGACTTTAAATGCTAAACAGCATTATAAACCTAATAAAATAATCACACAACACAGACTTCACTTGCATTTTTCTGCAAACAGTTCTTTCTATGCATTCCAATCTGGAATGATTTATAGACAGGAAGATCTTGTTCCTTTGAAATCTGCTCAATATCTCAGGTCTGGTTAAACTGATTAATTTCAGCTTGCTTGGCTTTGCTGCAACACAAGTGGACAGCTCCACCTACAGGCTATTTTATTAAATGCACTGCTTCTCAATGCTTTTCAATAGCAGTCACATGACTGGAAATAAAGGTTGTTATTCTGAAACGGTGTAAATTGAACCGTTGTAAAACGAGGGCCACCTGTATATATATATATATATATATATATATATATATATATATATATATATATATATATACACGTGTTTTTATAAGTGTACACATGTCTGTAAATACATATATGCACATATAAATACATTAATACATATATATATATATATATATATATATATATGTATTAATGTATTTATATGTGCATATATATATATATATAAACACACACACATAAATAAATATCATTAGACATATATATTATGTATCTCTAAAGGTAATTTTTTTTGCCTGCTTTTTTTTTCTACCATCCAAGATCTTATATCTTTGAGCCCTTCTAACTTTTAAATGCAATATTATTTTTAAAATAATTTTTATTAGACAGTGGTATTATAAGTGTAACTGTACGTTGTGATGTTTTGTGATACTTTTTTGTTTTGCAAAACAGTTAACCACAGCTCTGAGATTGCAGTAAGGATTCTAGCGTAAATTGCAATTTTGCTCAACTTGTAATATGAGCGCAAATAAAATGGAACGCAAACGATCACGAAAATCCCTCGCAAAATCATTTGTGCCTCACTTGTAATCTAGCCCTTACCCTTTTTGGTAAAATACATTTTAACACAGTGCATTGTAACCCAAAGGTGAAGGTGGCTGTAATAGCAATCAGACAAGGCAACCATTTTAGCTCATTTTCCCAAACAATTCATTATGAAACCTCATATACTGCTTTGAATTCCTTTATATGACATCCATTCAATTAGAAAGATGGTTAAACTATGTAACTACTCAAATTATGCGTACAATACAACTGGAAAATCAGGTTTTCTAACACATGTTTGGTATTTTTCATGTAGTTGTAATAGGTCCAGATAGTTGTAAGAGGTCAAAGCTATTGAACTAGATAAATTAAAACATCTTTAAGATACACATTAAAAATGTTTGCTGATGAATTGGAAGGACTGACTTGTATACAAAAACTATTTTACTGATTTCATTCACAGTTTTGAAATGAGGGATAAAACCAAGCATATATGCATCATTTAAGCCATACTGGATTACATAGTCTAACCTACTGTTATAACCATTAAAACAAGTGTTTTTAAAAATTACTATGCAACATCTAGTGTACAACAGTTGCATATACACACAAACATGCAGCTAGATTACGAGTTGTGCATCTTCTAACACTTAAAATATGGCATTATTAGCGTTAAAACAGCACCGCAGCCATTACAAGTCTTGTCGGTATAGCTGTACCGCAAGCCTTTTAGCCTGTAATGCAACGTCAGTACCGCACTCGTAAAAATTATGTTTTTTTCATGGGATTCCCATAGCGCTGCCATTACGAGTTTTGCGGTGAGGTTAAAAAATCTGTGTTACAGCCTAAAATGCCAAGATCCTTACCACCATCTGAGAGCAGTAGTTATGAGTTTTACGATACAAATCTGTTACATAAAACTCATAACTAAACTGCTACAAAGTACACTAAACATCCATAAACTACCTAATAACCCCTAACTCAAGGCCCTCCCGCACCACAAACACTATATTCAATTTATTAACCCCTTATTTGTCGCTCCCGATATCGCTGCCACTAAAAAAAAATATTAACCCCTATTCCGCCACTCCCCGACATCGTCACCACTATAAACATAAACATATCACCCCTAAACCACCACCCTCCTGCATCGCAAACACTATTTAAATATAATTAACCCCTAATCTGCCGTTTGCCCAAATCGCCCCCACTATACTAAAGTTATTAAGCCCTACACCGCCACCATTATAAAAACCTATTAATCCCTAAACTGTAAGCCCCCACAATGAAATATACTAAAGTAAACTATTAACCCCTAAACCGAAAGCCCCCGCATCACAATAAACTAAATTAAACTATTACCCCCTAAACCTAACGCCCCCCTAACTTTAGATTAAAAGGACAATTTCCCTAGCTTAAATTAAATTAAAATTTACCTGTCAAATTAAAAAAAACTAAGTTTAAACGAATATAATCATTAAACTAAAATTAAACTAATTACCAATTAAATAAAACTAAACTACACATTAAAAAAATCCTAACACTACTCTTAAAATTACAAACTATCTAATTACAAAAAATAAAAAAGACTAAATTACGCAAAAATAACAAACGAAATGATCAAAAATAAAAAGAATTATACCTAAACTATTAGCCCTATCAAAATAAAAAATCCCACCCAAAATAAAAAAAAACTAGCCTACAATAAACTACCAATAGCCCTTAAAAGGGTCTTTTGTAGGGCATTGCCCTAAGTTAAACAACTCTTTACCTGTAAAAAAAAAATACAAAGAGCAAAACTCACCACCCAACCAATCCCCTAAAATAAATAAAACATAACTCTAAAAAAAACCTAAGCTACCCATTGCCCTGAAAAGGGCATTTGGATGGGCATTGCCCTTAAAAAGGGCATTTGTCTCTTTTACAAGCCCAAACCCTAAACTAAAAAAAAACACACCCAAAAAACTAACCCCAAGATCTACTTACAGTTTTTGAAGTCCCGCTTAAACGATTCTCATCCAGGCAGTGAGAAGTCTTCATCCAGGAGGCCTCTTATATCTTCATCCAGGTAGCGAAGTCCTCATCCAGGCAGAGAGAAGTCTTCATCCAGGCAACCTCTTCTATCTTCATCCAGGCAGCATCTCCTATCTTGATCCCGGCGGCACGGAGCAGGTCCATCCTGAAGACATCCGGCATCTTCAATGCAAGGTACGCGATTCAAGATGGCGTCCCTTGCATTCCTATTGGCCGAAAATTTTGATTCAGCCAATAGGAATTAGAGCTGCTAAAATCCTATTGGCTGTTCAAATCAGCCAATATGATTTAAACAGCTCTCATTCTATTGGCTAATTCAAATCTTTTTCTAACTTTTTTTCTGACCCGCTCTCCCCATTGATGTCTATGGGGAAAGTGTGCACTAGCACATCAAATAAGCGCTTGTTTTTGGTGAGGTATGAATCTTAAAAGCACCATATATCGCATGCACAAGCCGGGTTTTTAAAAACTTGTATTGGCTGCACTATAGGGGGTTAAATAACGCAATCTAGCTGATTGTTAACTACTCCATTATTTTCTATGAAAAAAATCTCAGCATTTGATCCTTTTGATATAACTATATAAAAATGTACTGCTCAGTTTCATATTTTTTTAGAAACACACAATAGTAGATGGAACTATCCTCAAACTAAATTTCCTCAACATTTTTTTACAATAGGACATGGTGTCTTTTTAAAACTTAATATCAAAAACTGCTTAACCGATACACTTTAGTTTAGTAGTGAAAACTCTAAGCATTTAAATCATCAAACATTTAATGGAGTGTCTAATCAAACATTATCTATAGCTATTCTTCTGTATAATTTGCATAGGAATAAATGTTATTCTAATTCATGTAGCTTCATCATACCTACAATGCAGTATGTCTAAGATGCCTCTTATTAACGGCTGAAGAAAAAAATATACATAGGGCTCCATGTACTAAGCCGTCAATTCATCCGTCATTTTCGACGTGGCTAAACTCGCCGTTACTCGCCGCGGGCGAAATGGTGTCCGCTGTTGCTATGTACTAATAATCCCACAATAAATAGACACGTCTAGCCCGCCGCGAGCAGTGGCGGAATATTGATAAATTTGACGCCTCGCTCGCCGCGACTAAGCTGATGTACTTAACTTTCAGTTGAATTGTCTGGCCAATTGTTAACACGTGACATGTAAGGTGTCATGAACGTCATAGTAGTCGTGGGAATAGAATGTTGCTCCTATAAATGTAAAACTTTTCTAAACAACTTTATTATTGTTCCCAAATTTTTGGAGAGTAATTACAGAGCACTCTTTTTTGTGATCTTTATTTACAAATTCAATATGGCTTCATTTGGATCTGAAACCGCTTCAAAATCCAAGAATCCTCACTTTTCTCATCAGCAAAACGTCGTTTTGATTGACATGATTATTGACTCTTATGATTATTTGTTTGGATGTCGTGTCAAACAGACAAATTTTTCTAGGAGGAAGCAGATCTGGCAAAGGATCAGCGATGCTGTTAGTGCCCAGGGTCCAGGAAAAAAGGATGTCGATCAGCTGAAGAAGCGTTACAACGACATTAAACGTTTCGCCAAAGCAAAATTGGCCAGAGAAAAAAATTTGGCACGTGGTACTGGAGGTGGACCAGCATATGTAGCAGATCTCAATGATTATGAGCAGAAGCTTGTTCAGCGTCTGGGACCAGAGATCATCACTGGCATAACGGATGATTGTGACAGTGATTTAAGAGGTAAATGTACAACATAATTGACGCAAATTTTTTTTTTAAATTATGATAGGTCATTGTCTCCAATATATATTTCTTTAAAATAACATTATCTGACTTCTTACGCTTCAGTATCTAAATCTATATACGCCATTTAGGCCCCAAATACTGTAATATTTGATGTCGCATATATGTATAAGGGATTGTACAAGCCATTTAGGCCCCAAATACTGTAATCATTTATGTTGCATATATGTATAAGGGATTGTACAATAATAGGGTTGTTATACTGCCTTTTCTTTAAAGGTCTAACGGAACTATAGATTTTTTTGATTATTAATATAGTGATCCCTAAAGATAACACCCATGTGTTTATTTACAAACCACTATTGCATAGAAACCTTAAAGAGATAATGACAATAGAAATAATGTAATTTGAAACTATTAAAAAAATATTGATGTTGTGTAACATGGTATGTCCGACATTAATCATGAGACTAACCCCAGATCACATGCCTTCTTAAATTTCTGATCTATTGACTTCCATGTTGCGTTATTTGACTATAGAATATTATTTTTAACATCTTTCAAAATTGTTCTCCGCTTTATAAACATATACTTTTTTCATATATAGCTATGCACATAGTTGACGCAGTCACATGAACCATCTATGTGCATCAACCAATGATCATTTACTGTGCCTGTATAGATTTGCTTTTCATCAAAGTATAAAAATCCAATGAAGGCAAAAACATAATACAATTAAATATTTTTGAAAAAGCATTTTCTTATGCGATTTGTAAAGGAAATTTTATTTGTTCATGTCCCTTTAAAGGGCCACTAAACCCAAAATCTTTTTTTAATGATTCAGATAGAGAATAAAAATTTAAACAACATTACACATTACTTCCATTATTTCTTTGGCTTCATTTTCTAGATATTCTTAGTTGAAGAAAAAGAAATGCACATGGTGAGCCAATCACACGAGGCTTCTTTGTGCAGCAATCAAATGCTTTTCAACAAAGAATATCAAGAGAATAAAACAAATTAGATAATATAAGTAAATTATAAAGATGTTTATAACTGCATTCTCTTTCTAAATCATAAAATAAAAAATGTGGGTGGCATGTCCCTTTAATGATTGAGCCTTCATTCACTGCTGTGATTATTATTATTAACACTTTTAGCTTTCAGTTTAAACTAGAAATAAAAATAAACCTAACGTATTTTTTTTTTTTAAAGCAACGCCAACAACACAAGCAGAGCCTGTGAGGAGTAACGAAGTGCCGACTAGTTCTACTTCATCTTCTGCGGTTTACAGACCACCCAGTTCAGCTGTTTCTAGACCTTCGGGCAGTTTTACACATGGCCAATTAATACGCTCCACATCTAATGTTACCCACACAACTTCCTTGGCGGACACACTTCCTGATGTAAGGACCAGCACTCCAGAAACTGGTGTTGGTAGAGCAACTGGTAAGTACTTTACAAATGAATAATTTCAATGTTGTGTGTTTTATCTCTTTTATCTATCAATTTTTTATTTTTATTTTTTTTTTAAATGTCAAATGTCATTATTGACATATTCGAGTTCGAGATCTTTTACAGATGGAATGTAATTTGAAGGACAAATAGCAATGATCATAGATTTTCATGAAAGGGACACTGTACAAATTTTTTTAAATGAGGATTCGTGTAGAGCATGCATGCAATTGTAAGCAACTTTCTAATGGGTTTAAATGTTATCATTATTTTCTTTTTGAGAATTGATCATAGTATTACATTAGAAAGTTGATTGAAATTCCATGCTATATATCTTATTCTCAAAAATATTATTTTTGCTTCAGTGTCCAGTTAATTGCAAAGTACATTTCCATTAATAATTTTCCAAATAGAAATTTCACTGAATGTAATAGCGTTTGAATATATGGTTACATTGACTAAAAAACCTTTTTATTTTATTTATTTATTTATTTTTATTTTATTTATTTTTTTATAGGTGATTTGGGACGTCTTTTCCAGCGATTGACTGGACATTCATCTCCATTATTTGATGGTATGTATCACATATGTATATATATATATAATATAACTTAAATTGGTGTATGACTGTTGTATCTGCTCTCTCCTTCTATTCTATTTCTGCAAGTGTTTTTAGAACATTTTATTTTTATTTACTAACAATTTGTTATGTCTTGATCTAGAAGAAGAAAACTCATCAAGGGAGATCACTATCAATCTCATGCCGATAGTGGAAAATCCCATTCAAGATGAACCACCAGGAGGGCATGATGGAAGCGAGACTCCAAATATTCTTGAAGATTTTGGAGATGAGCAACCAGATGAAATTCACACACCGGAAAACCTTGAGGAACCTGTTGAAACACAGGCACCACCAATTGCACTGCAAACAGGTGGTCTAAATATTGACAATACACCGGCAGAAGGACTATTGGCCGATGTTGGATTGAGGGAAATGTTGAAACTTGCAAGGCAATACAGAGAGGACCACAGAGAAATGCAAAATATTATTAACACTAATATTGACCGCTGGGCTGCTCTGTCAGAAAAAAATGTTGAACTAGAAATGCAAAGGAATGAGATTGAAATGCAGAAATTACAGCTGCAAAGAGAAATGTTCCAGTGGCAGAGGCGGATGGATGAAGAGAAAAACCAGCAAATTAACAGAGCTTTAACCATCAGTGAAAGGACATTACAATCTCTGTTGGCTATTGTCAGTGAAAGGGAGGGTACAACAGACCCAAAGAGGCCACGTCTGGAGTGAACATTTAATTTATTATTTATAACACTATATTAGTCACTGTTAATTTTTTTTTCATCGATATATTGTTTAATAAGTTAGTTTTTGTGTTCTTTAAGTATAAAATGTTATTATTTAATAAAGACAACATTTTTTATGCCCAAAAAAAAAGTTTATTTACGTAAATTCAAAATCACTTTTGATTCTTCAACACAAAAGTTTTTCTCAGTTATTAATTGTCATTCTTCTGACAATCATCATGACAAAACAAAAAATGAAATCAAATAACATATTTACGGTATAAAAAATCTACTTGCTCCATTAACATTCCCAAAGTTGCCCTAATTTTAGAATTTTTTTGTTTAACATGATCTTCAAGACAACTCTGAGTACTTTTGTCTGCAGTTTCAATAGTTGATGTTGAAGATAAATCTGTAGAAAAATAAATGCAAAGCAAATTTTAATTCAATTTTCATATACATATGCAATGTATGATAGGGTTTTTCATCACAAATATTACCTCCTGATGTGCTGTTATCTAGGTTATCTACTATATTGGCTTCTACACTTATGTCCACTCCTTTAAAGCTTTAATCTGAGCCAACTCCTATTTGAAATATACAATATGTATTAGTTAAAACTTTGATTTTCTTAGATTTAAGATTACTGAGTATGAAACATACCTTTATCTACCATCATTGTTGGTAAAACTTCTATCCTTGGTTGAGTATCATCGGAACTCAAGGCTTCAAATATTGGCACACTATCAGGATTTTGAAATTCTTCCATTTCCATACTATTTTCCATGTCTTCCATGGTAATATCTATGAACGTAAATACAAAGATAAAGATAGAAAACTATTAAATCAAAAACCTAGGATATATTATTTAAAACTATAATAATAATCATTAAAAGGGACATTGAACCCAATTTCTAAGTTTCATGATTCAGATAGTGCATGCAATTTAAATAAACTTTCTATTTTACTTTATTCTTTTTGTATCTTTATTTGAAAAGCAAGAATGTAAGTTTAGATGCCAGCCCATTTTTGGTGAACCAACTGTGTTGTACTTGCTAATTGGACAGAACCAATCAAAAAGTGCTGTCCATGGTGCTCAACAAAAAATTGGCTGGCTCCTTAGCTTAGATGCCTTCTTTTTCAAATAAAGATAGAAAGATAATGAGGAAAAAAATGATAATAGAAGTAAATTAGCAACTTGATTAACATTGCATGCTAAAACTTTTTAAGCCAAAACCTAAAATATATGATTTAAAAGTTAAATAATAAGTCATTACCTGTCTGTGTCTTTTTATGAAAAATTTCATATGGATTTGGAGATAATTCAATATCCAATAGTGTTATTGGCAAAGGTGGAGAAAGAGCTTCACTTCTGGGTGTTTGCACCAACATTGACCTTAGGTAGCGTGGTGGGTGTTCACACTTCATTCTCCTACTTCTCATATCTATAAACATATATATAAAAAAAATTTGGAATAAAAAATTTTTTTTTTAATTATTCCAAGTAATTTTTTGTTTTCCAAACATTCAGTTCTGCATGCTTACTTTTCTAACATGTTTCAATGGTATATAGTAATATATTTATATTTTATTCTACTAACTCAGTTCTGCATGTTTCAATGGTATATACTAATATAGTTATATTTTACTCTACTAACTCATTTTTGTATGCTAACTTTTCTAAACTTTTAAGTGTATATAGTAATATAGTTAAATTTTAATCTACTAACTCAGTTCTGCATGCTTACTTTTGTAACTTTTTGCAATTGTATATACTAATATAGTTAAAGTAACACTCAG